>NC_135811.1:1043898-1343898 GCF_964213995.1 Mustelus asterias | reverse complement strand
TTTGTGTTTAATTGTCATTTGACCAAAGTTCCCAGCATGCCTGACTCTCGTTGCTCTTCCAGCCAGTATTGCCATTGTTGTTGTTGTTGTTCATTGGCCACACTGTCTTCAGTTACATGAACAATCTGTCATAACTGTCTGTCAATAATGCACTTCAAGCAGCCAGGTTGCAGTTGAGTGCAAGATGAGCTCTCAGGCACTCTTCCAGTCATTAAGATCTGATTAGGATCAGGTAATTAACAGAGCTTTCGAAGACTAGTGCACCAATCACAATCAGGGAACAAAACGACACAGGATAGCAGGTTGGGGGGTTGAGTGCTTACTAAATAACTTTCAGACTGAATGTAACCTGTTTGATTTTCCTTAGATAAAGAGGATGATGTTTGAAAATGAGAATGTTGCTGAGATTGAGCGATTAGATCAGCATGAGTTTAACCTTGATCTGAAGGAGCAGAAGAGGCTGCATGCTGAAGGAGAGGAAAAAGTGGCCAAGGTGCGTCTCAGAGACGATGATCTCTGCTCCAATTTTAACACTGAGAATGTTGCTATGGCAGCACTGAATGGGTAAGGCGGAATGGTTTGATCAGCATTTGCTTCTCGATTTGAAATCCTTGCTTCCAATCGCAGCGTGTGACAGGTGAATAACCTGCCTTCACTCACAATGTGCTTTCACCTTGGAACTCGGACAGGCTTCCTGGGTAGCAGTGCCTCATTGTCCTGGGAAAGTCCACAACAGTTTGTGCTCTTTACAAAGGCTGACTGTGCCTTCAGTTTGTGATTCTGGTATTTTCTAACTCCTGTTCGGCATCCTCCTCACCTCTTTTTAATCACTTCGTATGAGGGACCTAATGGCCAGAATTTTCCAGTTGTTCACACCAGCGAGATTCTCCAGTCCCGCTGCAGTGAACAGAGATTTGGCTGAGCGCCAAATTCTCCATCCTCGCTGCAGTGGGGCGTGAACAGCCAGAGAATTCCAGCCAATTGAATGTGAGCTGGGTGCTTGCTGGAACTCTACATGACCGCGCTGTAGGAATGCCTTCACCCCAGGGACCTTATTCATCTCCTGAATCTTCATTTAATGTCTAACAAGGAAACAGCTTGAAATATTTCTGTATTCTGACTGATTTTCATGAGTTGTGATTACTTCATAATCCTTTGGTTACAGAAACATCTGGTGACATTCAGCAATTTTCTAATGCATCCATTGGATGTGGGCATCACCAGCAAGGACAGCATTATATTGTCCATCGCTCTCTGTTCATCACTCTCTGTCCATCGCTCCTGTCCATCGCTCCCTATCCATCGCTCCCTGTCCATCGCTCCCTGTCCATCGCTCCCTATCCATCGCTCCCTGTCCATCGCTCCCTGTCCGTCGCTCTCTGTCCGTCGCTCTCTGTCCGTCGCTCCCTGTCCATCGCTCCCTGTCCATCGCTCCCTGTCCATCGCTCCCTGTCCATCGCTCCCTGTCCATCGCTCCCTGTCCATCGCTCCCTGTCCATCGCTCCCTGTCCATCGCTCCCTGTCCATCGCTCCCTGTCCATCGCTCCCTGTCCATCGCTCCCTGTCCATCGCTCCCTGTCCATCGCTCCCTGTCCATCGCTCCCTGTCCATCGCTCCCTGTCCATCGCTCGCTATCCATCATTCCCTGTCCATCGCTCCCTAACCATCGCTCCCTTGAGGAGTGGTGAATGAGCCATCTTCTCTGCAGTCCACGAGGAGAAGGCATTCCCACAGGACGGTCATGTAGAGAGTTCCAGAATCTTAACCTACTGATGATGAAGGAACACTGATATATTTCCAAGTCAGGATGGTATATGTCTTGGAAAAGATCTGGGAGTGGGGATGTACCTTATTGTCCTTTTTATGTAACTTAGCAACAGAGCTATTTGCCAATAATCCATTTGCTGCTCCAGAAACCTAACTCTGAACAGTATCGATTACAAAAATCAAGCGTTATTAACAATATGGGTTATAACGAGGAAAGTTATGCATCAGGATTACAGCTTCAACCAAGAATTCTCTCATAAGACACATTGATCTTAAAGTTACTTATTTCTATATGAACCATCCATCAGAATGGCATAGTGCTCTGGAGAATTCTCCTCCACTCCAGCTATCCTCAGAGGTAACAACTGAGGATGTCCCTTATTCCAAACCAATTCAGCTGATTGCTTTCTCTTTACAAACAGATACTGTGAGACTGTAGATTCTCCCACTAGTTACAGGCGAGGCAATCTTCTAGCTTCTGTTCACTCACAAGATTCAAGCTGAGATGAAGCTGAGATGTTAATCCCTTACTCTGATCAAAGTGCAGGTCCACCCAACTGTAATTTATTCTGGCCAACCTCTTTTAGTGAGCTACACACTGCCCAATGTCCAAATCACAACTAGAAAGCTCTCTCAGCAAGGATCCAGATCAGCTGAAACCAGGGAACTTTTCTCATTCCCCCTATCTCTATAGTAATGTAGACTTGCCCTGGGCAGTGCTCAAACTGACCTTTAGATTAATTATACCTCATTTACAATTTTTTCTTTGATCGGATCTTTGAACTGGCCTCAGGTCACTGTCTGTGTGGAGTCTGCACATTCTCCCCATGTCTGCGTGGGTTTCCTCCGGGTGCTCCAGTTTCGTCCCACAGTCCAAAAGATGTGTTGGTTAGGGTGCATTGGCGATGCTAAATTCTCCCTCAGTGTACCCGAACAGGCGCCGGAGTGTGGTGACTCGGGGATTTTCACAGTAACTTCATTGCAGTGTTAATGTAACTACTTGTGACACCAATAAATAAACTTTAAACTTTCAGTGGGTTTTACAACCTTCCAGGGCACACTGAATCGGAAACTAATTGAACTCCACTCCTCTGGGCTGCCGTTATTACAAGCTTTGCAGTCATCGTGTCCTCATCTCTCAGGGAGGTCAGAAACATCCACAGACAGAACAAGAGAGTGTTCAGATGTTATGCAGTTTGCAGCATCATATGAGGTCAGAGGCATAAAAATTAGAGTGACACCAAGTTTGGATGTTCTAAGCTTTACTGACTGGTCCAAAAGTTCAATAAATCTCATGCTACAATCAGTCTCCTTCATCTTTCAATTGCTTTTGTAACCACTTACTGTTTCCACTAAATTTGGTGATAGTATTTGTCCATCGATATCACACAAATTCACACCCCGTTACTGAGTCCTGTCCCTGGTTAGTGTCAGCAGGCCTATCAGTTAAATAATAAATTATCTCAATTCTTACTCAGTAAGTCCTGTGTTATTTGCAGGATTGCAAGGCTGCTGCCTCAATGCTTTGGAAAGTTCAGCAGAGATGGATAAACCTGCCAGTACAAGGTACACAGTATGTGTTCCTTGCTAAATGGAAAATTCTGGTGACCCATTCACTGAGTGAAGTTCAATTCTTGTCAACAGGTTCGTGAGACCATTGAATTGGAAAACCTTGCGAACCAGTATCTTTGCGAGGTGATAAAGAGGGAATGCTGGGACAAGATGGCAGTGAAGGGTCGAACATTGGAGGTAATACGTTGAAACTCAGCAGTCAATTCCTTTAAAGCTGTAGGATTTGGGTTCAAATTCAGCCCAAACCGCAGGAAGGAAGGGAGTTAGAGTAACAGAGAGAAGGGTTTAGCTTGGTGAGTTGGGGTAACAGAGAAGGGCTTAACTTGGCGAGTTGGGGTAACAGAGAGAAGGGCTTAGCTTGGCGAGTTGGGGTAACAGGGAGAAGGGCTTAGCTTGGTGAGTTGGGGTAACAGAGAGAAGGGCTTAGCTTGGCGAGTTGGGGTAACAGAGAGAAGGGCTTAGCTTGGCGAGTTGGGGTAACAGAGAGAAGGGCTTAGCTTGGTGAGTTGGGGTAACAGAGAGAAGGGCTTAGCTTGGTGAGTTGGGGTAACAGAGAGAAGGGCTTAGCTTGGTGAGTTGGGGTAACAGAGAGAAGGGCTTAGCTTGGTGAGTTGGGGTAACAGAGAGAAGGGCTTAGCTTGGCGAGTTGGGGTAACAGAGAGAAGGGTTTAGCTTGGCGAGTTGGGGTAACAGGGAGAAGGGCTTAGCTTGGTGAGTTGGGGTAACAGAGAGAAGGGTTTAGCTTGGCGAGTTGGGGTAACAGAGAGAAGGGTTTAGCTTGGCGAGTTGGGGTAACAGAGAGAAGGGCTTAGCTTGGTGAGTTGGGGTAACAGAGAGAAGGGCTTAGCTTGGCGAGTTGGGGTAACAGAGAGAAGGGCTTAGCTTGGTGAGTTGGGGTAACAGAGAGAAGGGCTTAGCTTGGCGAGTTGGGGTAACAGGGAGAAGGGTTTAGCTTGGTGAGTTGGGGTAACAGAGAGAAGGGTTTAGCTTGGTGAGTTGGGAGCCAGAGGGAGGCCTTTTGCTGTCTCTGAATTTTACTGTTCTCTCTTCAGGCCTTCTTTTCAGGATTGGCAGTGAGCAATTACCCAATGAGGGAACGCAGTGATAAGGAGTTGGAGCTTCTGAGGAAGATCGTGCAGCAAAGGACAATTGAACTGATTGACCTGAAGGTACTTTCCCCTTTCACCAGTGAGATTTACCCAAGTGCAGAGCTCGCTGAAAGTGAGATAGCACAGTGCGCTCAGAGAGTTGTAACACGTGTTAACAAATATAAAGCAACTTGTGGCATAGACTGGAGATCCTCAATCTCAGAGTCATAACCATTATTGAATGTTCAGAGAAAGCAGCCAGTAATTGAACTGCAGTTTAGAGCTTAATTTTCAGAAGGATAAATTCAGGAGGAGAAATACAGAAATACAATCAAAATATGCAGACTAGATTCCCCAAATTATTTTATTTTATTATTTTCTCAGATGTGTCTTACTGGCAAACCCAGCATTCATTGCCATCTCTAATTGCCCTCAAGAAGGTGGAGATGAACCATTCTAGTTGTAGCTACACCCATGGTGTTGCTAGGGAAGGAGACAGTGCAGGCGAGACAGCGTGTGGCTTGGAGGGAACTCACAATTGGTTTCATTTCCATGTGTCTGCTGCACTTGTCATTCTAGGTTGTAGAGGTCACAGGTTTGGAAGATGCTGTTGAAGGAGGCTTGTTGAGTTGCTGCAGTGCATCTTGTAGTTGGTACACACCGCTGCTACTGTGCATCAGAGGTGAAAGGAATGAGTGAATGGGGTGCCAACCAAGCGGGCTGCTTTGTCCTGAATACTGTTTAGCTTCTTGAATGTTGTTGGAGTTCCACCCATCCAGGAAAATGGAGGGTATTCCATCATACTCCTGGCCTGTACTTTGTAAATGGTGGACTGTCTTTAGGGAGTCGGGATGTGAGTTACTCTGCGCAGAATTCCCAGATAGTGGGGATACATGGCTATCATGGTGGCACAGCACATTAACATGCCAACAAACTGTGACACTGAGTATATGTTCCAGAGTTGTGTCATGTTATAGAGGCAAAGAGAGAGACGAGCCTATATTTCTTCCTGATGGAGGTAAAAGGACCATTTCCAGCCTGTGCCACAAACCGAAGGGTACCATTAGTACATGATGCCTGCCTTCAGGGGCAGTGAAGAGCTATTAGGAGAAGTGAGAAGGATATGGGTTGAGATGCTAAGCATCAACACGCATCAGATTGAGGCATGAGGTGATAAAAATAGGCCTTTATCCTCACTGTATTTACAGGCTCGAAAAGACATTGTTGAAACCCCACCAAAGAAAGATGAGAAGGAGGATGAGGAGGCAGAGGATGAAGACTCGAAGGAGGAAGAGACAACCGCACTGAAAGGCAGCCTTACCTGCCAGTACGGTGTGCGAAACCAATACTTATATAAACAGTTAGATCTGCACACAAAGGATGAGAAGATTAATCAGATTGTCCTATTACAGGTGAGCAAAACACATTCTATAAATTTCAAAAATCCGACTAGAAATAGTTTGTCAAACCTTTGACTGAGAGTGCATTCGAGTGAGTATGAGTGTGGGTGCATCAGTGCGTGTGAGAGTGTGTGTGAGGATGTTGGGGGGAGGGGCATATTGTTACTCACTGAAGGGGCCAATGAGTAGATTTTGGAAAGATGGTTGACTGTGGGTCAACCATCTGACCAATGGTCAGGCGTTTTTGCGGAGGCAGACGGGAGTCTCGGATGGTGGTCTGCCTCCCTGGTGCCGGGATCCGGGATGTCTCTGGTCGCGTCCCAGAAATCCTGAGGGGGGAGGGAGAGGAGCCAGAGGTCGTGGTACATATTGGTACCGCTGACATAGGTAGGAAAAGGGAAGGGGTCATGAAAAGTGAATATAGGGAGTTAGGTAGACAGTTGAGAAGGAGGAACGCAAAGGTAGTAATCTCAGGATTGCTGCCTGTGCCACGGGAAAGTGAGAGCAGGAATGGAGAGAGGTGGAGGATGAATGTGTGGCTGAGGGACTGGAGCAGGGGGCAGGGATTCAGGTTCCTGGATCATTGGGACCTCTTCAGGGGCAGGTGTGACCTGTATAAAAAAGACGGGTGGCACTTGAAGCCCAGGGGGACCAATATCCTGGCAGGAAGGTTGGCGAAGGCTACTGGGGAGACTTTAAATTAGAAAGGTTGGGGGGAGGGAATCGAGATGAGGTGACTGGGAGCGAGGAGGTTAGCCCGCAAATAGAGAGGGATTGTAGAGAGCGTAAGAGGGAGAATAGACGGGTGATGGAGAAGGGGAGAGCTCAGACCAATGGTTTGAGATGTGTCTATTTTAATGCCAGGAGTGTAGTGAATAAAGTGGATGAGCTTAGAGTGTGGATCGATGCTTGGAAGTGTGATGTGGTGGCCATTACGGAGACTTGGGGGACAGAGACAGGACTGGATACTTCAGGTGCCAGGCTTCAGATGTTTCAGAAAGGACAGAGAGGGAGGCAAAAGAAGGGGGGAGGAGTGGCACTGCTGATCAGGGATAATGTCACAGTTGTAGAGAAGGTGGACGCCGTGGAGGGGTTGTCTACGGAGTCTCTGTGGGTGGAAGTTTGGAGCGGGAAGGGGTCGATAACTTTGCTGGGCGTTTTCTATAGGCCGCCCAATAGTAACAGGGCTTTTGAGGAGCCGATAGGGAAACAGATCCTGGAGAGATGTAGTAATAACAGGGTTGTCGTGATGGGAGACTTTAATTTCCCAAACATCGATTGGAATATCCCTAGGGTAAGGGGTTTGGATGGGGAGGAGTTTGTGAGGTGTGTTCAGGAAGGTTTCCTGACACAGCATGTGGATAAGCCTACAAGAGGAGAGGCTGTACTCGATCTGGTACTGGCTAATGAGCCTGGACAGGTGTCGGATCTCTCAGTGGGAGAGCATCTTGGGGATAGTGATCATAACTCTATCTCCTTTACGCTAACATTGGAAAGAAATAGGATCAGGCAAGGTAGGAAAGTGTTTATCTGGAGTAAGGGGAAATATGAAGCCATCAGGCAGGAGATTAGAGGTGTAAATTGGAAGGAGGTATTCTCGAGGGAAAGTACCGAAGTAAGGTGGCAGATTTTCAACGATTGTTTGTCTGGAGTTCTACATGACAACGTTCCGATGAGACAAGGAGGTTTTGGTAGGTTACGGGAACCGTGGTGCATGAAAGCTGTGCTGAACCTAGTCAAAAGGAAAAGGAAAGCGTACAATAGGTTCAGAGAGCTGGGCGATGATGGGGATCTAGATGAGTACACGGCTTGTAGGAAGGGACTTAAGAAGGAAATTAGGAGAGTCAGAAGGGGTCACGAGAAGGCCTTGGCAGGTAAGATTAAGGAGAACCCTAAGGCGTTCTATAAATATGTGAAGAGTAAAAGGATGAGATGTGAAGGAATAGGACCTATAAAATGTGAAGGTGAGAAAGTCTGTACGGAACTGGAAGAAATAGCAGAGGTGCTAAATGAATATTTTACCTCGGAATTCACGGTGGAAAAAGACCTGGGTGGTTGTACTACAGGATTGCGGCGGACTGAGAAGATTGAGTTTGTCGACATTAAGAAAGAGGATGTGTTGGAAATTTTGAATAGCATCAAGATAGATATGTCGCCGGGACCAGATGGGATGTACCCCAGGTTACTGTGGGAGGCGAGGGAAGAGATTGCAGAGCCTCTGGCAATGATCTTTGCGTCGTCGATGGAGACGGGAGAGGTTCCGGAGGATTGGAGGATTGCGGATGTGGTTCCTAGATTCAAGAAAGGGAATAGGGATAGCCCAGGAAATTACCGACCGGTGAGTCTAACCTCAGTGGTTGGTAAGTTGATGGAGAAGATCCTGAGGGACAGGATTTATGAACATTTAGAGAAGTTTAGTATGCTCAAAAGTAGTCAGCACGGCTTTGTCAAAGGCAAATCGTACCTTACGAGCCTGGTGGAGTTCTTTGAAAATGTGACTAAACGCGTTGATGAAGGAAAAGTGGTAGATGTGGTTAACATGGACTTCAGCAAGGCATTCGAAAAGGTCCCCCATGCAAGACTTCTCGAGAAAGTGAGAGGGCATGGGATCCAAGGGGCTGTTGCCTTGTGGATCCAGAACTGGCTTGCCTGCAGAAGGCAGAGAGTGGTTGTAGATGGGTCTTTTTCTGAATGGAGGTCGGTCACCAGTGGACTGCCCCAGGGATCTGTTCTGGGACCCTTGCTGTTTGTCAGTTTCATAAATGACCTGGATGAGGAAGTGGAGGGATCGGTTGGTAAGTTTGCCGACGACACGAAGGTTGGTGGTGTTGTGGATAGTTTGGAGGGATGTCAGAAGCTGCAGCGTGACATAGATAGGATGCAAGACTGGGCGGAGAAGTGACAGATGGACTTCAACCTGGATAAATGTGTAGTGGTACATTTTGGCAGGTCAAATGGGATGAAGGAGTATAATATCAGGGGTAAGACTCTTAGCAGTGTAAAGGATCAGAAGGACCTTGGGGTCCGGGTCCATAGGACTCTTAAATTGGCCTTGCAGGTAGAGGAGGTGGTTAAGAAGGCGTATGGAGTGCTGGCCTTCATCAATCGAGGGATTGAGTTTAGGAGTCGGGAGATAATGATGCAGCTTTATAAGACCCTCGTCAGACCCCACTTAGAGTACTGTGCTCAGTTCTGGTTGCCTCATTACAGGAAGGATGTGGAAATTATTGAAAGGGTGCAGAGAAGATTTACAAGGATGTTGCCTGGATTGAGTGGCATGCTTTATGAGGATAGGCTGAGGGAGCTCGGTCTTTTCTCCTTGGAGAGACAAAGGATGAGAGGTGACCTGATAGAGGTGTACAAAATGTTGAGAGGTATAGATTGGGTGGATTCTCGGAGGCTTTTTCCCAGGGCTGAAATGGCTGCTATGAGAGGACACAGGTTTAAGGTGCTGGGGAGTAGGTACAGAGGAGATGTCAGGGGTAAGTTTTTCACTCAGAGGGTGGTGGGTGAGTGGAATCAGCTGCCATCAGTGGTGGTGGAGGCAAACTCGATAGGGTCTTTTAAGAGACTTCTGGATGAGTCCATGGGACTTAATAGGATTGAGGGTTATAGGTAAGCCTATGTATAAGCCTAGGTTGGTAGGGACATGACCGGCGCAACCTGTGGGCCGAAGGGCCTGTTTGTGCTGTAGTTTTTCACTGTTCGATATAAGCTTGAAAGCAATCAGCTTTGTTGACTGAATGGCCTTTTGTGTGCCCGGCTTTCAGCTGTTCAGGTTATACATTTGTTTGAGTGGAAGCTTTTCAATCTCCTGAGCAAAGGGTTAGGTCCATTCACAGAGGCAAAATTTGATTATATTAAAGTCTGAATCACTGGTGTAAACGATATTGCAGCCTCCGTAACACACATGCGGTCTACACTGAACCCACTATCAGATCAGCCATGATCTTATTGAATGGCAGAGCAGGCTTGAGGGGCCAGATGGCCGACTCCTGCTCCTAGTTCTTATGTTCTTACACTCCGCCTTTGTGCCTCTGATTTCTCCTCACTTCATTAACACCTGTTGTGGCACCAGGATGGCAAATGCCCAGCAAAGATATTGAGGGGCACTGACACGGCAGCGTGCCTGTAGGAGTTGTGTGGGGGTTCTGATCGCGCTTTAAGAGGAGTGGGGAACCGTGCTGTCAAACCTGAATAGTTCATTTCAAACATCCTCTGGACCTGCACTGCGCCCCACAGCACAAATCAGAGATTTTCCAAAGCTGAAGCTGCACAAAATGATTGGTTAACGCATATGCAAATAGGCCTGGCAAACTAATACGCAAACAAAAAAAAACCTCCTGCCCTTACTCGGTCTGTATCCCTCGATTCCCTCCCTGTTCATGCACCCATCCAGATGCTTCTTAAATGTTGCTAATGTACCTGCTTCCATGCAACGTGTTCCAGGCACCCACCACTCTGCGTCATAGAGTCATAGAGGTTTACAGCATGGAAACAGGCCCTTCGGCCCAACTTGTCCATGCTGCCCTTTTTTTTTAAACCCCCAAGCCAGTCCCAACTGCCCGCATTTGGCCCATATCCCTCTATACCCACCTTACCCATGTCTAAATGATTTTTAAAAGACAAAATTGTAACCACCTCTAATACTACCTCTGGCAGCTTGTTCCGGACACTCTCCACAGTGTGTGTGAAAAAATTGCCACTCTGGGCACTTTTGTATCTCTCCCCTCTCACCTTAAACCTATGCCCTCTAGTTTTAGACTCCCCTACCTTTGGGAAAAGATATTGACTATCTAGCTGATCTACACCTCTCATTATTTTATAGACCTTTATAAGATCACCCCTCAGCCTCCTACGCTCCAGAGAAAAAAGTCCCAGTCTATCCAGCCTCTCCTTATAACTCAAACCGTCAAGTCGCGGTAGCATCCTAGTAAATCTTTTCTGCACTTTTTCTAGTTTAATAATATCCTTTCTATAATAGGGTGACCAGAACTGTACACAGTATTCCAAGTGTGGCCTTACTAATGTCTTGTACAAATTCAACAAGGTGTCCCAACTCCTGTATTCAATGTTCTGACCAATGAAACCAAGCATGCTGAATGCCTTCTTCACCACTCTGTCCACCTGTGACTCCACTTTCAAGGAGCTATGAACATGTACCCCTAGATCTCTTTGTTCTGTAACTCTCCCCAGTGCCCTACCATTAACTGAGTAAGTCCTGCCCTGGTTCAATCTACCAAAATGCATCACCTCGCATTTATCTAAATTAAACTCCATCTGTCATTCATCAGCCCACTGGCCCAATTGATCAAGATCCCGTTGCAATCCGAGATAACTTTCTTCACTGTCCACTATGCCTCCAATCTTGGTGTCATAGAACATAGAACATAGAAAGCCACAGCACAAACAGGCCCTTCGGCCCACAAGTTGCGCCGATCACATCCCCACCTCTAGGCCTATCTATAGCCCTCAATCCCATTAAATCCCATGTACTCATCCAGAAGTCTCTTAAAAGACCCCAACGAGTTTGCCTCCACCACCACCGACGTCAGCCGATTCCACTCACCCACCACCCTCTGAGTGAAAAACTTACCCCTGACATCTCCTCTGTACCTACCCCCCAGCACCTTAAACCTGTGTCCTCTCGTAGCAACCATTTCAGCCCTTGGAAATAGCCTCTGAGAGTCTACCCTATCCAGACCTCTCAACATCTTGTAAACCTCTATCAGGTCACCTCTCATCCTTCGTCTCTCCAGGGAGAAGAGACCAAGCTCCCTCAACCTATCCTCATAAGGCATGCCCCCCAATCCAGGCAACATCCTTGTAAATCTCCTCTGCACCCTTTCAATGGCTTCAACATCTTTCCTGTAATGAGGTGACCAGAACTGCGCGCAGTACTCCAAGTGGGGTCTAACCAGGGTCCTATAAAGCTGCAGCATTATCTCCCGACTCCTAAACTCAATCCCTCGATTAATGAAGGCCAGTACGCCGTACGCCTTCTTGACCGCATCCTCCACCTGCGAGGCCGATTTAAGAGTCCTATGGACCCGGACCCCAAGGTCCTTCTGATCCTCTACACTGCTAAGAATGGTACCCTTCATATTATACTGCTGCTTCATCCCATTGGATCTGCCAAAATGGATCACCACACACTTATCCGGGTTGAAGTCCATCTGCCACTTCTCCGCCCAGTCTTGCATTCTATCTATGTCTCGCTGCAACTTCTGACATCCCTCCAAACTATCCACAACACCACCTACCTTGGTGTCGTCAGCAAACTTACCAACCCATCCCTCCACTTCCTCATCCAGGTCATTTATGAAAATGACAAACAGCAAGGGTCCCAGAACAGATCCCTGGGGCACTCCACTGGTCACTGACCTCCATGCAGAGAAAGACCCCTCCACAGCCACTCTCTGCCTTCTGCAGGCAAGCCAGTTCTGGATCCACAAGGCAACAGCCCCTTGGATCCCATGCCCTCTCACTTTCTCAAGAAGTCTTGCATGGGGGACCTTATCGAACGCCTTGCTGAAGTCCATATAGACCACATCCACTGCTCTTCCTTCGTCAATGTGTTTGGTCACATTTTCAAAGAACTCAACCAGGCTCGTAAGGCACGACCTGCCCTTGACAAAGCCGTGCTGACTACTTTTGATCATACTAAACTTCTCTAGATGATCATAAATCCTGTCTCTCAGGATCCTCTCCATCAACTTACCAACCACTGAGGTTAGACTCACCGGTCGGTAATTTCCCGGGCTGTCCCTGTTCCCTTTCTTGAATATAGGGACCACATCTGCAATCCTCCAATCCTCCGGAACCTCTCCCGTCTCCATCGACGATGCAAAGATCATCGCCAAAGGCTCCGCAATCTCCTCCCTCGCCTCCCACAGTAACCTGGGGTACATCCCATCCGGTCCCGGCGACTTACCAACCTTGATGCCATTCAATAGTTCCAACACATCCTCTTTCTTTATGTCCACATGCTCGATCCTTTCTGTCCACCGCAAACCAGCAGTACAACCACCCAGATCCCTTTCCACCGTGAATACTGAGGTAAAGTATTCATTAAACAGCTCCGCCATTTCTAACGGTTCCGCACAAACTTTTCCCCCTTCACCTTTTAAGGGTCCTATGCCTTCACATCTCATCCTTTTACTCTTGACATGTTTGTAGAAAGCCTTGGGATTCTCCTTAATCTTACCTGCCATCTGCAAACTTACTAGCCATGCCTCCTATATTCTCATCCAAATGATTAATATAAATGACAAATATCAGTCGACCCAGCATCAATCCCTGAAGCATACCGCTTTCACAGGTCTCCAGTTTGAAAAACAACCCTCTACAACCATCCTCTGGCTTCTGTCAAGAAGCCAATTTTGTATCCATTTAGTTACCTCACCCTGGATCCCATGAGATTTAATCTTATGCAACACCTACCATGCGGTACCTTGTCAAAGGCCTTGCTAAAGTCCATGTAGACAACATCAACTGCACTGCCCTCATCTACCTTCTTGGTTACCCCTTCAAAAAACTCAATCAAATTTATGAGACATGATTTTCTACTCACAAAGCCATGCTGACTGTCCCTAATCAGTCCTTGTGTCTCTAAATGCCTGTCGATCCTGTCTCTCAAAATACCTTCCAACAACTTACCCACCACAGATGTGAGGCGCACTGGCTTTTCCCTGCAGCCCTTTTTAAACAAAGGCATAACATTTTCCACCCTCCAATCTTCAGGCACCTCACCCGTGACTATTGATGATTCAAATATCTCGGCTAGCGGACCTGCAATTTCCTCCCTAGCCTCCCACAACGTCCTGGGATATACTTCATCAGGTCCCGGGGATTTATCTACCTTGATGCGCTATAAGACTTCCAGCACCTCTTTCTCTGTAATATGTACACTCATCAAGACGTCACTATTTATTTCCCCAAGTTCCCTAACATCCATGCTTTTCTCAACAGTAAATACTGATGAGAAATATTCATTTAGGATCTCACCCATCTCTTGTGGATCCGCACATAGATGACCTTGTTGATCCTTAAGAGGTCCTACCCTCTCCCTTGTTACTCTTTTTCCCTTTATGTATTTGTGGAAACAATTTGGATTCTTTGGATTCTGCGTGAAAAACTTCCCCACTCATGTCCCTTAAACTTTCCCCTTCTCGCCTTGAACCTGTGCTCCCTTGTAATTGACACTTCCATCCTGGGAAAAAAGCCTCTGACTATCCACCCTGTCTATGCCTCTCATAATTTTGTAGACGTCTATCAGGTCTCCCCTCAGCCTCCGTCTTTCCAGTGAAAACGATCCTAGTTTATTCAACCTCTCCTCATAGCCGACACCCTCGAGACCCGGCAATATCCTGGTGAACCTTCTTTACACTCTCGCCAAAGCTTCCACATCCTTCTGGTAGTGTGGTGACCAGAACTGCACGCAATACTCCAAATACTGCCTAACCAAGGTTTTATATAGCTGTAACATGATTTTCCAACTCTTGTACTCAATGCCCCGGCTGATGAAGGCAAGCATGCCGTATGCCTTCTTAATCACCTTGGCCACCTGTGTTTCCACTTTTAGGGAACTGTGGACCTGCCGCCCAGATCCCTCTGGTGAGGGATCCCTGCTGATGAGAATGAAATCTGATATTCCATTGTTCATTTTCTTGTCTTAAGGATGTGATTTACAACATAAAAACCACGTTCAACAAGGAGTTTGACGCAACCTATAAGCAAAAGGAGGTGGAGATTGCCCGGGTGAAGGACAGAACTGTGCGAATCAAAGAAATCTTGCAGCAACTGGACATGGACGAGGAGGTCTGGCTGCCTTCAATGAGTAAAAGAGAGATGCCCGAACGAGAGTTTGAGGTCCAGGATTCTGAGGTAACATCTGGATTGGTGTAGAACTAAACCAAAGATTCTTGCCATGCTTTTAAATAAATTATTCTCTCTGCACTTAGAATCATGAAAGGTTTATGATATAGAAAGAGACCATTTGGCCCATTGTGTCTGAACCCATGCAAAAACGAGCCACCCAGCCTAATCGCACTTTGTCGTGTTTGGTCTGTAGCCCACAGGTTACAGCGCTTGAGGTTCGGGTTCAAACAGCTTTTAAAATGAGTTGAGGGGTTTCTACTTCTATAATATCCTTTCAGGAGCCCCATAACCCTCCGCATCAAAAAGATATTCGTCACCTCCTCTAATCTTTCTACCAATCACTTTAAATCTACTGAGCTCTCTGCTGAAGTATCCAGGCCCTTCCCATCCAATCTAACCAGGCCCCTCACAATTCTGTCAAATCTCCCCTCAGCCTCCTCTGTCCCAAGGAGAACATCCCCAGCCTCTCCAATCTTTTCTCATAGCTGCAATTTTCCAGTCCTGGCAACATCCTCGCCAATCTCCTCTGCACCCTCTCCAATACAATTACATCTTTTCTGTAATGAGGTGATCAGAACTGCACACATTACTCAAATTGCAGCCTAATTAATGTTTATACAGTTTCAACATGACCTCACTGCTCTTGTATTTTATGTCTGGGGGAATAAACAAAAGGATTCAATACACCTTCTTAACCACCTGATCAACTTGTCCTGTTACATTTAGGGATCTGTGTGCATTTGCTGCAAGGTCCCTCACTTCCTCTCAGCATTCTCCCATTAACCCTTTGTCTTGTTTCACTTCCCCAAATGCATCATCTCACACTCGTCTGAATTGAATTCCTTTTGCCACTTATCTGCCCACCTGACCAGTGCATTGATACCTTCCTGCAGTCTACAGCTATCCTCCTCGCTACCAATATTTGTGTTGTCAGCAAACCTCTTCATCATTGCCCTACATTTACATCCAAATCATTACTATCAACCACTCACCTGATGAAGGAGCAGCGTTCCGAAAGCCCGTGCTACCAAATAAACCTGTTGGACTGGTATTGTGAGACTTCTTACTGTGCCCGCCCTTCTTACTGTGCCCGCCCTTCTTACTGTGCTCGCCCTTCTTACTGTGCCCGCCCTTCTTACTGTGCCCGCCCTTCTTACTGTGCCCGCCCTTCTTACTGTGCCCGCCCTTCTTACTGTGCCCGCCCTTCTTACTGTGCCCGCCCCAGTCCAACGCCGGCATCGCCACATCACATCAACCACAAATAGCAGGGTGTTGGAGTACTGAGCCCTGCAGATACCCACAAAGAACAAAGAACAAAGAACAATACAGCACAGGAACAGGCCCTTCGGCCCTCCAAGCCCGCGCCGCTCCCCGGTCCAGGATTGAATCCTGAATCCAGGATCCCCACCCAATTTTCCAGCCTATCTACATACCAATATCCTATCCACCGAGCTGTCCCTCACAGCTACGATGCTTTGTTCATTACAACCTATTAACTTACCCTCACCCCCCCATTCCAGACCATGTGATCTCCAGGGAGAGGCGAAAACCCAGAGTGAAAAACCCCAGGGCCAATATGGGGAAAAAAAAATCTGGGAAATTCCTCTCCGACCCCCTGAGGCGATCGAAACGAGTCCAGGAGATCACAATGGCCCCGATCGGAAAATGCTTCCCAACCCTAGTCATTTCCACTTCCACGAACACCATATGAATCCCCTGCCCCCGAGACAGGTTCCCAACTATCCGCAGTATCACTCTGTACTGGCACCAGCAAGATGATCGTAGAATGAAGCCTTGAAACGAGAAATCAGGAACAATTAGCCCGCGCAGCTCCCTGGTCCAAACTAGATCACTCTTTTGTATCCCTCCATTCCCACTCCGTTCATATAGCTGTCTAGATAAGTCTTAAACGTTCCCAGTGTGTCCGCCTCCACCACCTTGCCCGGCAACACATTCCAGGCCCCCACGACCCTCTGTGTGAAATATGTCCTTCTGATATCTGTGTTAAACCTCCCCCCCTTCACCTTGAACCTATGACCCCTCGTGAACGTCACCACCGACCCGGGGAAAAGCTTCCCACCGTTCACCCTATCTATGCCTTTCATAATTTTATACACCTCTATTAAGTCTCCCCTCATCCTCCGTCTTTCCAAGGAGAACAACCCCAGTTTCCCCAATCTCTCCTCATAACCAAGCCCCTCCATACCAGGCAACATCCTGGTAAACCTCCTCTGTACTCTCTCCAAAGCCTCCACGTCCTTCTGGTAGTGTGGCGACCAGAACTGGACGCAGTATTCCAAATGCGGCCGAACCAACGTTCTATACATCTGCAACATCAGACCCCAACTCTTATACTCTATGCCCCGTCCTATAAAGGCAAGCATGCCATATGCCTTCTTCACCACCTTCTCCACCTGTGACGTCACCTTCAAAGATCTGTGGACTTGCACACCCAGGTCCCTCTGCGTCTCTACACCCTTTATGGTTCTTCCATTTATCGTGTAGCTCCTCCCTACATTATTCCCACCAAAATGCATCACTTCGCATTTATCAGGATTGAACTCCATCTGCCATTTCCTTGCCCAAATTTCCAGCCTATCTATATCCTTCTGTAGCCTCTGACAATGTTCCTCACTATCTGCAAGTCCTGCCAGTTTTGTGTCGTCCGCAAACTTACTGATCACCCCAGTTACTCCTTCTTCCAGATCATTTATATAAATCACAAACAGCAGAGGTCCCAATACAGAGCCCTGCGGTACACCACTAGTCACAGGCCTCCAGCCGGAAAAAGACCCTTCCACTACCACCCTCTGTCTTCTATGACCAAGCCAGTTCTCCACCCATCTAGCCACCTCCCCCTTTATCCCATGGGATCCAACCTTTTTCACTAGCCTACCATGAGGGACTTTGTCAAACGCTTTACTAAAGTCCATATAGACAACATCCACGGCCCTTCCTTCGTCAACCATTTTGGTCACTTCTTCAAAAAACACCACCAGGTTCGTGAGGCATGACCTCCCTCTCACAAAACCATGTTGACTATCGTTAATGAGTTTATTCCTTTCTAAATGCGCATACATCCTATCTTTAAGAATCTTCTCCAACAACTTCCCCACCACGGACGTCAAGCTCACCGGCCTATAATTACCCGGGTTATCCTTCCTACCCTTCTTAAATAACGGGACCACATTGGCTATCCTCCAATCCTCTGGGACCTCACCTGTGTCCAGTGACGAGACAAAGATTTGCGTCAGAGGCCCAACGATTTCACCTCTCGTCTCCCTGAGCAGCCTTGGATAGATTCCATCAGGCCCTGGGGATTTGTCAGTCTTTATATTCTCTAACAAACCTAACACTTCCTCCTTTGTAATGGAGATTTTCTCCAACGGTTCAACACTCCCCTCCGAGACACTCCCAGTCAACACATCCCTCTCCTTAGTGAATACCGACGCAAAGTATTCATTTAGGATCTCCCCTACCTCTTTGGGCTCCAAGCATAAGTCCCCACTTTTGTCCCTGAGAGGTCCGATTTTTTCCCTTACAACCCTTTTGTTCCTAACGTATGAATAAAATGCCTTGGGATTCTCCTTAATCCTGTCTGCCAAGAACATTTCGTGACCCCTTTTTGCTCTTCTAATTCCCCGTTTGAGTATTTTCCTACTTTCATTATACTCTTCCAGAGCTCCCTCCGTTTTTAGCTGCTTGGACCTAACATACGCCTCTCTTTTCCTTTTGACCAGTCCCTCAATTTCCCTGGTTATCCACGGTTCTCTAATCCTACCCTTCCTATCCTTCTTTTTTACAGGCACATGCTTGTCCTGTAGCCCTAACAACCATTCCTTAAAAGACTGCCACATACCAGATGTGGATTTACCCTCAAACAGCCTCTCCCAATCAAGAGCTGCCAATTTCTGCCTGATCCCAATAAAGTTAGCCTTCCCCCAATCCAACACCTTACCCTTGGGACACCACTCATCCTTTTCCATCACTATCCTAAAGCTAACAGAATTGTGGTCACTATTTGCCACATGTTCCCCGACCAAAACTTTGAAGACCTGACCGGGTTCATTCCCCAGCACCAGGTCCAGTATAGCCCCCTCTCTAGTTGGGCTGTCCACATATTGTTCCAACGAACCCTCCTGTACACATTTTACAAATGCCTCACCATCCAGAGTCCCTGCCCTCAGCGATTTCCAGTCTATACCAGGGAAATTGAAGTCTCCCACTACAACAACCCTATATTTCCTGCACCTATCCAGTATCTCCTGACATATCCATTCTTCCACTTCCCTTGGGCTGTTGGGGGGCCTGTAGTACACCCCCAACATAGTGACTGCGCCTTTCCTGTTTCTAAGCTCCACCCAGAGTGACTCGCTACACGACTCCTCCGAATTGTCCTCCCTCTGCACCGCTGTAATATGCTCTCCAACCAATACCGCTACTCCCCCACCTCTTTTGGCCCCTCCTCTGTCTCGCCTAAAACACTTGTACCCTGGAATATTCAGCTGCCAGTCCTGTCCCTCTTTCAACCAAGTCTCCGTCACCGCAACCACATCCAAATTCCTCGTGCGCATTAAGGCCCCAAGTTCGTCTGTTTTACCTGCTACGCTCCTTGCATTGAAGTATAAGCACTCCAGACCCCCAGGCTCAGTGAGGTCGTCCTCCCCCAGAGTGCTCTTCTTCTTTGCCAGCCTTGTCCCAGCCCCAAGCTCGTCCCCAGCCACCACACTTATAGACCTAATAGTTTGATCCCCACCCCCCTGCCACACTAGTTTAAACCCCCCCGAACTGCATTAGCAAAGCTCCCAGCCAGGATATTTGTGCCCTTCCAACTTAGTTGTGACCCCTCCCTCTTGTACAGGTGCCATCCTCTCCTGAAAACCTCCCATTGGTCTATGAAAATAAAGCCCTCCCTCCTGGACCAGTCCTTTAGCCAGGCATTCATTTGAACCAACTCCCTATTCTTATCCTCACTGGCACGAGGCATTGGGAGCAGCCCAGAGATGGCCACCCTAGTGACCCTACTTTTTAACCTATTTCCCAACTCCCTGAATTGCTCCCTTAGGACCCCCCTACTCTTCCTATCTACGTCATTTCCACCAATGTGTATAATGACATCCGTTTCTTTATCTTCCCCTTTTAAAATGCCTCCTATCCGCTCGGAGACATCCGTGACCCCAGCACCAGGTAGGCAGACTACCATCCTGGAGTCCCGTTCGCCCCCACAGAATCGCCTGTCTGTCCCTCTAACTGACGCATCCCCCACCACTATCGCTCTCCTAACCCCTCTCTTCCCTTTCCGGGCCACAGAGCCTGACTGTGTGCCAGTGACCTGGTCACTGTGTCTTACCCCTGGAGAGGCACACTCCTCCACACTATCTAAAACAATGTACCTGTTTTGGAGTGGGACAACCACAGGTGACCCTTCTTCTAACTGTCCACTCCCCTCCCCTCTCACACCTGTCACCAAGCCCTTCCTATTTTGAGACACCTCTGGAGACCTCCCTTGTACTTTACCCTTCTGCCCTTTACTCCTCCTAACTGTGACCCACGTGTCATTCTCCCGATGCCCCGGTCGCTGCGACTGCACCTTGCAGTCGCAGCGACAATTGTCCTGTGTTTCCTGCCACTGAGCCAATTCTCTCTCCAGCTTGCTACATTCCCCCAGAGCCCATGGACTTTCATCTTATAGCCAGTCTGCCATGTGTGAGCTGCTCAGAAGCCTTGCTAAAACCTGTGCGGACCACATCAACAGCACCTTCCTGTGGGTGGGGGGCAGTGTAGAACAAGGGGCTCCGGGCTGTTGAGGGGTGATTTCAGGCACGATTCTATCACACGAAGGGGAACAGGAATCTCTCTCTGAGGAATCTGTTCAAACTGGGGTGGTGATGCCAGGGGTCAAAAATTGAAAATGTCAGAACTGCGATTGATAATTTGTTCCGAGGTTATTAGTTAAGGGAAGGTTTATAAAACCAAAGCAGTTAAATGGATTAAGATACACATCAGTCATGTTGTGATTTACTGGCAGACCCAGTTTGTGGGGCTGAATGGCCTCCTCCTATTCCTCTGTTTCTGACTGGATACCATTTCTGTGCAAGGCCTCGCCTTGTCTCTGTCTCGGGGGTGGTTCGTGCTGTCACTGGTCTGGAGCCAGGTTCTGCACCCTTTCCCCTGCGACATTGCTCCTTCAGTGAGCTGCAACATTGTAATAGCCTCAGACTGGATAACGCCCTGTTTACAGACCGGCTTCTTGACCCTGTTTGGGTTTTGAGATGTCAGTGCCAGCGCTCATTGTTTCATTTACCTGTTCAGGTCTGAAATTAATCTGACTAACCTCATTCAATACCCTTTCTATTTCTCCTGTTGCCTGCAGGTCACAGCAGAACGCTACCTCACCCCAGAACAAAAACGGAAGCTGGAGGAAGAGTACAAAGCTGAACAGCTGCGGCTTCTGGCTGCCAAGGTACCTCAGTATGTGTGAGGAGCTGGGGGGGGGATGAATATTCATTGCAGAGTCTGTCCCTCCCTTTCACTCACTGTGTATGGTACATGTACAGGAGCTGACACCGAGACACACACACACCACCCCCTCCCCGTACAGGAGCTGACACCGAGACACACACACACCACCCCCTCCCCGTACAGGAGCTGACACTGAGACACACACACACCACCCCCTCCCCGTACAGGAGCTGACACTGAGACACACACACACCACCCCCTCCCCGTACAGGAGCTGACACTGAGACACACACACACCACCCCCTCCCCGTACAGGAGCTAACACTGAGACAGAGACACAGACACATATGCACACACGCACACAAACACTCACTCACGCACACACGCATGCACGCACTCACTCACTCACCTCACGCACTCACTCACCTCACGCACTCACCTCATGCACTCACCTCACGCACTCACCTCACGCACTCACCTCACGCACCTCACGCACTCACTCACTCTCACACACACATCACCCCCCCTTCCCCTTCCCGTACAGGGGCTGACAGCGAGACACACACACGGACCGTACAGGAGCTGACGCAGACCCACATGGACCGTGTAATGTCCTAACTACTTTAAGGCTTTAAGCAAAATAAAAAAGACATGATTTGCACTCATAGATTCTCAGTAACAACAGGTTTATTGAAAAAGAATTCTCTCTGCACAGAACAGAAACTGAAACTAAACAGCCTGTCAATGACATCACCATCAAATCACGTGATCAGTCCTTAAAGTAATCATGCAACAGCTTAAATATATAACATCCCTCCCCTTTACTTCTGTGATCATGACGACAAATTACTATGATGTTATACATAGGATCCACATTCTGACATTTGGAAACTCACATGTGTGCTACAGAAGCTAAGGGTGGCACGGTGGCACAGTTGTTAGCACTGCTGCCTCACAGTGCCAGTGACCCAGGTTCAATTCCGTCTTCTGTAGAGTTTGCATGTTCTCCCCGTGTCTGCGTGGGTTTCCTCCGGGTGCTCCGGTTTCCTCCCACAGTCCAAAGATGTGCGGGTTTGGTGGATTGGCCATGCTAAATTGCCCCTTAGTGTTCAAAGATGTGTAGATTAGGTGAATTAGCCATGGTAAATGCGCTGGGGGAATGATCCTCTTTCGGAGAATAGATGCAGACTCGATGGGTCAAATGGTCCTTCTATGCTGCAGTGACTCCAAAGGTTCTAGGACACAGACGCACACGGGAAACACAGGAGCTGAGACTGGGGCACAAACCGATCATACAGTGAGCATTTTCACCCGGCTGCTCTCTGCAGTCATTTTAGGTTGTGGTGTAGTCACTGGAGGAATGGAAGTTTATTTGCTAGTATTTTTTGTATTACTTATTGGGATGTTGATGCAGTTTTTGGATTCGACTAAAACTGAGTACAGAGAATGCTGGTGATGCACTGAGGGTCTGTCTAAGGAAGGACAGTTTATGAGTTTGGGGCTGAGGGCTGCTCAGAATTTCATGCTGCAAGGTCCTGGCTGAAATGTAAGCACCACATTTGACACTTGCTGATTGGTGTTCAACCTGATTCCCTGGTTGTGCCAATCAGTAATCCTGTCGTTCCACAGCCCCTGCGAAGCCCAGTAACAAATCCATGATGAAACCAGACCTGCCTCAGCTCAGTTGGGCAGTGTGTGTGCACTGAGTGCTGCTATTCTCTCACACACTCAGCAATGTTGGCTCTGTATCTCTGATTCTCCCTCGCTCTGTTCCCAGGCTGACAATTGGAGAGAGCGCGCTCTGAAGAACATGATGGGAGGAGTCCTGGAGACCAAGAAGTCGGACATTCTGAAAACGGTGAGAGTTAGCTGCTCACAGTTCCTGTGTTCAGAGCAGATGCCCAATATTCACCGGTGTACAGTGGGTCCTGAACCTCGCAGCATGCCCAGGCGGTGATGCTGGATTTGGGGCCAGCCTGTGGTATGTGAGCCACCCGCCAATAGATCCTATCCGTCTGTGCCAGCAGCAACAGATCTTATTCTCGAGAGGCAGTCACTATGCATATTCTGTGTTGGCATCTGGCACCCATTGGAGCACAGCCCCCAGCATAGCCCCAATGCATCCCCAGCACAGCCCCAGTGCAGCTCCAGTGCAGCCCCAGCGCAACCCCCATGCAGCCCCAGCGCAGCTCCAGTGCAGCCCCAGCGCAACCACCATGCAGCCCCAGCGCAGCTCCAGTGCAGCCCCAGCGCAACCCCCATGCAGCCCCAGCGCAGCTCCAGCGCAGCCCCAGCGCAGCATCTGAGACTTGAAGCAGTGCTAAGTTACCCTGGTGCGGGCCATTACAAGAGGAGGGCACACTGGACACAGGCCCAGCCCTGCACCCCTCTGAGATATATTAACCGTTCTCCTTGTCGCATTCTGGGCCTTTCACAAAACCATGTTGACTCTGCCTGATTGCCTTGAATTTTTCCAAGCTCCCTGCAATGACACCTTTAATATTAGCTTCTAACATTTTCCCTCGACAGATGTTAGACTAACTGGCCTGTAGTTTCCAGCTTTCTGTCTCCCTCCGTCTTTGAATAAAGGAGTTACATTTTCTATCTTCCAGTCTAATGAAATCTTCCCCGAATCCAGTAGATTTTAGAACATAGAAAAGCTACAGCACAAACAGGCCCTTCGGCCCACAAGTTGCGCCGAACATGTCCCTACCTACTAGGCTTACCTATAACCCTCTATCTTACTAACTTCCATGAACTTATCCAAAAGTCTCTTAAAAGACCCTATCGAATCCGCCTCCACCACCACTACCGGCAGCCGATTCCACGCACCCACCACCCTCTGAGTGAAAAACTTATCCCTAACATCTCCTCTGTACCTACTCCCCAGCATCCTAAACCTGTGACCTTTTGTGGCAACCATTTCAGCCCTTGGTAAAAGCCTCTGAGAATCCACTCTATCAATACCTCTCAACATCTTATACACCTCTATCAGGTCACCTCTCATCCTTCGCTTCTCCAAGGAGAAAAGACCTAGCTCTCTCAACCTATCCTCATAAGGCATGCCACCTAATCCAGGCAACATCCTTGTAAATCTCCTCTGCACCCTTTCTATGGTTTCCACATCCTTTCTGTAATGAGGTGACCAGAACTGGGCACAGTATTCCTGCTCGGGTCTGACCAGGGTCCTATACAGTTGCAGCATTATCTCCCGATTTCTAAACTCAATTCCTCTAATGATGAAGGCCAGTATTCCATACTCCTTCTTAACCACAGCCTCTACCTGCGACGCTGCTTTGAGCGTCCGATGAACCCGGACCCCAAGATCCCTTTGTTCTTCCACACTGCCAAGCGTCTTACCCTTAATATTATATTCTTTCATCCTATTCGACCTGCTAAAATTGTAAAATTAAAACCAACGTATCTCATTTTCACTTCTTTTAAGACCCTAGGGTAAAGCCCATCCGGGGATTATCAGCCCACAGATCCAACGACTAGCTCAGTGCCACTTTCCCGGTGATTTAAATTTTCCTGAGTTCCTCCCTCCCTCCCATTTCCTGATTTGTAGCTATTTCTGGGATGTTACTGGTGTCTCTGTAGTGACAACCGATGCAGAGTGTACCTGTTTAAATTAATCTGCCATCGCACTACTTTCCATTACCAACTCCCAGCCTCACTTTCTATTGGAACAATGCTCAGTTTGTAAATTCCCTTCCTATTTAAATATCTATAGAAACACTCCCTCTTTACATTACTGGTTTCTTTCTCTTGTAGTCTAATTTTTCCCTCCATTTCAATTCTTCACTCATTCTTTGTTGTTCTATATATTCTTTCCAATCTTCTGACATGCCACCCTTTGTGCTAATATAAGATTTTTCTTGCAGTTTAGTATTGTCTTTAACTTTTTTAGTTAACTACAGGTGAAGGGCCTTTGGAATTTTTCTCTCCTACTGGAATGTGTCTGTCCCGTATATTCTGAAATATCCCTTTAAATATCCACCACTATTGATCAATCCCTTAAGCACATTTTCCAGTTCACTTTAGCTGGCTCCACTTTCACACCCTCTCATTCCCCTCATTTAAGTTTCAAATCCCAGACTTGGACACATTGTTTCCCAATGGAAAATTCAACCATATGATTCTCGCTGCACAGTGAGGTTATTGATCGATCCAATCTCATTGCACAATACCAGGTCCAGTATCACTTGCTCTCTGGTTGGCTCCAGAATGTACTGTTCTGTTCTAATAAACTATCCTAAAAACATTCCATGAACTCCTCATTTATGTTTCCTTTGCTCATCTGATTTTTATACACAGATGAAAATCCCCTGTGATTATCACCCTGCCTTTCTGACAAGCTCCAGTTAACTCTTTCTTTAACTCTTCCATGTGGTTACAATGAGGGAACCTGTACCCCATTCGCACAATGATCTCTTACCTTTCTCATCTCAACCTAACTGCCCCAACATCCTGTTTTCCTGAATTTAGGCCATCCCTCTTGTTGTGATGTCCCTGGGGGATCGTCAATAGATCTCCCCGTGGACCCGGTCAAATACGAGCTCCCCTGTTAGGCAAGTGGAGGCTCATCCAAGTGGGGGGTTTCGAACCAGCTGGCTCCACTCCGGCCAGCGGTCAATAGACTCGGTCTTGTCCACATGCTGTAGCCATTGAACAGCACTCGACTAGCACTGTAAATAAAAGGGTGACGTAAAACGGGCCTTGGTGAGATTATTACACCTCTCCAATGTGCTAATACCAACAGTAATTAACAGAGCCAGCCCTCCACCTGTTTTCAACTTTCCATCCTTCCTAAATGTCACAAACCCTTCAATATTCAGGTCCCAGTCAATGACATCCTGTAGCCATGTCTCTGGAATGGCTATTAGATCATGCTTTAATTCTGTAGGTGCCAGCAGTTCATCTGTTTTGTTTTGAATGTGATGTGCATTCAGATACAGAGCCTTTAGTTTTGTCCTTTCATTATTTTTGTAATTTCTAGCTTTATTTGTCGATTTTCCATTAGACTTGTTCTCTCTGTCCCTTCCTGCCACAGTCTATCATTTCCCATATTAGTCGCTTTCTCTCTTGCCTTGCCTTTGCTCTTTGGTTTACCATTTCTTCCCCAATTTGATCGATTGCCCCACTATTCAGTTTAAAACTCTCTCCACTTCCCAGGTTATGGAGCTCTCTCGAACTTCAGCCCCAACAGTTCAAGGGTTGACCTGATGGTGCAGAACCCACTTTCCCAGGACAGGTGCCAGTGCCCCATGAACGTGAACCCACTTCTCCCACACCTGTCTATGAACCACCCATTCATTTCTCAAATCTTATTTATCCTTTAATAATTTGCACGTGGCTCTGGTAATAATCGAGAAATTTATTACCTGAGGTTCTGCTTTTTAATTTAGTGCCGAGCTCCTCACACTGACTGTGCACAGCCTCCTCCCTCAT
Organism: Mustelus asterias; assembly: GCF_964213995.1. Classification (NCBI taxonomy): domain Eukaryota; kingdom Metazoa; phylum Chordata; class Chondrichthyes; order Carcharhiniformes; family Triakidae; genus Mustelus; species Mustelus asterias. The sequence continues at coordinate 1,317,278 of NC_135811.1, read as the reverse complement.
CCTGCCCATGTTGTTGGTACTTACATAGAAACATAGAAGATAGGAGTAGGAGGAGGCCATTCAGCCCTTCAAGCCTGCTCTGCCATTCATTACAATCATGGCTGATCATCCAACTCAATAGCCTAATCCTGCTTTCTCCCCATAATCTTTGATCCCATTCGCCCCAAGTGCTATATCCAGCCACCTCTTGAATACATTCAATGTTTTGGCATCAACTACTTCCTGTGGTAATGAATTCCACAGGCTCACCACTCTTCGGGCGAAGAAATGTCTCCTCAACTCCATCCTAAATGGTCTACCCTGAATCCTCAGACTGTTCATGGAAGTGGAAATGACTAGGGTTGGGAAGCATTTTCCGATCAGGGCCATTGTGATCTCCTGGACTCGTTTCGATCGCCTCAGGGGGTCGGAGAGGAATTTCCCAGATTTTTCTTTTCCCCATATTGGCCCTGGGGTTTTTCACTCTGGGTTTTCGCCTCTCCCTGGGGATCACATGGTCTGGAATAGGGGGGTGGGGGTGAGTTAATAGGTTGTAATGAACAAAGCATCGTAGCTGTGAGGGACAGCTCGGTGGATAGGATATTGGTATGTAGATAGGCTGGAAAATTGGGCGGGGATCCTGGATTCAGGATTCAATCCTGGACCGGGGAGCGGCGCGGGCTTGGAGGGCCGAAGGGCCTGTTCCTGTGCTGTATTGTTCTTTGTTCTTTGTGACCCCTGGTCTGGACACCCCCACCATTCTCCCTGCGTCTACCCTGTCTAGTCCTGTTAGAATTTTATAAGTCTCTATGAGATCCCTCCTCATTTGTCTGATCTCCAGCGAAAACAATCCTAACCTAGTCAATCTCTCCTCATATATCAGTCCCGCCATCCCCGGAATCAGCCTGGTAAACCTTCGCTGCACTCCCTCGAGAGCAAGAACATCCTTCCTCAGAAAAGGAGACCAAAACTGCACACGATATTCTCGGTGTGGCCTCACCAAGGTCCTGTATAATTGCAACAACACATTCCTGCTCCTGTACTCGAAACCTCTCGCAATGAAGGCCAACATACCATTTGCCTTCTTTACCGCCTGCTGCACCTGCATGCTTACCTTCAGTGACTGGTGCACAAGGACACCCAGGTCCCGCTGCACACTCCCCTCTCCCAATTTACAGCCATTCAGGTAGTAATCTGCCGCCTTGTTTTTGCTTCCAAAGTGAATAACCTTACATTTATCCAAATTATACTGCATCTGCCATTGATTAGCCCACTCACCCAACCTGTCCAGATCATGCTGAAGGATCTCTGCATCCTCGTCACAGTTCACCCTCCCACCCAACTTGGTATCATCCGCAAACTTGAGATGTTACATTTTGTTCCCTCATCCAAATCATTAATATATATTGTGAATAACTGGGATCCCAGCACCGATCCCTGTGGCACCCCGCTAGTTACTACCTGCCAATTTGAAAAGCACCCATTAATTCTTACTCTTTGTTTCCTCTCTGCCAACCAGTTTTCTATCCATCTCAATACATTTCCCCCAATCCCATGTGCTTTAATCTTGCACGATAATCTCTTGTGTGGGACTTTGTCAAACACTTTCCGAAAGTCCAAATACACCACATCGACTGGTTCCCCCTTGTCAACTCTACTGGTTACATCTTCAAAGAATTCCAACAGATTTGTCAAGCATGATTTCCCCTTCATAAATCCATGCTGACTCTGTCTGACCCTGCCACTGCTTTCTCAATGCTCTGCAAGGAAGTCCTTGATAATGGATTCGAGAATTTTCCCCACTACCGATAGGTTTACTTGTTTGTAATTCCCTGTTTTCTCTCTACTTCCCTTTTTGAATATTGGAGTGACATTCGCTACACTCCAATCTGCAGAGACTGTTTCAGAGTCTATAGAATCCTGGAGGGTGACCGCGAGAACAGGATCCTACCCTTCCAACTGCAAGTTCTTCTCCAGAGCGGATGTCCCGAATCCTGGCACCAGACAGGCAACACAGCCTTCTGGATTATCTCAGTACTGACCCTCTGACAGTGCGGCACTCCCTCAGTACTGACCCTCTGACAGTGCAGCACTCTCTCAGTACTGACCCTCTGACAGTGCGGCACTCCCTCAGTACTGGCCCTCTGACAGTGCAGCACTCTCTCAGTACTGACCCTCTGACAGTGCGGCACTCCCTCAGTACTGACCCTCTGACAGTGCGGCACTCCCTCAGTACTGACCCTCTGACAGTGCAGCACTCCCTCAGCACTGACCCTCTGACAGTGCGGCACTCCCTCAGTACTGACCCACTAACAGTGCAGCACTCCCTCAGCACTGACCCTCTGACAGTGCGGCACTCCCTCAGTACTGACCCTCTGACAGTGCGGCAGTCCCTCAGTACTACCCACTGACAGTGTGGCACTCCCTCAGCACTGACCCTCTGACAGTGCAGCACTCCCTCAGTACTGACCCTCTGACAGTGCAGCACTCCCTCAGTACTGACCTTCTGACAGTGCGGCACTCCCTCAGTACTGACCCTCTGACAGTGCGGCACTCCCGCAATACTGACCCTCTGACAGTGCAGCACTCCCTCAGTACTGACCCTCTGACAGTGCGGCACTCCCTCAGTACTGACCCTCTGACAGTGCGGCACTCCCTCAGTACTGACCCTCTGACAGTGCAGCACTCCCTCAGTACTGACCCTCTGACAGTGCGGCACTCCCTCAGTACTGACCCTCTGACAGTGCGGCACTCCCTCAGTACTGACCCTCTGACAGTGCGGCACTCCCTCAGTACTGACCCTCTGACAGTGCAGCACTCCCTCAGCACTGACCCTCTGACAGTGCAGCACTCCCTCAGTACTGACCCTCTGACAGTGCGGCACTCCCTCAGTACTGACCCTCTGACAGTGCGGCACTCCCTCAGTACTGACCCTCTGACAGTGTGGCACTCCCTCAGCACTGACCCTCTGACAGTGCAGCACTCCCTCAGTACTGACCCTCTGACAGTGTGGCACTCCCTCAGCACTGACCCTCTGACAGTGCAGCACTCCCTCAGTACTGACCCTCTGACAGTGCGGCACTCCCTCAGCACTGACCCTCTGACAGTGCAGCACTCCCTCAGTACTGACCCTCTGACAGTGTGGCACTCCCTCAATACTGACCCCCTGACAGTGCAGCACTCCCTCAGTACTGACCCTCTGACAGTGCAGCACTCCCTCAGTACTGCATTGTAATGTTTAGCTAATTATTGAGTTTCTGGACTGGGTCTTGAACCCAGAATTCTATCTGCCACTGGGGCGGGAAATGCACCACTTTATAGAATCATAACATCTACGGCACCGAGACAGGCCCTTCGGCCCAAACTGGTCCATACCGACCATAAAGCCCATGTGAACTAATCCCATTTGCCTGCATTTGCCCCGTATCCCTCTCAACCTTTCCTATCCATGTGTCTGTCCAAATGCCTTTTAAATTTCAGCTGGTCTTTTTCTGTTGCGCACCTGGGAAGTCTGTAACTCACTGTATCTTTTCACTGAACAATAGCTGTTTCTGTCGCTGGTTCCTTTCAGGAAATTCCCATACCATTCTTCATGGATAAGCCGGAATATGAATGGACAGAAGAGCAGGTCAAACAAGCCAAAGAATACGCACTCAAGGAGCAGGAACTAAATGAAGAGAAGGACAAATACCGCAAGGTAAGAAAGGCAGAGGGAGTTTATCAATGTTAGAACAGGAGCTGACTCGGTCCAGGGATTTATCCGTCCAGGGTGTCCAATCTCTCCGGGACATTTACTGGGAGAGTTGTGGACTGAGGCAGCACATGATGGGGCGGCACGGTAGCACAGTGGTTAGCACTGCTGCTTCACAGCTCCAGGGTCCCGGGTTTGATTCCCGGCTCGGGTCACTGTCTGTGTGGAGTTTGCACATTCTCCTCGTCTCTGCGTGGGTTTCCTCCGGGTGCTCCGGTTTCCTCCCACAGTCCAAAGATGTGCGGGTTAGGTTGATTGGCCAGGTTAAAAATTGCCCCTTAGAGTCCTGAGATGTGTAGGTTAGCGGGATTAGCGGGTAAAATATGTGGGGGTAGGGCCTGGGTGGGATTGTGGTCGGTGCAGACTCGATGGGCCGAATGGCCTCCTTCTGCACTGTAGGGTTTCTAAAAAAAAAAAATGATGCATTCCTGTCACATCTGTGACAGCCGAAGGTGTTTCACTCGGAACGGTCTTGAAGAAAATCCGAGTGAGCCCCAAGAGGAGACACGGGGGAAGCTGATCAGTCGCTGAGTCAGAGGTAGTTTTCAGGAGCATCCGAAGAAAAGAGAAAGACAGAGGTGGAGATGTTTAAGAAGGGAATTGTGGAGCTGAAGACCCAGCTACTGGTGATGGAATGATTCAATGCTGAGGGAGCCAGGACTAGAGGAGTACAGAGATCCTGAAGTGTTGTCCGTTTGGGTGTGATCACACAGATAGGGAATGTGAAACCACGAGGGAAGTTAAAAAGCAGGCTGCGGATTTTATGAAATGCAAGTTTTGCTTAACAAGAAGCTGTTGTGGGTCAGAGCTGGAGCTGGGGGAGTTTGGAACAAGCTGAGTCAGGGGTTGGTTTGTTTGAGAAATGAAGATTGTGGATCTGAAGGGGGGGGGAAAAGTCATCCCGAGAAAAGCTGGAACAACGTTGCTAAAGATGGGGAAGGGAATTGGCGAGTCAGCAGCTTTGAGGGAATAGTTCAGGGAACAGGAGGTGAAGTCCCGGCAGTTTGGCGTGGCAGCTGATAGTAGATGGAAAGATGTGACTTGAAGACGAAGCGAGGGCTGATGTTTGGCTGGGTGAGCTTGGAGAAGGATGGAGCAGGGTAGAGACAGCTGGAAGGATGGTGTTACACCGAGTGACAAAGAAGGCGATGAGATCCTTATCTAAGCCCTCATGCTGATCGAGAGTTCGCGGCAAAGTTAAACCCTGAGATAACCGTGGATAGGAGCAAATCAGCTACAAGCCAGGCTCTTAATCCCGTACTAGACATTGCTGCTGGTGTGTGGGTATGTTTCTGTGTACCTGTGTGTACAGATCTGTGTACATACAGCTGTGATTTATGACTGGAACGCTAAAGCAGTTGGTTTCTCGCCTGTTTTACAGACACTGGAGTCGGAGCTGAGGAAATTACAGGCTTCAATCACCGAAAGCAGCAGCAATTTCGATGACATCATGAATAAACTGTTTGAAAAGAAAGTGAGAACCGAAATGATCATTTACCAGGTAAATCCTCATCCCGACCTCACCCCGACCAGCCCCGAACTCACCCCAACCAGCCCTGACCTCACTCCAACCAACCCCAACCTCACCCCGACCTCACCCCAACCAGTCCCACCTCACCCCGACCAGCCCTGACCTCACCCCAAACAGCCTCGACCTCACCCCGACCTCACCCCAACCAATCCTGACCAGCCCTGTCCTGGGAATGTTTGATGGGGGACAGTGTAGAGGGAGCTTTACTCTGTATCTAACCCCGTGCTGTACCTGTCCTGGGACTGTTTGATGGGGACAGTGTAGAGGGAGCTTTACTCTGTATCTAACCCCGTGCTGTACCTGTCCTGGGAGTGTTTGATGGGGACAGTGTAGAGGGAGCTTTACTCTGTATCTAACCCCGTGCTGTACCTGTCCTGGGAGTGTTTGATGGGGACAGTGTAGAGGGAGCTTTACTCTGTATCTAACCCCGTGCTGTACCTGTCCTGGGAGTGTTTGATGGGGACAGTGTAGAGGGAGTGTAGAGGGAGCTTTACTCTGTATCTGACCCTGCACAAAGACCCTGAGGGACTTGAGGCTGTTTTCGTTAGAGAGAAGAAGGATAACAGGTGACTTAGTAGAGGCATATAAGATGATCAGAGGATTAGATAGGGTGGATAGTGAGAGCTCTTTTCCTCGGATGGTGATGGCCAGCATGAGGGGACATAGCTTTAAATTGAGGGGTGATAGATATAGGACAGATGTCAGAGGTAGGTTCTTTACTCAGAGAATAATAAGGGCGTGGAATGCCCTGCCTGCAAAAGTAGTGGACTCGTCAACATTAAGGGCATTTAAAGGGTCATTGGATAAACATATGGATGATATTGGAATAGTGTAGGTTCGATGGGCTTTAGATTGGTTTCACAGGTCCGCGCAACATCGAGGGCTGAAGGGCCTGTACTGCGCTGTAATGTTCTACGTTCTATGTTCTATGCTGTATCTGTCCAGGTTCAAACAAAGAACAATACAGCACAGGAACAGGCCCTTCGGCCCTCCAAGCCCGCGCCGCTCCCCGGTCCAGGATTGAATCCTGAATCCAGGATCCCCGCCCAATTTTCCAGCCTATCTACATACCAATATCCTATCCACCGAGCTGTCCCTCACAGCTACGATGCTTTGTTCATTACAACCTATTAGCTCACCCCCACCCCCCCATTCCAGACCATGTGATCTCCAGGGAGAGGCGAAAACCCAGAGTGAAAAACCCCAGGGCCAATATGGGGAAAAAAAAAATCTGGGAAATTCCTCTCCGACCCCCTGAGGCGATCGAAACGAGTCCAGGAGATCACAATGGCCCTGATCGGGAAATGCTTCCCAACCCTAGTCATTTCCACTTCCACGAACACCATATGAATTCCCTGCCCCCGAGACAGGTTCCCAACTATCCGCAGTCTCGCTCTGTACTGGCACCAGCAAGATGATCATAGAAACAAGGAACAATTAGCCCGCGCCGCTCCCTGGTCCAAACTAGACCACTCTTTTGTATCCCTCCATTCCCACTCCGTTCATATAGCTGTCTAGATAAGTCTTAAACGTTCCCAGTGTGTCCGCCTCCACCACCTTGCCCGGCAACACATTCCAGGCACATATTCAGTGGTGACAGTGCTACTAACTGACGCTGGTTTTGTGGTTAGGAATATTCCCTTATCCTCACAGTGATTGTTTTTGTGGGACTCACCCTCTGTTTCCCCACAGGAGGAGCTGAAGATCTGCAATCTGATCTTCTCCTTGCGGATAGAAGAAGAGATACAGAACGGGGATGCTCAACTAAACTATCTACTCACAGAGCAGAAGGAGTTTCTGGTACAATATACAAATAGAATTCGATAAGTGCGTATCTGACTGAAGCATCAACTGTCCCACTATTACACGATCATTGTCCGCCATTCAAAAGATCTTTGTGCGGTTGTGCTGCTGCACTCAGCCACAAGTTGTTGTTTGATATGAGCTGCAGGGAAGCTCAGTGATCACCTTGATGTGGAGCAATGAGCAGCCTCAGGGCCAGGAAGCTGCGTAAGATGGTCACTGAGTCACCTCTCAGCGGCAGTGTGGAGAGCGTGGCCAAAGTTGTGATCATGGGGACAGAGGTGACTGTGTAGTCGTGTTGTCAGTGGACTCATATCCAGACACCCAGGGTCACCTGGGTTCAATCCCACCACCGCAGATGGTGAAATTCAATAAAAATCTGAAATTTACAAAAACACCATTATCAATTTCTGTAAAAACCCATCTGGTTCACTAATGTCCTTTAGTGAAGGAAATCTGCCGTCCTTACCCTGTCTGGCCTACACATGACTCCAGAGCCACAGCAATGTGGTTGATACTCAACTGCCCTCTGAAATGACCCGTTCGTGGACAATTCGGAATGGGCAATGAATGCTGACCAGCCAGTGACACCCACATCTCCGAAATAAATAGAAAATATAATCACGGATTTACAAACACCTCTTCATATTTATCCATTTCTAAAAGGTATAGTTACGATTGTTGTGGAATCTGGGTTCAATGCCCCAGCCGCGGGACTGAGCTGCCCCAGACATCGTGCAGTGGGACCTGGACTGAACAATCGCTGGGCAGTTAGGCTGACTGAGCAGAGCTGACAGACTTTACAAAATGGGTCGCGAGTGTGTCTGAAGCATTGTCAGTGAGAGCATAGGTTATTGATATCACTTCCCTGAATTACTCGTAGCATTCACCAACCGTGGCCCTCTTCTCTTCCCTGTGGCAGGTTCTAAAGTCTCAGATGACACAGAATACAAAGCTGATGGTGGATCGATTCCGAGAGACCTATGATGATCTAGTGGCCGAAGACAGAGTAAAATATCTCACATTTCCTGTTGTGCTGGGAATAAGCAGTGGTCACAATGGGATTAGAGCACAGATAACGCTGGGATTAGAGTGCGGATATTGCTGGGATTAGAGCATGGATATCGCTGGGTCTAGGGAGTGGACATCGCTGGGTTAACGGGATGCGGACACACAACATTGGGGTTCAGGATAATTAAGTGAATGTGTTTCTGTTCAATTGCACTCACTGTACAGTCGGGTTGACTGGAAAGTAACAGAGAGTGATTATGGCCAGAATCTCTGTAGCTAAAGTAAAGTTTATTTATTAGTCACGAGTAGACTTACATTAACACTGCAATGAAGTTACTTTAAAAATTCCCTAATCGCCACACTCCGGCGCCTGTTCGGGTACACTGAGGGAGAATTTAGCACAGCCAATGCACCCAAATCAGCACGTCTTTCAGACTATGGGAGGAAACCGGAGCATCCGGCGGAAACCCACGCAGGCACGGGGAGAACGTGCAGACTCTGCACAGACAGTGACCCAAGCCGGGAATCGAACCCGGGTCCCTGGCGCTGTGAGGCAGCAGTGCGGATATCGCTGGGACTAGAGTGTGGATATCGCTAGGATTTGGGAGTGGACATTGCTGAGTTGTCCCCATGGGTGGCACGGTGGCACAGTGGTTAGCACTGCTGCTTCACAGTGCCAGAGACCCAGGTTCAACTCTGGCCTTGGGTGACTATCTATGTGGAGTTTGCACCTTCTCCCCGTGTCTGCGTGGGTTTCTTCCCACAATCCAAAGATGTGCAGGTTAGATGGGTTGGCCATGCTAAATTTCCCCTAGTGTCAGGGAGATTAGCAGGGTAAATGTGTGCGGTTATGGGAATATAGCCTGGGTGGGATTGTGGTCGGTACAGACTCAATGGCTGCCTCCTGTACTGTAGCGAATCTATGTGCTAACCACCGTGTCGCCCCTAGTTACAGAGACTCACATCCTGAAGAAAGCTGCTTGTATTTCACATTGACTGGGCTACTCTGTGAACTCAGAAAGCCGATAACTCCACCAGCTCCGCATCTCTCTGTGACCCGTGTCCCTGTTTCATCCTCAGCTCTTTGACCGTGGATTCAGGAAGGAGTTTTCTGACGTCTCGACTTCAATGGTTGAACAACTTTATAAACTGTACAAACGCAGACCCAAGTGAGTGTTACCCAGACACACACACCCACCTACACACACACCCACACACACACCCACACACACACCCACCCACACACACACCCACACCCACCCACACACACACCCACCCATACACATACCCACACACACACATACCCACACAAACACACCCACCCACACACACACCCACCCACACACACCCCCACCCACACACACACCCACCCACACACACACCCACCAACACACACACCCACCAACACACACACGCACCCACACACACACACACCAACACACACACCCACCCACACACACACCTACATACACACCCACACACCCACCCACACCCACCCACACACACACCCACACCCGCACCCACACACCCGCACATACACGCGCACACACACACCCACATCCCCACACCCACACACACCCACCCACACACCCACGCCCCCACGCACACCCACACCCCCATGCACACACACACACCCACACCCATACACACACCCACACCCATACACACACCCACACACGCCCACTCACACCCACACACACACCCACACACACACCCACCCACACACGCACCCACACACGCACCCACCAACACACACCCACCAACACACACACCCACTCAAACACACACACACCAACACACACACCCACCCACACACACACCCACATACACAGCCTCACACATCCACACACCCACCCACACACACCCACACCCGCACATACACGCGCACACACACACCCACACACACCCACCCACGCCCCCACGCACACCCACACCCCCACGCCCATACACACACCCACACCCACACACACCCACACACACACCCACACACACACCCACCCACCCACACACCCACCCACACACCCACCCACACACACACCCACCCACACACACACCCACCAACACACACACCCACCAACACACACACCCACCAACACACACACGCACCCACACACACACACCAACACACACACCCACCCACACACACACCCACATACACACCCACACACATCCACACACCCACCCACACCCACCCACACACACCCACACACCCACACCCGCACATACACGCGCACACACACACCCACATCCCCACACCCACACACACCCACCCACACACCCACACCCCCACGCACACCCACACACACACACCCACACACACACCCACACACACCCACTCACACCCCCACACATACCCACACACATACACACACACCCCCACTCACACGCACCCCCACACAAACCTCCACTCGCACACACCCCCACTCACACACACCCACACATACACACACACCCACACACGCACACACACACCCATACACACTCACACACCCACACCCACACACACCCACACATACACACACACCCACACACACACACACACCCACACACACACACACCCCCACGCCCATACACACACCCACACACACACCCACACACACCCACACACACACCCACACACACACCCACACACACACACACCCACCCACCCACACACCCACCCACACACCCACCCACACACACACCCACCAACACACACACCCACCAACACACACACCCACCAACACACACACGCACCCACACACACACACACCAACACACACACCCACCCACACACACACCCACATACACACCCACACACATCCACACACCCACCCACACCCACCCACACACACCCACACACCCACACCCGCACATACACGCGCACACACACACCCACATCCCCACACCCACACACACCCACCCACACACCCACACCCCCACGCACACCCACACACACACACCCACACACACACCCACACACACCCACTCACACCCCCACACATACCCACACACATACACACACACCCCCACTCACACGCACCCCCACACAAACCTCCACTCGCACACACCCCCACTCACACACACCCACACATACACACACACCCACACACGCACACACACACCCATACACACTCACACACCCCCACACACCCACACATACACACACACCCACACACACACACACCCACATACACACCCACACACATCCACACACCCACCCACACCCACCCACACACACCCACACCCGCACATACACGCGCACACACACACCCACATCCCCACACCCACACACACCCACCCACACCCACACCCCCACGCACACCCACACACACACACCCACACACACACCCACACACACCCACTCACACCCCCACACATACACACACACCCCCACTCACACGCACCCCCACACACACCTCCACTCGCACACACCCCCACTCACACACACCCACACATACACACACACACACACACCCACACACGCACACACACACCCATACACACTCACACACCCACACACACCCACACATACACACACACCCACACCCCCACTCGCACTCACCCCCACTCATGCACACACCCACACATACACACCCAAACACACACATCCACACGCACGCACACACACACACACACGCACACACACACACACCCATACACACACACTCACACACACACCCACACATACACACACACCCACCCACCCACACTCTCTCACACCCACACACACACCCACACTCACACACACACTCACACACAAACACACACACACTCACACCCCCACGCGCACACACACACCCACACCCATACACACACCCACACACACACCCACACACACCCACTCACACCCACACCCACTCACACCCACACACACACCCACCCACACACGCACCCACACACACACCCACCAACACACACACCCACCAACACACACACGCACCCACACACACACACACACCAACACACACACCCACCCACACACACACCCACATACACATCCACACACCCACCCACACCCACCCACACACACCCACACACCCACACCCGCACACACACACCCACATCCCCACACACACACACACCCACCCACACACCCACACACACCCACTCACACCCCCACACATACCCACACACCCCCACTCACACGCACCCCCACACACACCTCCACTCGCACACACCCCCACTCACACACACCCACACATACACACACACACACTCACACACGCACACCCACACACACACCCATACACACTCACACACCCACACATACACACACCCACACATACACACACACCCACACACACACCCCCACTCGCACTCACCCCCACTCATGCACACACACCCACACATACACACCCAAACACACACATCCACACACACACCCACGCACGCACACACACACACACACACACACACGCACACACCCATACACACACACTCACACACCCACACATACACACACACCCACCCACACACACACTCTCTCACACCCACACACACACCCACACTCACACACACACTCACACACAAACACTCACACACTCACACACCCAAACACTCACACACTCACACACCCACACATACACACACTCTCTCACACACACCCACATCCACATACACAAACACAGACACTCACTCACACGCACACACACCTACACACACACACAGCCACATACATACTCACACACACACACATACACACACCCACACACACACCCACACAAACACACACACACTCATACACACACCCTCACAAACACACACTCTCACGCACATACTCTCACGCACACACTCTCACGCACACACCCACACAAACACACACTCACGCACACACTCACACCCACACCCACACACACATACACACACACAAATACTCACTCACACGCGCACACACACCCACACACGCACACACACAGGGCCCAATTTTACCATTTTCATTCTAAGTGCTGAATCTGGGTGTAATTCAGATCCGACTTGGAAATCTGCTTTCAGGCCCCCCCCCCCCCCCCCCATACGCACTCAGCCTGAAAAAAAAATTGCCAGTCCTATTCGCGCTGTGGGCGGGGCTTAGTGCACCCGAAACGATCGGAGCTCTGAACTGCGCACGCACAGTTAGAAAGAAATTTGAAAAAGCGCGCCCGTGTCAGATCGCTCCCGGGCCGCAGAAAGCGAAGAAAGCGGCCCGGGAGGGAATAGCGGGAGCAATGGCCACCACAGACATCACTGTCCCCGTTATCCACCCCCCACTACTCATAGATATCGCTGTCCCCCTTATCAATCCCCCCACTACTCACACACATCGTTGTCCCCCTTATCCACCCCCCCAGTACCCACACACATCGCTGTTCCCCTTATCCACCCAACCCCCCCCCGCTATCCAGACCGATCACCACCCATGCCCCCTCCCCCGCCCAAAGATCACCCACAGAGTGGCAGCAGACCCCCCTGCCCCCCCGCGCCACCACCAGTGATCCATCTGACCCCTCCCCACCAGATATCAATCTTCCCCCGCCCCCCCACCAGAGATCCATCTGCACCCCCCCCCCCCCACCAGAGGAACATCTGACCCACCTCCTCCTCCCTCCCCACCAGACAACGATCAGCCCTCCCCCCCCTTTCCACCAGAGTTACATCTGACCTGCCTCCTCCTCCCCCCCCCCTCTCCCGCCCCCAACCAGACAACGATCTGGCTTCACTCCCCTCCTCCTCCAACCAAAGAATGATCTGACCCGCCTCCCTCCTCCCCCCCACCACTGATCTGAGTCAGGGAGCCGTTGGAAGCTCTGAACGCGCTCTTCAGCAGCTGGAGCGCCCGATTCAGACTGTTATTTAGCAGGTCCATCACGGCGCGGTTCCGGATTGGCAAACGCGGTGGTAAAGGGGGAAATGCTGAGAAAGTTGGGCGGGCAGTTCATTAATTCAATTTAAATGCATGCAAAAAGCGGATCGCCGCCATTCCCGGGTCTCGGTAAAGTGGCAATCTGTGCGGATGCGGGCGCGGATCGCGTTAATGGCCTCACACCCAACTTTACCACGTTTAATGGTAAAATCGGTACCATACACACACACTCTCTCTCACACACACACACACATACAACCACACACACTCTCTCACACTCACACACACATGCCTACACACACACACTCACACTCCACACACTCACACACACACGCCTATACTCACACACACTCTCACACACACACACTCACACCTACACTCACTCACACACGCCTACGCTCACACTCCACATCTACACACACACATACACTTACACTCACACACACACACACACTCCTACACTCACTCATACGCACACTCACACGCAGACACCGCGATGCCAAATGGGTGCTGCCCAGACAGCACATTCCATATCACTTTAATCTCTGGTAAGTGGGGCGTCTCAGTCTGGAGGAGGGATCTCTGTCTGGGGGGCAGTCTCTGTCTGGGGGGGGTCTCTGGGGTGAGGTCTCTGTCTGGGGGAGGTCTCTGTCTGGGGGGGGCGGTCTCTATCTGGGGTGGCGGTCTCTATCTGGGGTGAGGTCTGTCTGGGGGGGGCAGTCTCTATCTGGGGGGGCGGTCTCTATCTGGGGGGGCGGTCTCTATCTGGGGGGGCGGTCTCTATCTGGGGGGCGGTCTCTATCTGGGGGGGCGGTCTCTGTCTGGGGTGAGGTCTCTGTCTGGGGTGAGGTCTCTGTCTGGGGGGGGGGCAGTCTCTGTCTGGGGTGGACGGTCTCTGTCTGGGGTGAGGTCTCTGTCTGGGGTGAGGTCTCTATCTGGGGGGCGGTCTCTATCTGGGGGGGCGGTCTCTGTCTGGGGTGAGGTCTCTGTCTGGGGTGAGGTCTCTGTCTGGGGGGGGGCAGTCTCTGTCTGGGGTGGACGGTCTCTGTCTGGGGTGAGGTCTCTGTCTGGGGTGAGGTCTCTGTCTGGGGGGGGGCAGTCTCTGTCTGGGGTGGACGGTCTCTGTCTGGGGTGAGGTCCCAGTCTGGGGGGATGGTCTCTGTCTGGGGGGGAGGGGGTCTCTGTCTCGGGGGGACCCATTCCAAGTCGAGGTTCCATTCCCTTTGTGTCCTGTTCCCTGTCTGTGTGTGAATGGGAGCTGCAGTTGTTAACTCAGGATTTAAAGTCTATTTTCCTCTGCTATGTTAGGGCGCAAATGCAGAAGATCCGCATGACGACAGCGAACCCTTTTGAAGAGCAATTGCAGTTAATGGCTGAAGATGACACACACTTCCTGGCTGCCATGGAGGAATTAGACTCACTGAACTTTAAACCCGAGAACCTGGACCCCGCAGTGTGGAGTCACTTCTGTGAGAGTAGGAGGAGGAAAATAGAGAGTGAGCACCAGGTGAGGGAGAGGCTGTTCTGTGTGCACATTGCTCAGATACTGAGACTCTGTCCAGTGTGAGACTTCAGTGAATCCAAACACTGGGCCTGAGTGAATCTGCTGCACTGTCCCCATGGGGATAGAGGCCAGAATTCTCCCCCTCCCCTCTGCCCCCCCCCGCCGCCACTGCAGTTGTAGCCGGCGGGTTTGGACTATGTGAAGGCCCATTGACAGTCAGGCGGGAATTTCCGGCTTTTAGACCAGCGTGGCCGGAGAATTCCGCCCAGAATATTCAGCCCAGTGCCACACAACCGAGCAGATCAAGCTGCCATTCCGAATGGATATGTTCCGACTCAGAACTGTCAAATATAAAAACACTGAGGTCTGATTTGAGCTGCAGCAGAATGATACCAAGACTAAGCTTCGACTCCGCTTGTATTGTCTTGGGGATGGGAAATTAGGCTGGTTGCTAAGAAATCATAGAATAATAGAATCCCGACAGTGCAGAAGGAGGCCATTCAGCCCATCGAATCCGCACCAACCACAATCCCATTCAGGCCCTATCCACATAACCCCACATATTTACCCTGCTAGTCCCCCTGACACTAAGGGGTAATTTAGACTGGCCAATCCACCTAACCTGCATATCTTTGGACTGTGGGAGGAAACTGGAGGCCTGTGACCAGCAGTGTGCCTCAGGGATCAGCGCTGGATCCACTGTTTATCATTTATATTAATGATTTGGATGAGAATGTAGGAGGCATGGTTAGTATGTTTGCAGATGACACCAAGATTGGTGGCATAGTGGACAGTGAAGAAAGTTATCTCGGATTGCAATGATTTCTTGATCAATTGGGCCAGTGGGCTGACGAATGGCAGATGGAGTTTAATTTAGATAAATGTGAGGTGATACATTTTGGTAGATTGAACCAGGACAGGACTTACTCAGTTAATGGTAGGGTGTTGGGGAAGTTACAGAACAAAGAGATCTAGGGGTACATGTTCATAGCTCCTTGAAAGTGGAGTCACAGGTGGACAGAGTGGTGAAGAAGGCATTCAGCATGCTTGGTTTCATCAGTCAGAACATTGAATACAGGAGTTGGGACATCTTGTTGAAGTTGTACAAGACATTGGTAAGGCCACACTTGGAATACTGTGTACAGTTCTGGTCACCCTATTATAGAAAGGATACTATTAAACTAGAAAGAGTGCAGAAAAGATTTACTGGGATGCTACCAGGACTTGATGGTTTGAGTTATAAGGAGAGGCTGGATAGACTGGGACTTTTTTCTCTGGAGCATAAGAGGCTGAGGGGTGACCTTATAGAGGTCTGTAAAATAATGAGGGGCATAGATCAACTAGATAGTCAATATCTTTCCCCAAAGGTAGGGGAGTCTAAAACTAGAGGGCATAGGTTTAAGGTCAGAGGGGAGAGATACAAAAGTGTCCAGAAGGCAATTTTTTCACACAGAGGGTGGTGAGTGTCTGGAACAAGCTGCCAGAGGTAGTAGTAGAGGCGGGTACAATTTTGTCTTTTAAAAAGCATTTAGACAGTTACATGGGTACGATGGGTATAGAGGGATAAGGGCCAAATGCGGGCAATTGGGACTAGCTTAGGGGTTTAAAAAAAAAGGGCGGCATGGACAAGTTGAGCCGAAGGGCCTGTTTCCATGCTGTAAACCTCTATGACTCTATAAACCGGAGCACTCGGAGGAAACCCACGCAGACACGGGGAGAACGTGCAAACTCCTCGCAGACAGTGACCTGAGACCGGAATGGAATCCAGGTCTCCCATGCTGGCAGCCCCCTCGGCAGACCCCCTGGCCCCCCCGGGTGGCCCCCCACCCTGGGCAGCCCCCGCTCTGTGATCTGGTCAGGACGCTGTCAGATACGGACAGGAAGTGCAATGATGACTGTAAGACACAGAGCTGACTCTGAGTGGCAGCCGCTAATGTCAGTTCCCTCCCTGCTCCACTCAGACCCAATATAACAGCCAAAAATTAAAGGCACAGATCAAGCAGTTGCTGCTGAAGCAGAGGCATTGGGAGGAGGACATGCTGGATGCACACTCTCATGAAAGCCTCAGGTTGTTGTGTAGGACGTCCCAGGTCCCCCGGTGACCCATACAGGCTCTGTAACGAGTTGTTGCCTTGGCGATACTCACTCTCTGCTGTTTTCTCAGGTGAAACTGAAGTCTGTGATTCTGGCGGAGATGCAGATGTTTCTTCAGAGGAGGATGGAGGAGGATGAGCACAGCGCGCAGTTCATCAACAACCTCAGCCAAGAACTCAGCAAGTCAGTCCCGCTTTACATTCAGCACACGGCACAGCATTTCCACAAAAAAGTGAAATAACCCTTTGTCGCCCGCACCCTGTCTTCCAAAGGATGTAGCCCAGATTGTCTACTCTGTAGCCCAGATAGGTCACTACACATTTATCCCTCCCTTGGCAGATGCCTGCCTTGGAAAATCAACTCAGAACTTCCTCAGGGTTCTCTCGGTGTTCCTTATTTGTTTTTCCTTTTTTTGGACGTCATCCAGATAAATAGTAACCTGAGGTCGGCCTTGTAAAATGTTCTCCATCTCTGGCTGGAAGATTGCGCAGGCTGGCGATACGCCACATGGCAGTGTGGAGTATTGGAAAAGGCCTTTATGAGTATGAATTGTTGTGTATCTTTGGGAATCCACGTCTGGCTGTAACTGTAAGCAAACATGACCCATATCAAGTGTCGATAACAAGAATCTTCCTGCCAACTGCGCATACAAGTCCTCGATCCGAGGGATCGGGTATTTATCTGGCTGTAAGAAACAGTTTAAAATCCCCACCAAGACGGGCTGATCCAACCGGCCTCAAAATTGGCATGACCGGTGCTGCCTGTTCTGTAAATTGGACTGGTTTGATGATCCCTTCACGCTCCAGTCTCCAGTCTCCAGATTCCACTTCTTCCCGTCAGGCAAATGATATTAGGTGGGCTTCGCAAAATCACAGAAACGCTTCCTGGTCAACATGGTTCCTTTGATAGTCCCTCGGCCTTCCTGCAAAACCTCAGGGTATTTAAGCAGGACTTCACTAGGGGGCCATTCTCTCACTGAAAGATGTTGAGCCAATCCAGGTGGATCTCTCACAACCAATCTCATCCCATCAGGCTTGGCCCCGAGCCCTGCACTACCTTTCATAGGAGGCAGGGACAGAGGTTGTAGCCACAATTGATAAAGGTTCCCCTGTGTGGGTTTTCAGCCTTGTTGAGGTCTTGGTTAAAGTTTAAGAGTTGGAGTCCAGAGCAAGTTTTATGGAACACCGATTCCCCGACCACCGATATGGCTGCACCTGTATCGACCTCCATTATCATTGAATCATAGAATCCCTACAGTGCAGAAGGAGGCCATTCGGCCTACACTGACAACAATCCCACCCAGGCCCTATCCCCGTAACACAATAGATTTACCCTGCTAATTCCCCTGACACTAAGCGGCAAATTAGCATAGCCAATCCACCTAACCCGCACATCTTTGGACTGTGGACTTTGGACTGGTTCACCCATTGGCCGTGTCAATACCAGTCTCATTATAAAACCATTCCAGTTATGTACAGTGCCTGTAAAAACGAGGCAGAATTTTATTCTCATCTTTATTCAGCCCAGAGACAGAAATGAAAATGAAGAAAGATTGTGATGTGAGATTCGGCAGGCAGCAAAAACAGAAACATTCCCACTGCTATTGGATGTCAATGTTCTGGCGACAATCTAAAGTTGTCTCTAAATTATTTGTGTTTTACAGCACAAAGTCGAGAAAGCCGGTTTAAACTCAGTCCAAAGTGTTTGTTATAAGCAGATTTCATTCAGTGTGCTGAACCCATTAAAACAGAGGTTTAAGATCCATTATTTGCTACCAGAACCTCTGATTCTTTCCTCTGGACATGGTGGCAGGTATAGATGGGCTGAGTGGGGGTTTATCAAAGATATTCCACAGTGATTCCCATCACAGTGAGGCAGATGGACAGCAGGAGACTATCCGCTGTTGGCTGAACCAGAGCCAGTCTCTAAAAGTTCATCAACGGAACAGTTCCCAAGTCCAGCTGGTGATATTCCTCCTCAAAGCCAATTCCTAGACTGATAACATCCTGTTAACCTACAAATCCCTTCAGTATCCCGGCCGGAAGTGAATTGTAATTGTTGCAGGTATGGGGAGTCAAAACTACAAAGGAAACCTACAAGACTTACATTTAGAAAAACCACTCACAGGCCGGTATCCAGGAGAGTTCACACCCTGGAAAGTCCACCGACACCTAATTTGGAACAATTAAATTGCATTGCGATGTTCAAATCAGAACTGATCAAGATAAATTTGATTTGATTTATTGTCACATGCATACAGTGAAAAGTTTTATTTCTTGCGCGCTATACAAAGCATACCGTTCATTGAGAAGGAAACAAGAGAGTGCAGAATGTAGTGTTACAGTCATAGCTAGGGTGTAGAGAAAGATCAACTTAATGCAAGGTAAGTCCATTCAAAAGTCTTGACAGCAGCAGGGAAGAAGCTGTTCTTGAGTCGGTTGGTACGTGTCCTCAGACTTTTGTACCTTTCTCCCGATGGAAGAAGGTGGAAGAGAGAATGTCCAGAGTGCATGGGGTTCTTAATGTGTGGTTAAATGGGCACTGGTTCACAATTTCATGATTTTCATTCTCTTTAAGAGATTTCAGGTTTATTCCAAGTAGATCTTGTACGTTCTGAGCAGTGAGTTTTTCCACTTCCACTGGGTTGAGTCTGCTGAATTTCTGGAAGTCCATGTTAATGTTACCAGTAGCTAAATACCATAAATCAGATGCTTGTGCACCACCAACATACAGTGTGATCGTTTATAAGTATTGATATCCCCAGCTTGATCTTGAAGTGCTTCTTTAGAGATCCCAAAACTGATGGGGGTGATTCTCCCACCCCGCCGGGTTAATTTTCTAGCACAGCGGGGTGGGAGAATCTCGCAGCTGGGCATGTGTGGGAGATAGCAAGTGGCTGGGCTTTCTTTAGTTCACTGGGAGGGATAGTTCAGAGTTGCTCCTCACTCAGAGTACACAACACTGGACCACCAATCACATCCAACACAGTGACCCAGAGCCCTGTAGGTAAAATCTAATAATTGTATTTGTTGTGTTAAGATTTGGACTATTCCTTCTAACGAGTGTGAGGGTATCCACAGTTGTTATGTTATCCAGTAATTAGTATCAGTGTCCATTTAACCATATATTTGTCTTGATCGGGTCTGATTTGGACATCGCAATGCAATTTAATTGTTCGAAATCAGATGTCGTGGACTTTCCAGGGTACCTGGATACAAGCCTGTGAGTGGTTTTTCTAAATGTAGGCTCTGTAGGTTTCTAACCATTGGGCATGGTGGCCCAATGGTTAGCACTGCTGCTTCACAGCTCCAGGGACCTGGGTTCGATTCCCGGCTCGGGTCACTGTTTGTATGGAGTTTGCACATTCTCCCCGTGTCTGTATGGGTTTCCTCTGGGTTCTCCGATTTCCTCCCACAGTCCAAAGATGTGCGGATTAGGTTGATTGGCTATGCTAAATTGCCCCTTAGTGTCCCGGGATGCGTAGGTTAGAGGGATTAGCGGGTAAATATGTAGGGATAGGGCCGGGGTGGGATTGCAGTCAGTGCAGACTCGATGGGCTGAATGGCCTCTTTCTGCAAGGTAGGGTTCCTATGACTCCCCTGCAACAATTACAATGCACTCACTACCAGCCGGGATTCTGAAGGGACTTTAGCTGTTTGTTCATATTTAGGCTTGCTGTGGGCAGTCCTGGAGTTCCGTGTATCTGGATACTTCCTGAGGGAGTCTCTGTAATCACCTGCATTCAAATGATGGTCACTGAACTCAGTCGAAGTGGCAGCGGTGTCCACTTCCACCGGGATACCCTGCAACCCATAGGCCCCACTTGCAGCATTCTCCATTGATCAGGCCAGCTGTAGCATCTGTCTGAAGTCCAGTTCAGCTTCAGCTAATAGGCGTTTTTGAATAGTTACATAATTAATCCCGCATACCAGACGGTTTCAAAGCGTCTCATTAAAGATTAAACCAAATTCACATAACCTAGTTAGGAAATCATAGAATCATAGAATCCCTACAGTGCAGAAGGAGGCCATTCGGCCCATCGAGTCTGCACCGACCACAATCCCACCCAGGCCCTACCCCCACATATTTTACCCGCTAATCCCTCTAACCTATGCATCTCAGGACTCTAAGGGGCAATTTTTAACCTGGCCAATCAACCTAACCCGCACATCTTTGGACTGTGGGAGGAAACCGGAGCACTCGGAGGAAACCCACGCAGAGACGAGGAGAATGTGCAAACTCCACACAGTGACCCGAGCCGGGAATCGAACCCGGGACCCTGGAGCTGTGAAGCAGCAGTGCTAACCACTGTGCTACCGTGCCGCCCCGAATCAGTAACAGATTCCCCTGGCTCTCAGACTGCCAAGTGAAAATGATAATGTCTCAGAGTCAGAGGTAGCTTGGAGTCTTTAACTAATTCAGTTAATTCTTGAAAAGTTTTAGTATCCAGTGCTTCAGGGAAAGATAAACTCCAAATGACAGCAAATTCTGAAGAGCCACAGGCAGTAAGGAGAATTACCCATTGTTTTTTTATCTGTCTGAGAAAAGTAACACTTGTTCCAGATACTGGGCCCAGTCCTCGAGGTGGCCCTGTTAGAGTATGAGCTCCATGATTGAGGTAGTTAATACTGCCTAATCCAGGAACCCTCCAGAGGCATGGAATGTGGAGTGTCCAGGTTACCAGCACTCGCGGGGGGCGGGGGGGGGGCGTTATGCTCAGAACTGGGAAGTACCTGAGTATTACTAACTACTGTAAATAAATCTGGATTTGGTGAAGGGACACCAGCCTCATGGGACTTATTTCAGTGCAATGACTGCAGAGTCCAACGAGTCTAGTCTTCCAAATAAAGGCATGATGCTTAAGAATCAACTTACCCCAACTTAGGCCAACGGTTGCAAGCGGGTTCCTTCAGGGTCGTGCTTCACCTCATTGCCACTGAAATATCTCCCACGAGGCCGGTGTCCCTTCACCAAATCCAGATTTATTTACAGTAGTTAGTAATAGTCAGACAGGTACTCCCCAGTACAGAGCATACACCCTGAGTGCCGGTAACCTGGACACCACATTATGTACCTCTGCAGGGCTTCTGGATTGGACAGCATTAACTGCCGCAATCAGGGAGCTCATACTCTAACAGAGCCACTTCGCGGACCTCCTTAAAGTCATCACAATGGGCTGCTGTCCATCAACTCAACTTTGGAGTGGCATTCTGACCTCTGAGACAGGAAGCCGTGGCTTCAGGCCTCACTCTTGACATTTGAACTATAATCTAAGTTGACCCCCCCCCCCCCCCCCCAGTGCAGTACTATGAGGGAGTAGGGATGAGATGTTAAACTAATGTCCCATCTACTCTCTCAGGTAGGCATAAAAGATCCCATAGCCATTATTTAAGGAGCAGGAGAGTCAGCCTCAATGTTGGGTGGCACGGTGGCATAATGGTTGGCACAGTGGCTAAGATTGCTGCCTCACATTGCCAGGGACCCGAGTTCAATTCAGGCCTTGGGTGACGGTGTGGAGTTTGCACATTCTCCCCGTCTGCATGGGTTTCCTCCAGGTGCTCCGGTTTCCTCCCACATTCCAAAGATGTGCAGGTTGTGGATGGGCCATGGTAGATTGTCCCTCAGTGTCAGGGGGATTAGCAGGGTAAATGCGTGGGATTACGCGAATAGGGCCTGGGTGGGATTGTGGTCAATGCCAGTTCGATGGACCGAATGGCCTCCTGTACTGTAGGGATTCTATGATTTTGAGACTATTTATTTCTCAACCAACACCACTGAAAGAGATTATCTGGATAATTATCATATTGCTGTTTGTGGGATCTTGTTGTGTTTCCTACAATACGGCAGTAACGACACTTTAGGAGTATTTCATTGTCTAGAAAGTTTTGAGACACGCTGAGGTAATGAAAGGCGCTATAGAAACGCACGTCTTCTTTTATTGTGGGAAAGTTCCTTAAAGGATGGCCTTTTATTCGAACAGCCTTTGTCGATGATGCTAAGCTTTAACATTGTGCTCTTTTCCCCCTCACCCTGTGAGCAGTCTGCGTGAGACCAAGTCACAGTTCCAGTTGAATCTGATGGTGCAACTGGTGTTGAAGCAAGGTCAGGTGGAAGTGGTGAGCAGTGACTTCATCCCCGACTATTCCAATTCCATTCTCCTGCACAAGGGGGTTGTGGAGGATCTGAACAGCACAATCCAGGTAACTAACCACTTCTGCTGTACTGCACAGAGTGAGTTTAAAAAGAATCATAGGACAGAATCTTATGAGAAAAATTCTAAGTGTCCAGCTAGCGTGAAAAAGGGAGAGTTCCAGATCTGTATTTTGGATGAGTTTTTACTCCCAATCTTATGCTCTTTGTGCATGAAAAGTGGGCTAGACACTAGAGGCAGTGAGTGGAGCTTAATTCTCCAGCCAGCCTGATCAGTAGCAGAGGGAGCTTCTTTGATTTGATTTATTGTCACATTTATTAGAATACAGTAAGTGCTTTCCTTTGCTTTAGTGCTATCCATGACTTCCCTTATCAGCCATGGTTGTCTCGTCCTCCCGCTAACATGCTTCCTTTTTTTTGGGATGAATTTCTGTTGTGCCTTCTGAAAAATTCCTGTCACTGTTGTTCCACAGCCTTCCCTGTCAGGCTCCCTTTCCAATCAAATCTGGCCAGTCCTCCCTCATGGCCTTGTAGTTTCCTTTACTCAATTGTAGCACCGTCTTTTGCGATCCCAACATCTCTCTCTCAAACTGCACAGGATCCACAGCAGAGATGGAGGCAGCCTGCTATCTGCCACACCGTTGTCTGTGATAACCTTGGTGGGCATCCTCTGGAGGGCCAAGACGTGGAGGACCCCAGCCTGCTCTCGGAGTGCTGCTGTGTGGTGGTGCCATCCTCCTCGGCCTGTGGGACTGGAACAGTCTCACTCACAGGAAGAGGGCTGTCAGATGTGGGGCTGGACTCCCAGAGTCCCCTGGGTGGAAGGCCCTGGGCTGTGCACCAGCTTCTCCTCCACCCTGTGGGTGCTCGAGAGCCACTGGCTTCCTCCATGGGTTAGAGGGGCAGGTGATGTGGGGTCAAGAAAGCCATCCGTCCTCTGGCACTGGTACTTGTAATTGCCCATGAATGCCTGAAGCACGGAATTCACACCCTGCACCTTGGAGTGCGTCTCCTGTGCCGTGGAGTTCATACCCTCCACAAGTGCAGGGCTGAGTTCCTGCACCAAGATCTCCACCGTGGCTGCCACCATCGCAGTGACCATGCCAGCACAATCTCTCAGACAGAAGGCATTGGGACTGCGTTTACCAGGGCTGCAACGCCTTCCCATGCCAGGTTGGTGACCTTGCTGGGGTGGGGGGTCTCGTTCTCCCTGCAGGTACAGGATGTGCTGAACCTTGGAGCAGAGTTCCTGGCAACCATTCTCGTTGTTAGACTTGGAACAAACACTGGAGAGTGAATCAGAGGCGACCTGCATGGATGTGGCGTGAAACATGAACATTTTTTTTGAAATGCCTAAAAGTACGGCAGGAAATCCCACCACTGCCTCCAGCGGCCTGCCCTCCACTTTCTCTCCCAAAATGACTTGAGCTAAATTTTCAAACAATTCCACCCACTGTCTCGGAATGCACAAAACATTTACAATAATGAATTAACAGTGCAAATTGATGTAAATGGTACTATAGCATTATGATTACAGAAACATGACTGCAGAACTGAATATTCAGGGTTATTGAATAGTTAAGGACAGTCAGAAAGGCAAAGGGGGTGGGCCAGCATTGTTAGGAAAAGATTAAATACAGTAATGAGAAATGATATTGCCTCAGGAAATCTAGATATGGAATCAGTCTGGGTGGAGCTAAGAAGCAACATGGAGTGGAAAACATTAGTGGGAGATGTCTGTCGGCCTCCAATCAGTAGGGGTAAGGTAAGGGATAGCATTAGACAGGGAATTAGAGATGTATGTAACAAGGGCACAGTAAGATATCTCACAACACCTGGTTAAAGTCAAACAGGTTTATTCGGAATCACGAGCTTTTGGAGCGCTGCTCCCTCATCAGGTGAGTGGAGAATTGATTTCACAAACAAGCCATAGACAGCCAAAGCCACAATTGCAAGATAATGGTTGGAATGCAAGTCTTTTCAGGTACTCAAGTGTTTACAGGTACAGACAGTGCGAGTGGAGAGAGGAATAATCACAGGTTAAAGAGATGTGAATTGTCTCAAGCCAGGACAGTTAGGAGGATTTTGCAAGCCCAGACCAAATGGTGAGGGTTACAGCACATGGGATTATGGATAATACGTTGGCAAGGATTAAGAATTGGTTAGCAGATAGGAAACAGAGTGTGGGAATAAATGTGTCTTTTGGATTGGCAGGGAGTGACTAATGGGGTGTCGCAGGGGTCAGTTCTTGGACCCAAGCTATTCACAACAAATCAATGATTTTGATGAAGGAACAAAATGTAATATTTCTAAGTTTGCTAATGAAATAAAACTAGGTGCAAATGTGAGTGGTGAGGAGGATGTAAAGAGACTTCAAGGCGATTTAGACAAATTGAGTGGGCAAATAGATGGCAGATGCAGTATAACATGGATACGTGTGAGGACATCCACTGTGGTAGGAAAAACAGAATGGCAGAGAATTAAATGGTGATAGATTGGGAAATGTGGTTGTACAAAGGGATCTAGGTGTCCTTGTACACCTGTCAATCAAAGCAAGTATTCAGGTACAGCAAGCGGTTAGGAAGGCCCTCATTGCAAGAGGATTTGAGTACAGGAACAAGGATGTCTTCCTGCAGTTGTACAGGGGCTTGGGGAGACCACATCTAGCATAAGTAGTCTCCTTATCCAAGAAAGAATATACTTACCGGAGAGGGTTCACTAGACTGATTCCTGGGGTGGCGAGATTGTCGTATGAGGAGAGATTGGGTCGGCTGACACTCTGGATTCTGACTTGTACCTGAAGCACTCTTAGGACTGGAACTAAGCTTGTAAATAAAAGGGAATCCGGTGAAGAGACACCGACCTCTGAGGAGTTATTTCAAAGGAGGAATGTGGAACTAGCATGACTGGCTAACAAGAATATCTAACAAGTGATGGGCTGAATGGTCTCCTTCTGCTGTGTAATTTTCTATGGTTCTAACGTTTTGGTACCCAAAATAACATTGTTAACCCAATGATCCCGAGAATGTCTTTGGCATTACCATTTATGTAGTTTTTAAAATTCTAGGTGTATATAGAGTTGTGTGGCCCCTTGTCATTTCGAGTGTGTGACTTACCCTCACACCGTGAATTGATTCTTGGTATGAAGTGGACAGGTAACTGAAGAAAGCAGGGATTAATTATTTTACCAATTCCCTTCTTTGCAAGGCCGCCAGCCTAGTAGGTGATGCTGTGTTCCACGGTATAGAGATCTAAATCTGTACCTTGTCAACCAGAATCAAGATCATAGAGATGAGTTCCAGCAATGGGACAAATGGGCCTAATTACAGCTCACCCCACATCATTTTCTTTCACTTCAACAAGTGCTCATGCTAACACCCAATTCCAGTTCCCTTCAAGGCAGGTTTCACCCCAAACCTCCCGTTTGATGGGAAATTCATTTGTTACTGAATTTTAAGCCAATCTGTCCAAACACTGAAGGCAGTGCAGAGCCTGGCTGAGCTGAGGATAACTTGTGATTTGCAAGTTTAGAACAGAGGCAAAGGAGAGGGAACCTTACAGAATGAGCAGATTTATACTGAACACTATTGTAAATTAAACTGTGAGTGCGGCTGAGGAAAGCTAAGAGAAGCTGGAAAAAGACAGGGTCAGCATTGAGGTCCAGAGGAATAGCCATCTGGGTATGGGAGTGGGACAAAAACTCTGCGCAGTCAAAGAGGTGTACTGAGGAGGGGGAAATTTAATAAAATGGGTCAGCTCATTTATATTTTGTTATCTGGCTCTAAGTTCTGGCTGGGATTTGTGTCTGATCACCATTTATTGACTGTTATTCAGTTATTAGGAGAAAAGAAAGTGGCCAGTATGGTGGAATGCAAAGACTTCAGGAAGAAAATTGTGCAGGTGGAGTGGGAGTGCAGGAAGATGCTGATGCAGATGGACGACTTGCGTAACAAAATCCGGGACATCCTGAAACTGAGGATCACCAAACAGGCACAGATGGTAATGGCTAACTTCACACCAGCAAATCTCACCTGACTGAGGAAATCTGACTGAGAGACAGAGTTCCAAAGGCTGAGAAATCTCTCCTGACAAGAAGTTCCTTTGGACTGGGAAACCCGCCTAACAGAGTCCTGGGAGTTCCCAGCCGCAAACCTCCAGGAAATGGGGAAACTCTCCAGACTGGGAGTCCCTGGGACTGGGAAAATGTTCCTAACAGGGAGGCCCCAGGGAACAGGAAACTCTCCTGATTGGGAGCCATAAGCACTGGCGTTCATGTCTGACCTGCCAAGAAAATTCTACTTGAGCTGCCTAACCCTACTAGGGTACAGGTATACCTGGATGTAGGGTGTCTCTCAAACTATATCTTACAGGACAATGACCAATGAGAAAACAAACCAGCTGGAACTCTGAAGGGATAACACAACCATCTCCTGCAGCAAAAAGCAGCAATGAGGATTTTCAGGGCCAGGTGTTTTCCTTCTTGCTGACTAACGCTGTTTTCTTTCCTAGTATCTAAGAGAGGCTAATTATGAGACACAAATCAATGCAGACATCATGGGAATGGAGCGCTCAGTCGAAGGTCAAGAGAAGGTAATCAATACTAGATTATCTAGTGAAAGGCAGTCTCACCTGACCGCAGGCGAGGTGGGGTGCAAATTCCTCACCTTCTTAAAGCTCTCTCTCTAAGCAAAGGAGATTTAAATAGCCAGTCCAAAAAAGGGATAGGTCTCCCTCAACTCTGACCAGCATTCAATCTTCATCATCACTGAACCCAGAGCTCATGCTACAATTGAGAGGTATTATCCAACAGGAAAAATGAGAGCTGACCTTGAAGTTACGGGTGCCACATTTTATCACTGGAGAACAAAGAAAATTACAGCACAGGAACAGACCCTTCGGCCCTCCAAGCCTGCACCGACCATGCTGCCCGACTCAACTAAAACCCTCTACCCTTTCAGGAACTATATCCCTCTATTCCCATCCTATTATGTATTTGTCAAGAAGACCCTTAAAAGTCACTACCATATCTGCTTCCACTACCTTTCCCGGCAACGAGTTCCAGGCACCCACGACCCTCTGTGTAAAAAATCTGCCTCGTACATCTCCTTTAAAACTTGCCCCTCGCACCTTAAACCTGTGCCCCCTAGTAATTGACTCTTCCACCCTGGGAAGAAGCTTTTGACTATCCACTCTGTCCATGCCCCTCATAATCTTGTAAACTTCTCGCAGGATTATGAGGGTCAGTTTCTGATTCTCCCACCCCACCATCAACCTAACCACTGGATGATCCGGGTCCCATTTTTAAAGGCCGCCTAGTGCAACGCAAGCAATGCAGTTTACCCAGGTGTGTGTGTCCCACACACCAGCACTACCTGCACGTCAAGCAGGCGCTTGAGGTCTGCTTGCAAGGTGCATGCCTTCAGAGACCAGTTGTGCTTCATATTGTTCTGGTTTGATTCACATACAGGCCTGATAATGATATGTAAATGTATTTTAATCATGTCCCGACATTCAATGCAGCCATCACTGAAAGGGAGAGGGGGCAATCGCATCATGCCTTTACATTGACATAAAACGCACTTTGCACTTCTCGTGATAGTTTCCGCTCCCATTGTCAAACTCACCCAACGCGAGCAGGAGCTGGAACTCCTGGCCAGTTTGCTAAAGTAACTGCAGGAAAAGGTGATAACTGACTTAGAACCATAGAAAATTACAGCTCAGAAACAGGCCTTTTGGCCCTTCTAGTCTGTGCCGAACCATTTTTTGCCTAGTCCCACTGACCGACACTTGGACCATATCCCTCCACACCCCTCTCATCCATGAACCCGTCCAAGTTTTTCTTAAATGTTAAAAGTGACCCCGCATTTACCACTTTATCCGGCAGCTCATTCTACAAAAGAACAAAGAACAAAGAACAGTACAGCACAGGAAACAGGCCCTTCGGCCCTCCAAGCCTGTGCCGCTCCTTGGTCCAACTAGACCAATCGTTTGTATCCCTCCATTCCCAGGCTGCTCATGTGACTATCCAGGTAAGTCTTAAACGATGTCAGCGTGCCTGCCTCCACCACCCTACTTGGCAGCGCATTCCAGGCCCCCACCACCCTCTGTGTAAAAAACGTCCCTCTGATGTCTGAGTTATACTTCGCCCCTCTCAGCTTGAGCCCGTGACCCCTCGTGATCGTCACCTCCGACCTGGGAAAAAGCTTCCCACTGTTCACCCTATCTATACCCTTCATAATCTTGTATACCTCTATTAGATCTCCCCTCATTCTCCGTCATTCCAAGGAGAACAACCCCAGTCTACCCAATCTCTCCTCATAGCTAAGACCCTCCATACCAGGCAACATCCTGGTAAACCTTCTCTGCACTCTCTCCAATGCCTCCACGTCCTTCTGGTAGTGCGGCGACCAGAACTGGACGCAGTACTCCAAATGCGGCCTAACCAGCGTTCTATACAGCTGCATCATCAGACTCCAGCTTTTATACTCTATACCCCGTCCTATAAAGGCAAGCATACCATATGCCTTCTTCACCACCTTCTCCACCTGTGTTGCCACCTTCAAGGATTTGTGGACTTGCACACCTAGGTCCCTCTGTGTTTCTATACTCCTGATGACTCTGCCATTTATTGCATAACTCCTCCCTACATTATTTCTTCCAAAATGCATCACTTCGCATTTATCCGGATTAAATTCCATCTGCCACCTCTCCGCCCAATTTTCCAGCCTATCTATATCCTGCTGTATTGCCCGACAATGCTCTTCGCTATCCGCAATTCCAGCCATCTTTGTGTCATCCGCAAACTTGCTGATTACACCAGTTACACCTTCTTCCAAATCATTTATATATATCACAAATAGCAGAGGTCCCAGTACAGAGCCCTGCGGAACACCACTGGTCACAGACCTCCAGCCGGAAAAAGACCCTTCGACCACTACCCTCTGTCTCCTATGGCCAAGCCAGTTCTCCACCCATCGAGCCACTTCTCCTTGTATCCCATGAGCCTTAACCTTCTTAACCAACCTGCCATGTGGGACTTTGTCAAATGCCTTACTGAAATCCATATAGACGACATCCACGGCCCTTCCTTCATCAACCGTTTTTGTCACTTCCTCAAAAAACTCCACCAAATTTGTAAGGCACGACCTCCCTCTTACAAAACCATGCTGTCTGTCACTAATGAGATTGTTTCGTTCTAAATGCACATACATCCTGTCTCTAAGAATCCTCTCCAACAACTTCCCTACCACGGACGTCAAGCTCACCGGCCTATAATTTCCTGGGTTATCCCTGCTACCCTTCTTAAACAACGGGACCACATTCGCTATCCTCCAATCCTCAGGGACCTCACCCGTGTCCAAAGAAGCGACAAAGATTTCCGTCAGAGGCCCACCACTCTCTGCGTGAAGAAGCCCCCCCTAATATTCCCTTTAAACCTTTCTCCTTTCACCCTTAACCCATGCCCTCTGGTCTTTTTCCCCCCTAGCCTCAGTGGAAAAAGCCTGCTTGCATTCACTCTATCTATACCCATCAAAATCTTATACACCTCTATCAAATCTCCCCTCAATCTTCTACGCTCCAGGGAATAAAGTCCCAACTATTCAATCTCTCTCTGTAACTCAGCTTCTCAAGTCCCGGCAACATCCTTGTGAACCTTCTCTGCACTCTTTCAACCTTATTTACATCCTTCCTGTAACTAGGTGACCAAAACTGTACACAATACTCCAAATTCGGCCTCACCAATGCCTTATATAACCTTACCATAACACTCCAACTTTTATACTCGATACTCCGATTTATAAAGGCCAATGTACCAAAGGCACTCTTTACGACCCTATCCGCCTGTGACGTCACTTTTAGGGAATTCTGTACCTGTATTCCCAGATCCCTCTGTTCAACTGCACTCTTCAGAGTCCTACCATTTACCCTGTACGTTCTACTTTGGTTTGTCCTTCCAAAGTGCAATATCTCACACTTGTCTGCGTTAAATTCCATTTGCCATTTTTCAGCCCATTTTTCTAGTTGGTCCAAATCCCTCTGCAAGCTTTGAAAACCTTCCTCACTGTCCACTACACCTCCAATCTTTGTATCATCAGCAAACTTGCTGATCCAATTTACCACATTATCATCCAGGTCATTGATATAGATGACAAACAACAATGGACCCAACACCGATCCCTGCGGCACACCACTAGTCACAGGCTTCCACTCAAAGAAGCAATCCTCCACAACCACTCTCTGACTTCTTCCATTGAGCCAGTGTCTAATCCAATTTACTACCTCCCCATGTATACCTAGCGACTGAACCTTCCTAACTAACCTCCCATGAGGGACCTTGTCAAAGGCCTTGCTGAAATCCAGGTAGACAACATCCACCGCCTTCCCTTCATCCACTTTCCTGGTAACCTCCTCGAAAAACTCTAATAGATTGGTCAAACATGACCTACCACGCACAAAGCCATGTTGACTCTCCCTAATAAGTCCCTGTCTATCCAAATATTTGTAGATCCTATCCCTTATCACACCTTCCAATAATTTGCCCACCACCGACGTCAAACTTACTGGCCTATAATTTCCCGGATTTCTTTTGGAACCTTTTTTAAACAACGGAACAACATGAGCCACCCTCCAATCATCCAGCACCTCCCCCGTGAATACTGACATCTTGAATCACTTTGTGCTTAGTTCCACAGTAAAGTTATTAAAAAGAAACAGGACATCATCAAAGATCTGGAGAAGAAGATTGCACAGCTGAAGAGGGAGATGAAAGTGATAGATCGACAGCTGAAAGAACAGCATATCTCCGTCAGCGAAAGGCAAAATATCCAGGAGATGATCAGTGAGTTCAAAGCAATGTGTTGTTGATTGGTAAAACCAGTGGGGTTAACGAAACTTAATCACAATCAACCGAATATGAACCACAGGACAAATGAACAAGCAGTTTACAAACAGCTGGTAAAGTGCACAAGGTGCCAGAGGATTTGGATATTTGAAAAAGTAACCATTTGCACGGCTGCAGAGTAAGAGGCAGGGAGTGGGCCTAATTGGATTGGCACCAGTATGAGGTGCTAATGGCTCCCTCTGTGTACGATTCTAGGACAAATTGAACATGGGAAAGTGGCATTTATAAACACCGCAGGCAGAATCTTCCCCCCAAAATTCTAAGTGTCGTAAGAGTCTGAAAATGGGAGTGTTCTGTACTGGACTTTTGGGCAGGTTCAGCACTGCAATCTTCCGGCACTCAGTCAGTTTTTCTGACAGCTGGGAGCTTTGTGCCAGTGGGGGGGAGGGGTCCATGTATGCCACGGAAGCAGCCTTCAGAGCGCTCGGGCACCCTGATCCGACAGTGAACCGGGAGACCTCCTACCCCCCACCATCATCGGCAGCATTGTCACCCCTGGATTGGCGTGTACTAATCTGATTGTCCCAGATGGATGGAGATTCAATAATCAGAAACTGCTTACGTTATTTAATTTTAGCATTTTGATTGTAAATTGAATGGAGGCCTTTCTAGTTATCCGTTTGGGGGTGGCGGTTTGCTCTGTGCTGATTTATCCTGTTCTGCCACTAAGACAGTAAAGCACAGAGGAAATAAATGTCAGAGGAAAGTAGATGCTGACTGCTTTCTGATTAGTATTCATTCTGCTGTATCAAGCAATCCAATCTCAACCAGCAATGTAGGCTACATGTTTCACTCTCAGTATAAGTCTATGGAAGAAGATAATTTTTCTTTTTTCCATTAGCAACAGTCCAATCAGATCAAGATGTCCGCACTCGCTTCAGGGACTTGATACAACACAACAAGCTAATGGAACTGAGCCGAACCCAGGCTGAAGATATTGCTATCCTGAGAGCCGAGTTAGAGAGACAGCGGATGAAAACCTTCCCCATCTTGGCTGAAGCACCACAATACACCTACAATTAGCTTTTCCCTTCAGCTGTCTCTGGAATAAAACACACACCAGAAAGTTAAAGCTTTTAATTTTCCATCAGAGATTGAATAATAATCTAAACAACTCAAGTGGTTGGTTGTTGATTTAATTTAAAATTTCTATTCATAAAAATAAAGATGTTTTATTTTGTTTTGAATGTATAACTGTGTCTGAGTCTTGGTGTAGGAGAAGTTTATTACATGAATACGGTTTGCTCTACCCTGCCAGAACAAACCTTTTCTACATAAGCCAAGCACTTGTTTGTGTACTAGTCACAGTAAGTAGTCTCACAACACCAGGTTAAAGTCCAACAAGTTTATTTGGTAGCACGAGCTTTCGGAGTGCTGCTCCTTCATTAGGTGAGTACCATTAGCAACAGTCCAATCGGATCAAGATGCACTCACCTGATGAAGGGGCAGCGCTCCGAAAGCTCGTGCTACCAAATAAACCTGTTGGACTTTAACCTCCTGTTGTGAGATTTCTTACTGTGCCTACCCCAGTCCAACACCGGCAACTCCACGTCTTATGTGCTAGTGTGAGCTTCTGTACTCGTTCTGTCTCCACAGCTCAATATTTCCAGCATTTTCATTCCAGATTTCCAACATCCACAGTTATTTTGCTTTTTGACTAGAATAATTCTTTTATTTTGTTGCCTCCTTTGCTGCACAATACCCATCTCATCTTCCCAAAATGCTCACATGTTCTTTTCACTACTCATTGTTTGAGTCTGAGTCAGTCTAAGGAACAGGCTGAGAGAAAGGAACAGGCAAGGCACCACCTTCTTCACCACATATTGGTAAACGGAAGTAGCATTATTGATGCTGAAATGTCCACAGTGCTGCACCCTTTGCCAATAGAGAAAACACAACACCACCGGATTGAAAAGATAAGGACATTCAACGTAACCCAGTGGAGCAAGGCCTTTACAATAAAACAATGTCTTGTACTGCAGGAAGCGATGAGCTATAAGGTAATGAAAGGGTTAATATAAGGTGGTGAACAACGTTGCGGATTCTCACCATAAGAACGATCTCATGCATCAATAAAGTCCTCTTCAAGCCTGTTATAATGCAGGAGTTTATCCTCTACTGCCAGGCTGTCTATGAGCTGGGTCAGAGTTGGTTTGATATCAGTAGAAAGGGCCACTTGAAGTTCATATAGCAAAGACTGGCTGCTCTTCCTCCATTTCTCTATCAGAGACCCCAGTTCTGCCAAGTTATTCTGTAAAACAGAGATTTGAGAACACACAGTCAGCATCAAGCAAATCCTTGCCACAGCCTGAGACGTACCAAATAAATATTTGAACTTGTCGAAAACACAGCAGACTTTAACAACAATTAATTAATGTACTAGGGCAACAGAAGGACAAGAATAATTTCCTTCAGTTGGGATCAAGCGGATCACATCAAATTTTTGTTGACATTTTCCAGTCTTGTACTTTAGATTACAATGAGATCTAAAGGTACAGCACCAGGAATCAGCCAATCCCTGCAATAGCATGCTAAATTCCACCCTCAATAGTATCTATTTTAACCTTGCCTGCCCACTCGGACTTTGAGATCTAAGTCAGTCCTGTTACAGTGTGACAGCTAAAGTGAACTCTCATTGTTTGAGAGGTTTTAGTCAACTGTGATTGTTCTCAGACCTTCAAATCCACCGAAGCAAAGGGATTTAAGGACCTTACAGAGCATCGATAGTAACAGAAGTCAGCCATACAGCCCCTCCAGTCTTCGCCACCATTCAATGAATAATCTTCAGCTTCAACTCTCCGACCTTAATCGTTCATTTTCCAGTGTTCAAATATCTATCGATTTCTGTCCAGACTATGCTTACTGACTGAACAACCACAGCTCTCTGGGCTAGAGAATTGCAAAAATTCACAACCCATTGTGTGAAAAAAATTGTCATCTTAGTCCTAAATAGCCAATCCTTTATCCAGATGCCATGCTCCCTAATTCTAGAGTCTGCAGCCTGGGGAAAGAACCTGTCAGCACTGTCATGTCAAACCCATTTTACAAATTTCAATGAGAAACCGCTCTTTCTTCTAAACTTCATTGCAGTGTTAATGTAAGCCTACTTGTAACACTAATAAATAAAACTTTAAAAGACTCCAATTTACTCAATTTCTCCTCACAGAATAACTCTTAAACAGGAATCAATCAAATCAAAGGGACCTGGATGTCCTAATACACCTGTCACTGAAAGCAAGCTTGCAGGTACAGCAAGCAGTTAGAAGGCAAGTGGTAATACGTTGCCCTTCACTACAAGAGGATTAGAGTACAGGAGCAAGGATGTCTTACTGCAACTGTAGAGCGTCTTGGGAGACCTCACCTGGAGTACTGCGTGCAGTTTTAGTCTCCTTATCTAAGAAAGGATATATTTGTCATAGTGGGAATGCAGCAAAGGTTCACCAGTCTCATTACTCAGATGGCTGGCTTGTCATATGAAGAGAGGTTCTGTCAACTGGGCCTGTATTCATTAGAATTTAGAAGAATGAGAGGGGATCTCATTGAAAGGTATAACATTCTGACAGGGCTGAATGGATTGAATGCAGGAATGCTGGTTCCTCTGACTGGAGGGTCTCAAACAAGGAATCACAGTCTCAGGATACGGGGCAGGCCATTTAGGACTGAGACGAGGAGAAACCTCTTCACTCAGAGGGTGGTGAAGCTGTGGAATTCTCTACCACAGAAAGCTGTGGAAGCCAAATCACTGAATATATTTGAGGAAATAGATTTCTAGACTCTAAAGGCATCAAGGGGTATGGGGAGAATGTGGGAGTGTGGCATCAACATGGAGGATGAGCCATGATCATGTTGAATGGCAGTGACCATAAGACATAGGAGCAGAAGTAGGCCATTCAGCCCAATAAGTCTGCCCCACCATTCAATGAGATCTGATGTGATAATCCTCAACTCCACTTTCCCGAATTATCCCATCACCCCTGATTTCCTGACTGATCAAAAATCTGTCTATCTCTGCCTTGAACATATTTAATGACCCAGTCTCTGCAGCTCTCTGAACAAGGGCAAACAACAATAATTTTCCTACCACTGACATAAGGCTCACCGGTCTGTAATTTCCTGGATTATCCCTGTAGCCATTCTTAAACAAAGGAACAACATTGGCTATTCTCCAGCCCTCTGGGACCTCTCCTGTGACTAAAGAGGATAGAAAGATTTCGTACAAGACCTTACCTTGACTCGCTCCGTATTCTGGGATAGATCCCATCAGGTCCTGGGGCCTTATCTCGCTTAATGCTTTTCAAAACCCCCAACAACACCTTTTTTATATCGATATGCCCTAGAATATCAACTTAACCCTCCCTAGACTCACAGCCATTATGTGTGTCCTTCTCCTTTGTGAATACTGATGCAAAGTATTCATTAAGGACCTCACCCACTTCCTCCAATTCCCGCATAAATTCAGTCCTTTGACCTCGAGTGGACCTACCCTTTCTCTAGCTAGCCTCCTGCTCCTTATATACGTATAAAACGACTTGGTATTTTCCTTAATCCTGTTTGCTGAAGACATTTCATGGCCCCTCTAACCCTCCTAACTCCTTGTTAGGTTCTTTTCTGCTTTCTTTATGTTCTTTGAGGGTTAACCTTTTCCCTCTGAAAGATGTTAAGCTAACTGGCCTGAACTTTCCCATCCTTTTTGAATAAAGGAGTTACATTTATTGTTTTTGTTATTATCCATAAGACACAGGAGCAGAATTAGGCCACTCGGCCCATCGAGTCTGCTCCGCCATTCAATCATGGCTGATTTTTTTCTCATTCCCATTCTCCTGCCTTTTCCCCATAACCCCTGATCCCCTTATTAATCAAACTATCTATCTCTGTCTTAAAGACACTCAATGACCTGGCCTCCACAGCCTTCTGCGGCAAAGAGTTCCACAGATTCACCACTCTCTGGCTGAAGAAATTCCTCCTCATCTCTGTTTTAAAAGATCGTTCCTTAAGCCTGAGGTTGTGTCCTCTGGTTCTACTTTTTCCTACTAATGGAAACATCCTCTCCACGTCACTCTATCCAGGCCTCACAGTATCCTGTAAGTTTCAATAAGATCCCCCCTCATCCTTCTAAACTCCAACGAGTACAGACCCAGGTTCCTCAACCGTTCCTCATACGACAAGCTCTTCATTCCAGGGATCATTCTTGTGAACCTCCTCTGGACTCTTTCCAAGGCCAGCACATCCTTCCTTAGATACATGGCCCAAAACTGCTCACAATACTCCAGATGGGGTCTGACTAGAGCCTTATACAGCCTCAGAAGTACATCCCTGCTCTTGTATTCTAGATGTGGAGATGCTACCAAATAAACCTGTTGGACTTTAACCTAGTGTTGTTAAAACTCTTGTATTCTCGCCCTCTGGTCATGAATGCTAACATTGCATTTGTCTTCCTAACTGCAATCTAATCTTATTAAAACCAACACATCAACCATCTCACTAGCCACTTGTATTAAGACCCTAGGATGAAATCCATCAGGACCCGAGGACGTGTGAAACTGCAGCTTCATCAATTTATGAAGCACTACTTCACTGGTAATTGGAATTTTCAGTTCCTCCCTATCAATTCCTGCCTTGCAGCTATTTCTGGGATGTTACTTGTATCCTCCATAGTAGGCTTGCCTAGAGTGCAGACCAGGGGCAGCATTAAAAGCTGCTTGACATGGCTCCACCTGCTCCTGCCGAATAAACCTGTTGGACTTTAACCTGGTGTTGTGAGACTTCTTACTGTGTTCACCTCAGTCCAACGCCGGCATCTCCACATCAAGTTGCACCCTGCAGATAGTCAGGACTTCAGCTGCTGGCTGCACTGACCAACCTCTGTCACTAGGTGGTGCCTGATCAATCTATAATATTTGTTATATTAGTGAGCATTGTAATTTTTAAAACTTGGACAATATTTTATATTGTGAGATTTTATTCTGCAAGTTATTTTAGCCAGGAATGCACAATGCTGCACACGTGCAGTACAGTATTTAACATTTACAGTGCAGCAAGAAATGATGCAAGGAACCAAACTCTGGTTTTAACATTGAACCCGTTGGGAACCCATGATTCACATAAAAGTCATCTCGCTTAAAGTTGCAATTTTCAGGACTATGACCACAGCTTTACGCAAGACCTCCCCGTAAAAATGAGTAAAAACACCTCCAACATTGCTGTCACTGTTCTAGCATTTGGTGTAACTTCTGTGCCCATTAGGGGTTGAAAGATCAGGCCTGGGGGATGGAGTAATTTTAATTTCAGGCACCCAGGGGTCGCAGAGTACAGCATAGCTCAATGTGAAATTAGTTCCCCACCATTATAACATGTACTGCAGCCAGGAGACCAACGCCAGCAGCAGCAATGCGACAGCACCAGCTACTCTGTAATAGTGAAGATAGAAAGCATTCTTTCTGGTTGTATCACAGCTTGGGATGGCTCCTGCTCTGTCCAAGACCGCAAGGAACTACAAAGGGTCGTGAACAAAGCCCAGTCCATCACGCAATCCAGCCTCCCATCCATTGACTCTGTCTACACTTCCCGCTGCCTCGGGAAAAGCAGCCAGCATAATCAAGGACCCCACGCACCCCGGACATTCTCTCTTCCACCTTCTTCCGTCAGGAAAAAGATACAAAAGTCTGAGGTCACGCACCGACCGACTCAAGAACAGCTTCTTCCCTGCTGCTGTCAGACTTTTGAATGGACTTACCTTGTATTAAGTTGATCTTTCTCTACACCCTAGCTATGACTGTAACACTACATTCTGCACTCTCTCCTTTCCTTCTCTATGAACGGTATGCTTTGTCTGTATAGCACGCAAGAAACAATACTTTTCACTGTATCCCAATACATGTGACAATAATAAATCAAATCAAAGATCATTGCCAAATGTGAGTTACTGATCTACCATGATCACTATAACTGGAGTGGGACTGGGAAAGTCATGTAGAGAGCCCTGTAGTCATCTGAGATGAAACTGCCATACACTGCCTAGAGCCTATTCACACAAACATGAGAAGGTCACTCATCCAGCCGGTCAGCCTCTCAGATTCACCGCAAGCTGATTGCTAATCCCATCCACCGGTGCCTGTAGCACCTTGGAATGTGCCTCAGGACAGCCAAACACCAGGGTGCTGAAGGGGACAGCTCAGTGAGTCCGGATATTGGCGCACATTCCTGCAAAGCAGCTTCTAGCATGAGGCACAAAGGAAACTGCAGCACAGGATGGGCTGTGAGGAATGAGAGGAGTCCAGCTGGTCACGGCAGGACATATGATGCCAATCCTTCAGAAACTGTAAAACGAGGGAGGGAGAGAGGGAAGAAATAAAGAATCTAACACAAGACACCATCTCTGCTCTAACATATTATAAACTGCACCAAATCCAGGGTGACATGGAACAGTGTCAGAAGATGTTCGCAGTCTCCAGGGAAGTTAATTCAGTCGGGGGAAGAGCAGCAATGCTAACAGCTTAATGAAGCACAGGTCCAACACTGCATTAACACGATGTGGGATAAGGGTTATGGTGGACCGTGAGCTGGAATCAGTTTTAAACAGTGTGAGCTGCCTACCTTTGCTCTGTACATCTGAACCATTTTCAATCGACGAAGAACCTCCTCTTTCTCTCTCACTTTACTCTGCAATCGTTCCTTCTCCTCAAGTAGCTGCTGCGGTTCAGTGGTCGCAGGAAAACTATTAGAGCTTGGAGACATTGCGGGTGTGCGGATGGTCTGTGCGGCTGTACAGTGAAATCTCTGACACTCCCCCGTTGTACTCGTCTCAGGCTGTCCCTTCACCACCTTATTGCAAAGGCTCTCTGTCCCTGTGGTCACACCAGCGCGAACACAGCAAGCTTCACCAGGGCTGTGGCTGTTACCAATATTAGTGTCAGGGTTTGTACTTCCACCACCTTCACTCTGACACTCAATCTTTAACCTCTTTGGCACTATGAACGGAGAGTTAAAGGAGCGTCGTGTTTTCCTCAGCCGCTCTCGGAGATTGGCACTCATAGGCTGTCAGAGGGAGAAAAACAAAATTAACAATACTGGGCAGCTTGGATTGCAATGTTTAATTCAAAAACCATTGCTACTGATCTGAACGAACATCTCACACTGTGCGTCAGACAGTCATGGCTCCGTCAGTAGCATTCTCAACTCTCTAGTCAGCGAGGTCGGGGGGGGGGGGTGGGGGGAGGAGAGACGGCGAGGGGGAGCGGAGACATCCTTCCGATAGTGTGGCAACCAGGACTACACACAATACTCCATCTGTGGCCTAAGCAATGTTTTATAATTTCCTTCATAACGACAGTGACTTCAAAAGTATTCATTGGATGTGAAGTGCTTTGGGACATGTTGAGGAACTACAGAAATGTAAATAGTTTGCTTCTTCAATTCCTGCATCCTGTTAGATTGGGTAGAAATAAGCTGATGTATACAATTTGCTCATGGTGGGGCCGCACTGTCTGCTTTTGTGGGGAATCATTAAGTGAGGGTAGAAAGAAGATAGAGAATAAAACAGAAGGATCTCACGATGCAGCATTTTACACAATCTAATGGCCACTGGGAAGATTGCTGGGAAAACCTAGAGCCCAATTAGCTGCAAGGTGACAGAGTGAGACCTGCACTGAGTAAACGTGCTGAAGGTGGTTATGTCAGACTTGCAAACCTCAGGACCCTTCCAAGCTGCCCAATGATTTCACTGTGCTTGACTCTCACCGTTTTTGCTGCTATGTTACTGGGAGATGGGGTCTGAACGTTTGGTCCCGATCGATCCGGCAAAGAGCCACAAGGGGAACTGAAGTTCTCACTCTCCATTCTTGCACCCTATTCACAATATGACAACACAGAAATAGGTCAATTAAAATTCATCTAAAACAAAAAATAGAGGCCTTTTCACATTCAGTGCTTTGTCCAAATGCTCTCTTTCTTTCTGCTCGCTGACAATGAGGGTTGTTGCTGCTGGGGACTGGAACACTGACCATCACAGGCACCCAAATTCATCTCAGGCCCTGCCATGTCAGGGACTGTAGCTTAGAATAAAGCTCGTCTCTGTACCGCCATACAGCCAACGCCGAGGAAAATGCAACACAATACAAGAAGACATTAGAAAACTTGCACTTTTAATGACCTTTAACACAGATTAATGTGAGGTAAGGCATGTTGGCAGGAAAAACACCTAAACAAATAAGTGCAAAAGAGCAATGTAAAAGACAGGTGAACAAATCACTGTATGCCAGCAAAGCAATTACAAATACTTACTAAGCTAGCATTTATTTCCAAAGAAACAGAAATTGAAAGAAGTTAAGCTAAACTTGCATTGGACATGATCAGTCTGGTCAGGGAGCACACAATTCCAGTCAAGATACTGTAAAAAGAACGCAGAAGCACTGGAAAGAGTGCAGAGGAGATTTACCAGGATGCTGCCTGGTTTGAAGGGTAGGTCTTACGAGGAAAGGTTGAGGGAGCTAGGGCTGTTCTCTCTGGAGCGGAGGAGGCTGAGGGGAGACTTAATAGAGGTTTATAAAATGATGAAGGGGATAGATAGAGTGAACGTTCAAAGACTATTTCCTCGGGTGGATGGAGCTATTACAAGGGGGCATAACTATAGGGTTCGTGGTGGGAGATACAGGAAGGATATCAGAGGTAGGTTCTTCACGCAGAGAGTGGTTGGGGTGTGGAATGGACTGCCTGCAGTGATAGTGGAGTCAGACACTTTAGGAACATTTAAGCGGTTATTGGATAGGCACATGGAGCACACCAGGATGATAGGGAGTGGGATAGCTTGATCTTGGTTTCAGATAAAGCTCGGCACAACATCGTGGGCCGAAGGGCCTGTTCTGTGCTGTACTGTTCTATGTTCTATGTTCTAATGTGCAGAACAGATTTACAGGAACTGGAACAAAAATGAGAGATTACACCCATTGGGAAAGATTGAGCAACTGGGCTTTATCTTTCAGAAAGGAAAAGAATTCGTAAGGAATTGACAGAGCAGGGGTTCCCAAACCGTGAGTCAGGACCCCCTCACTGGACAAGATCGAGGTCACGAGTTCTGAGGCCATATCAGGTGTGGAGCTGAGACTCTGTCGGGAAAGTCCTGGGACCAGCTCCCACAATGTGTGCACGTGATTTTATCTTTCCCTGGCTTGTAGCTTGCTGTAAGGGGGCAAGCCAGGTGAAGAAGTTGTGCACAGGCAGGCTCCGTAGCTGCTGTGAGCTGCTAGATTATTTTTTACCTGTCTTGTCAGTTTGCAGGAAAGAGGACAGAGCAGGTTTAGCAGACACTGAGGCTGCCTGTGTGAGGACAGTGATCTTTTTCTGGCTCACAGTTATCTGTGGCGCTCCTGTCCCTGTTAATGAAGAGGAAAATGAAAAGATTCAAACAGTGTCGGATGTCACATCAGAGATTAGATATGTAATATTAACCACACTGTCAGGTTCGGAGACTGTGTTGCAACATGCATGCCCATGTGTCTCATATTTTCACAAAAAGCAGAACTTCAAAAAGACAATTTTCCAATGTGTAAAGTGAGCGTGTACTTTAATAATGAAAGGTTACTACTCTGCACCCTCACCACCCGCCCCCCTCCCTGCTCAATGGTCAAAGGCCCCATCCCCTGGACAAGATTGCCCCTCCACAGCTGTCTCAGCCTCAGAGCTTGCAACCCCAAAATCTCATCCTGTGACTCCACTGAAAGTCACAACATGCATGGCTCGATCCGAGACCGGAAAATCCCACCCTAGGTCAACAGACCTTCCCATTGTCCGCTCCTCGCCCACTCCGATTCCCGTGGCGGGCGGGGCGGTAGAATTCGGCGGCGGCAGTCTGGGATCCCCCTGGCCTAAATCTCATTTTAAGATTCTACCCACTTATTATTGACTCCTCCATCAGAGGAGTCTATCCCACTGAATCCCTAAAACATTTTAGGTAACCTGATTAAATCACCATTCAAGCTTGTAAACTCAAATAGCCACATGAACAGACTGGGAATAGAGGGATACAAACGGATGGTCTAGTTAGGAACACAAGGATTGGTGCAGGCTTGGAGGGCCGAAGGGCCTGTTCCTATGCTGTATTGTTCTTTGTTCTTTGAATATGAATCAAGTTTATGATTTCCAAGTCTGTGGATGATACAAAGTTAGGCGGGAATGTGTGTTGTGAGGAAGATGTAAAGCAGTTACAGGAAGATTTGGACAGACTTAGCAAGTGGGCAAGAACACGGCAGACAGAATAGACTATGGTAAAATGTGACATAATCCACTGTGATAACAGGAACCAATTTGCAGAGTATTTCCTAAATGGTAAGAAATTAGAAAGTATCGATGTACAAAAGGATCGCATTCAAACCTACGAAATATTGAAAGGAATAGACAAGGGTAGATGCGGGTAAGATGTTTCCCTTGGTTGAGAGTCTAGAAATTAGAAAATGTAGATGTACAAAGGGACCTGGGTGTCCTTGTTGATAAGTCACTGAAGGCTAACATACAGATGCAGCAAGCTCATAGGTCTCATTTAAACTTACTAAATACTGACAGGAATAGACAGGGGTAGATGCGGGTAAGATGTTTCCCTTGATTGGGAGTCTAGAACCAGGGAGCACAATTTCAAAATAAGGGGGAAACCGCCCAGGATCGAGGTGGGGAGGAATTTCTTTACACTGAGGGTTGTGAATCTTTGGAATTCTCCTAGCCCAGAGGAAGCTCAATCACCGAGTGTGTTTAAAACAGAGATTGATAGATAACTTAAGGGTTATGGGAATTGTGGGCAGAAAAAGCATCTGATCAGCCATGGTTGTAATGAATGACAGAGCAGAGCTCAACCAGCTGAACGGCCTACTCCTGCTCCTATTAAACAACACCCTCTGAAAATTCAGAGTGGATGTTATTTATTTGCAAAGCAAGGATGTAAATACATTGGAGACGGTTCAGAGGTTTACTAGACTGATATCTAGAATGAGTGGGCTGTTGTGAGGAAAGGTTAAACTGGGCTTGTTTCCGTTAAAGTTTAGAAGAGTTAGGGGTGACTTGATTGAATTACATAAGATCCTGAATGGTGTTGACGAGGTGGATGTGAAAAGGATGTTTCCTCTTGTGGGCAAGTCCAGAACCAGGGCACGCTGTTCTAAAATTAAGGGTTGTCCTTATAGGGCAGAGATGAGGAGAAATTATTTCTCTAGAAGGGTGTTCGATTTTGAAACTCTCTGCCTCAGAGGGTGGTGGAGTCATTGAATATCTTCACGGTGAAAATAGATAGATTCTTGCAAGGGAACCAAAAGTTATGGGGGGTAGAATAGAAATGTGGAATTCGGAACACAAACAGATCAGCCATGATCTTCGCAAATAGTGGAGCAGGCTAGAGGAGCCGAATGGCCTACAGCTGTTGCTAATTCACATGTTTGTACTAAGAGGCAAGTGGGCTATTCATCTAC
The DNA here is from genome assembly GCF_964213995.1 of Mustelus asterias. Taxonomy (NCBI): domain Eukaryota; kingdom Metazoa; phylum Chordata; class Chondrichthyes; order Carcharhiniformes; family Triakidae; genus Mustelus; species Mustelus asterias. The sequence goes on along the minus strand of NC_135811.1, from coordinate 1,272,286 downwards.
AGCAGGCACTATGGTTGGTTCCAAATCCATTTCCACCTGATGCTCCCACACTTTCCAGCAGGTCATGTTTATTTATTTTAAAGTTTATTTTATTATTGTCACGAGTAGGCTTACATTAACACTGCAATGAAGTTACTGTGAAAATTCCCGAGTCGTCACACTCCAGCGCCTGTTCGGGTACACTGAGGGAGAATTTAGCATGGCCAATGCACCCTAACCAGTACGTCTTTTGGACTGTGGGAGGGAACCCAAGCAGACACGGGGAGAATGTGCAGACTCCACACAGACAGTGACCCAAGCCAGGAATCGAACCCAGGTCCCTGGCGCTGTGAGGCAGCAGTGCTAACCACTGTGCCGAAAAGATGTGGCAATTGGGACAGTAAACTTTCAGGATTCTCTCTCTGGTTCTGCTCAGTTTTCCCTGGGAATTTGCCATGTTGAAAGTTTACTGTCCCAATTAGAGTCATAGAGTCATGACTCTGTGTAAACTTTCAACACAGCAAATTCCCAGCAAAAACTGAGCAGAACCAGAGAGAGAATCCTGACAATCGTCACCCGCAGGTCCGTTTACACTCAGTTACTGCAGCTCTCTGCTGTTATGTGAACATCCTGCGTTCCCTCACCAGCAGGTGAAAGGTTTGCTACAACTCACAGCTCTTGTTAATCATTTTCACTGAGCTTAGTATCAGTGTTGTTCAGCTGGGAGCATTCTTTCCTCTAGTTCATCGACTTATGACTTACTGAAAGGTTTTAACAGAATTGGAGGGTCAGAGCTGAGGGAGTGCTGCACTGTCAGAGGGTCAGTGCCGAGAGAGTGCCGCACTGTCAGAGGGTCAGTGCTGAGGGAGTGCCGCACTGTCAGAGGGCCAGTGCTGAGGGAGTGACGCACTGTCAGAGGGTCAGTACTGAGGGAGTGCCGCACTGTCAGAGGGCCAGTGCTGAGGGAGTGCCGCACTGTCAGAGGGTCAGTACTGAGGGAGTGCCGCACTGTCAGAGGGTCAGTGCTGAGGGAGTGCCGCACTGTCAGAGGGTCAGTGCTGAGGGAGTGCCACACTGTCAGAGGGTCAGTACTGAGGGAGTGCCGCACTGTCAGAGGGTCAGTGCTGAGGGAGTGCCACACTGTCAGAGGGTCAGTACTGAGGGAGTGCCGCACTGTCAGAGGGTCAGTGCTGAGGGTGTGCTGCACTGTCAGAGGGTCAGTGCTGAGGGAGTGCCGCACTGTCAGAGGGTCAGTGCTGAGGGAGTGCCGCACTGTCAGACGGTCAGTGCTGAGGGAGTGCCGCACTGTCAGAGGGTCAGTACTGAGGGAGTGCTGCACTGTCAGAGGGTCAGTGCTGAGGGAGTGCCACACTGTCAGAGGGTCAGTACTGAGGGAGTGCCGCACTGTCAGAGGGTCAGTACTGAGGGAGTGCTGCACTGTCAGAGGGTCAGTACTGAGGGAGTGCCGCACTGTCAGAGGGTCAGTACTGAGGGAGTGCCGCACTGTCAGAGGGTCAGTACTGAGGGAGTGCCGCACTGTCAGAGGGTCAGTACTGAGGGAGTGCTGCACTGTCAGAGGGTCAGTACTGAGGGAGTGCTGCACTGTCAGAGGGTCAGTACTGAGGGAGTGCTGCACTGTCAGAGGGTCGGTACTGAGGGAGTGCCGCACTGTCAGAGGGTCAGTGATGAGGGAGGGCCGCACTGTCAGAGGGTCAGTACTGAGGGAGTGCCGCACTGTCAGAGGGTCAGTGCTGAGGAAGTGCCGCACTGTCAGAGGGTCAGTACTGAGATAGTGCAGGATAATAAATTCTGAGGTAAAGTTATGATTTTAAATGAAGGGGAGGCGGGTTTTTAACGTTAATCCAGTTTTTAGTTTCCCGCTCGGACACTCACCTCCCGCCCTGGGCAGCCTCCTCACTACGCGTGCGCGCAGGCGCGGGAGCTGCGGTGCACCCTGGATGTTGTAGTCTCCATTGAGGGGACGCATGCGCAGTCAGGCTGTAGTGCCTCAACCTGGTGAGAAGTCTCACAAATCTCCACATCGTCTCTCAACCGGGCCAGCATCTCCACTGAAGGACTTTGACTGTGAGGTATGTGAGAAACATTGAGTGCAGCAAGATCCTAGCGACAGCAATGAACTAATTGGTCACTTTTAGTACTGTTGATCCAAATTAGCATAGATGCACATGTTACCTAAACTTCAATGCACAGAGCATAATTTTAAAATTGGCAATTGACACCAAACTTCAAAATATTGTGAGCTGTGAGGATGATAATGATAGACTTCATGTCGGACATAAACAGAGTGGTGGAATGATCATGGTAGATGAAGTGAGAATGTGAAGTAATTCATGAGAATGGCTCCAGAGATGAGGAACTTCAGTTCTGTGGGGAGGTTGGAGAAGCTGGGACTGTTGACCTTGGGAGGAGAATGCTGAGAGGAGATTAGATGAAGGTATTCTAAATTATAAGGGTCTGGACAAAGTAGATAGAAAAAACTGCATGAGGGATGGTTTAGGAAAAGTTTCCTGGATTGACAAACTGCATTGGATTATCCTGTGCATCTATGTTATGAGGACAGGTCAAACAGCTCTGACAAAGGGTCATCCAGACTCAAAACATTGGCTCTATTCTTATACACAGATGTTGTCAGACCTGCTGAGATTTTCCAGCATTTTTTGTTTATGTTTCAGACAGACTGGGCTTGTTTCCAGTGGAGTTTAGAAGAGTGATTTGATTGAAGTATATAAAATCCTGAATGGTAGTGACACAATCATCCTCAACACCGGTGCCCCACAAGGCTGTGTTCTCAGCCCCCTGCTGTATTCCTAATACACCTGTGACTGTGTGGCCAAATTCCCCTTGATTTTCAAGTTTGCTGACGACACCACCGTAGTGGTCGGATCTCAAACAATGATGAGACAGAGTATAGGAAGGAGATAGAGAATCTGGTGTACTGATGTGACAACAATAATCTTTCCCTCAATGTCAACAAAACAAAGGAGATAGTCATCGACTTCAGGAAGCGTAAAGGAGAACATGCCCCTGTCTACATCAATGGGGGTGAAGTGGAAATGATCGAGACCTTCAAGCTTCTAGGTGTCCAGATCACCAACAACCTATCCTGGCCCCTCCACACCGACACTATAGTTAAGAAAGCCCACCAATGCCTCTACTTTCTCAGAAGACGAAGGAAATTTGGCATGTCAGCAAAAACTCTTCAACCTTGGCCGGAATCCCTGGTGCTGTGAGGCGCCAGCGTGTAGAGAAAGATCAACTTAATGCGAAGTAGGTCCATTCAAATGTCTGATGGCACCAGGGAAGAAGCTGTTCTTGAGTCAGTTGGTACGTGTCCTCAGACTTTTGTATCTTTTTCCCGACAGAAGAAGGTGGAAGCGAGTATGTCCGGGATGCTTGTGGTCCTTAATTACGCTGGCTGCTTTTCCAAGGCAGCAGGAAGTGTTGACAGTGTCAATGGATGGGAGGCTGGATTGAGTGATGGACTGAGCTTCGTTCATAACCCTTTGTAGTTTCTTGTGGCCTTGGGCAGAGCAGGAGCCATATCAAGCTGTGATACAACCAGAAAGAATGCTTTCTATGGTGCATCTGTAGAAGTTGGTGAGAGTTGTAGTGGGCATGCCAAATTTCCTTCGTCTTCTGAGAAAGTAGAGGCATTGGTGGGCTTTCTTAACTATAGTGTCCGCATGGAGAGAACAGGACAGGTTGTCAGTAATCTGGACACCTAGAAACCTGAAGCACTCAACCATTTCTACTTCATCCCCATTGAAGTGCCAGCGGCATGGGGGTGGCACAGTGGTTAGCACTGCTGCCTCACAGCGCCAGGGACCCGGGTTCAATTCCCGGCTTGGGTCACTGTCTGTGCGGAGTCTGCACATTCTCCCTGTGTCTGCGTTGGTTTCTTCTGGGTGACCATAAGACCATAAGACATAGGAACAGAATTAGGCCACCCGGCCCATCGAGTCTGCTCTGCCATTCAATCATGGCTGATTTTTTTCTCATTCCCATTCTCCTGCCTTTTCCCCATAACCCCTGATCCCCTTATTAATCAAACTATCTATCTCTGTCTTAAAGACACTCAATGACCTGGCCTCCACAGCCTTCTGCGGCAAAGAGTTCCATAGATTCACCACTCTCTGGCTGAAGAAATTCCTCCTTATCTCTGTTTTAAAGGATCGTTCCTTTAGCCTGAGGATGTGCCCTCTGGTTCTAGTTTTTCCTATTAGTGGAAACATCCTCTCCACATCTACTCTATCCAGGCCTCGCAGTATCCTGTAAGTTTCAATAAGATCCCCCCTCATCCTTCTAAACTCCAACGAGTACAGACCCAGAGTCCTCAACCGTTCCTCATACAACAAGCTCTTCATTCCAGGGATCATTCTTGTGAACCTCCTCTGGACCCTTTCCAAGGCCAGCACATCCTTCCTTAGATATGGCGCCCAAAACTGCTGACAATACTCCCAATGGGGTCTGACCAGAGCCTCATACAGCCTCAGAAGTACATCCCTGCTCTTGTAGATACAAATAACATGCCAAAAATTGATGAGATGAAGGCTATGGCAGGTGAGAACCTAGAAACTATCATTATCACGAAAGAGGTCGTGTTGGGCAAGTTAATGAGGTTAAAGGTTTAATTGTTTACTAAAGAAGTTGAATCTCAAGTGAAGAGGAAGAAGGAGACTTATGTGAAGGCTCAGTTAGGGCACTTGAGAGTTACAAGTTAGCCAGGAAGGACCTAAAGAGAGAATTAAGAAGAGCCAGGAGGGGACGTGAGAAGTCTTTGGCAGGTAGGATCAAGTAAAACCCTAAAGCTTTCTATAGGTATGTCAGGAATAAAAGAATGACTAGGGTAAGATTAGGGCCAGTCAAGGACAGTAGTGGGAAGTTGTGCGTGGAGTCTGAAGAGATAGGAGAGGCGCTCAATGAATATTTTTCGTCAGTATTCACGCAGGAAAAAGACAATGTTGTCGAGGAGAATACTGAGATACAGGCTATTGGACTAGTTGGGATTGAGGTTAATAAGGCGGAGGTGTTAGCAATTCTGGAAAATGTGAAAATAGATAAGTCCCCTGAGCCGGGTGGGATTTATCCTAGGATTCTCTGGGAGGCTAGGGAGGAGATTGCAGAGCCTTTGGCTTTGATCTTTATGTCGTCATTGTCTACAGGAATAGTGCCAGAAGACTGGAGGATCGCAAATGTTGTCCCCTTGTTCAAGAAGGGGAGTAGAGACAACCCTGGTAATTATAGACCGGTGAGCCTTACTTCTGTTGTGGGCAAAGTTTTGGAAAGGATTATAAGAGATAGGATTTATAATCATCTAGAAAGGAATAATTTGATTAGGGATAGTCAACACGGTTTTGTGAAGGGTAGGTCGTGCCTCACAAACCTTATTGAGTTCTTTGAGAAGGTGACCAAAGAGATTGATGAGGGTAAAGCAGTTGATGTGGTGTATATGGATTTCAGTAAAGCGTTTGATAAGGTTCCCCACGGTAAGCTATTGCAGAAAATATGGACCCATGGGATTGAGGGTGATTTAGCGGTTTGAATCAGGAATTGGCTAGCTGTAAGAATGATGTGGAGATGCCGGCGTTGGACTGGGGTAAGCACAGTAAGAAGTCTCACAACACCAGGTTAAAGTCCAACAGGTTTATTTGGTAGCAAATACCATAAGCTTTCGGAGCACAGCTCCTTCGTCAGATGGGGTGGATATCTGTTCTCCAACAGTGCACTGTTGGAGAACAGATATCCACCCCATCTGACGAAGGAGCTGTGCTCCGAAAGCTTATGGTATTTGCTACCAAATAAACCTGTTGGACTTTAACCTGGTGTTGTGAGACTTCTTACTGTAGCTGTAAAAAGACAGAGGGTGGTGGTTGATGAGAAATGTTCATCCTGGAGTTCAGTTACTAGTGGTGTACCGCAAGGATCTGTTTTGGGGCCACTGCTGTTTGTCATTTTTATAAATGACCTGGATGAGGGCGTAGAAGGATGGGTTCGTAAATCTGCGGATGACACTAAGTCGGTGGAGTTGTGGACAGTGCGGAAGGTTGTTGCAGGTTACAGAGGGACATAGATAAGCTGCAGAGCTGGGCTAAGAGGTGGCAAATGGAGTTTAATGCGGAAAAGTGTGAGGTGATTCACTTGGGAAGGAATAACAGGATTACAGAGTACTGGGCTAATGATAAGATACTTGGTAGTGTGGATGAGCAGAGAGATCTCGGTGTCCATGTGCATAGATCCCTGAAAGTTGGCACTCAGGTTGACAGGGTTGTTAAGAAGGCGTACGGAGTGTTAGCTTTTATTGGTAGAGGGATTGAGTTTTGGAGCCAGGAGGTCATGTTGCAGCTGTACAAAACTCATGTGCGGCCGCACCCGGAGTATTGTGTACAGTTCTGGTCGTCGCATTATAGGAAGGATGTGGAAGCATTGGAAAGGGTGCAAAGAAGATTTACCAGGATGTTGCCTGGTATGGTGGGAAGGTCTTATGAGGAAAGGCTGAGGGGCTTGAGGTTGTTTTCGTTAGAGAGAAGAAGGTTGAGGTGACTTAATAGAGGCATACAAGATGATCAGAGGATTAGATAGGGTGGATAGTGAGAGCTCTTTTCCTCGGATGGTGATGGCTAGCACGAGGGGACATAGCTTTAAATTGAGGGGTGATAGATATAGGACAGATGTCAGAGGTAGGTTCTTTACTCAGAGAGTAATAAGGGCGTGGAATGCCCTGCCTGCAGCAGTAGTGGACTCGCCAGCATCAAGGGCATTTAAATGGTCATTGGATAAACATATGGATGATATTGGAATAGTGTAGGTTAGATGGGCTTTAGATTGGTTTCACTGGTCGGCACAACATCGAGGGCCGAAGGGCCTGTACTGTGCTGTAATGTTCTATGTTCTAAAGGTAGACAAGTCTCCTGGCCCTGATGGGATGCAACCCAGGGTACTAAAAGAGATGGCGGGAGAAATAGCAAATGCACTCGTGGTAATTTACCAAAATTCGCTGGACTCTGGGGTGGTTCCCACCGATCGGAAAACAGCAAATGTGACGCCACTGTTTAAAAAAGAAGGTAGACAAAAGGCAGGTAACTATAGGCCAGTTAGCTTAACTTCTGTAGTTGGGAAAATGCTTGAATCTATCATCAAGGAAGAAATAGCGAGACATCTGGATATAAATAGTCCCATTGGTAAGATGCAGCATGGGTTCATGAAGGGCAGGTCATGTTTGACTAATTTGGTGGAATTATTTGAGAACATTACATGTGCAGTGGACAATGGGGAACCTGTGGATGTGGTGTATCTGGATTTTCAGAAGACATTTGACAAGGTGCCGCACCAAAGACTCCTACATAAGATAAAGGTGCATAGTGTTACGGGTAATGTATTGGCATGGATAGAGGATTGGTTGACTAACCGAAAGCAAAGAGTGGGGGTAAATGGGTGTTTTTCTGGTTGGCGATCAGTGACTAGTGGTGTGCCTCAGGGATCAGTGTTGGGACTGCAATTATTTACGATTTACATCGATGATTTGGAGTTGGGGACCAAGTGCAGTGTGTCAAAATTCGCAGATGACACTAAGATGGGTGGAAGAGCAAAGTGTGCAGAGGACGCTGAAAGTCTGCAAAGGGATATAGATAGTCTAAGTAAGTGGGCGAGGGTCTGGCAGATGGAGTACAATGTTGGTAAATGTGAAGTCATCCATTTTGGTAGGAATAATAGCAAAATGGACTATTATTTAAATGGTAAAAAATTGCAGCATGCTGCTGTGCGGAGGGACCTGGGTGTCCTTGTGCAGGAATCTCAAGGAGTTGGTTTGCAGGTACAGCAGGTAATTAAGAAGGCAAATGGAATTTTTTCCTTCATTGCTAGAGGGATGGAGTTTAAAAACAGCGAGATTATGTTGCAGCTGTATAAGGTGCTGGTGAGGCCACACCTGGAGTACTGTGTACAGTTTTGGTCTCCTTACTTGAGAAGGGATATACTGGTACTGGAGGGGGTGCAGAGGGGATTCACTGGGTTGATTCCGGAGTTGAGAGGGTTGGCTTATGAGGAGAGACTGAGTAGACTGGGGCTATACTCATTGGAATTCAGAAGAATGAGGGGAGAGCTTAGAGAAACATATAGGATTATGAAGGGAATAAATAAGATAGAAGCAGGGAAGTTGTGTCCACTGGCGGGTGTAACTAGAACTAGGAGGCATAGCCTCAAAATAAGGGGAAGCAGATTTAGGACTGAGTAGAGGAGGAACTTCTTCACACAAAGGGTTGTGAATCTTGGAATTCCCCGCCCAGTGAAGCAGTTGAGGCTACCTCATTGAATGTTTTTAAGGCAAGGAAAGATAAATTTTTGAACAGTAAAGGAATTAAGGGTTATGGTGAGCGGGCGGGTAAGTGGAGCTGAGTCCACAAAAAGATCAGCCATGATCTTATTGAATGGTGGAGCAGGCTCGAGGGGCCAGATGGCCTACTCCTGCTCCTAGTTCTTATTTATTCTAGCCGGGTGCTCCGGTTTCCTCCTACAGTCCAAAGACATGCTGGTTAGGTGCATTGGCCATGCTAAATTCTCCCTCAGTGTACCTGAACAGGCACCAGAGTGCGGCAACTAGGGGATTTTCACAGTAACTTCATTGCAGTGTCAAGGTCAGCCGACTTGTGATTAATAAATAAATAAACCTTAAAATATACAAGACACCCTGCAGCAACTCACCAAGGCTCCTTTGACAATACCTTCCAAATCCCAACCTCTACCATCTGGAAAGAGGGTAGTGAATCTTTGGAATTCTCTGCCCAATGAAACAGTAGAGGCTACCTCGTTAAATGTGTTTAAGTCACACATAGATAGATTTTTAACCATTTAAGGGAATTAAGGGTTATGGGGAGCGGGCGGGTAAGTGGAACTGAACCCACAATCAGATGAGGAGACTTATGTAAAGATGAGACGTGAAGGCTCAGTTAGGGCGCTTGAGAGTTACAAGTTAGCCAGGAAGGACCTAAAGAAAGAGTTAAGAAGAGCCAGGAGGGGACATGAGAAGTCTTTGGCAGGTAGGATCAAGGAAAACCCTAAAGCTTTCTATAGGTATGTCAGGAGTAAAAGAATGACTAGGGTAAGATTAGGGCAGTCAAGGACAGGAGAGGTGAAATTGCTGGGCCTCTGACGGAAATCTTTGTCGCTTCTTTGGACACGGGTGAGGTCCCTGAGGATTGGAGGATAGCGAATGTGGTCCCGTTGTTTAAGAAGGGTAGCAGGGATAACCCAGGAAATTATAGGTCGGTGAGCTTGACGTCCGTGGTAGGGAAGTTGTTGGAGAGGATTCTTAGAGACAGGATGTATGTGCATTTAGAACGGAACAATCTCATTAGTGACAGACAGCATGGTTTTGTAAGAGGGAGGTCGTGCCTTACAAATTTGGTGGAGTTTTTTGAGGAAGTGACAAAAACGGTTGATGAAGGAAGGGCCGTGGATGTCGTCTATATGGATTTCAGTAAGGCATTTGACAAAGTCCCACATGGCAGGTTGGTTAAGAAGGTTAAGGCTCATGGGATACAAGGAGAAGTGGCTAGATGGGTGGAGAACTGGCTTGGCCATAGGAGACAGAGGGTAGTGGTCGAAGGGTCTTTTTCCGGCTGGAGGTCTGTGACCAGTGGTGTTCCGCAGGGCTCTGTACTGGGACCTCTGCTATTTGTGATATATATAAATGATTTGGAAGAAGGTGTAACTGGTGTAATCAGCAAGTTTGCGGATGACACGAAGATGGCTGGAATTGCGGATAGCGAAGAGCATTGTCGGGCAATACAGCAGGATAGAGATAGGCTGGAAAATTGGGCGGAGAGGTGGCAGATGGAATTTAATCCGGATAAATGCGAAGTGATGCATTTTGGAAGAAATAATGTAGGGAGGAGTTATACAATAAATGGCAGAGTCATCAGGAGTATAGAAACACAGAGGGACCTAGGTGTGCAAGTCCACATATCCTTGAAGGTGGCAACACAGGTGGAGAAGGTGGTGAAGAAGGCATATGGTATGCTTGCCTTTATAGGACGGGGTACAGAGTATAAAAGCTGGAGTCTGATGATGCAGCTGTATAGAACGCTGGTTAGGCCACATTTGGAGTACTGCGTCCAGTTCTGGTCGCCGCACTACCAGAAGGACGTGGAGGCATTGGAGAGAGTGCAGAGAAGGTTTACCAGGATGTTGCCTGGTATGGAGGGTCTTAGCTATGAGGAGAGATTGGGTAGACTGGGGTTGTTCTCCTTGGAAAGACGGAGAATGAGGGGAGATCTAATAGAGGTATACAAGATTATGAAGGGTATAGATAGGGTGAACAGTGGGAAGCTTTTTCCCAGGTCGGAGGTGACGATCACGAGGGGTCACGGGCTCAAGCTGAGAGGGGCGAAGTATAACTCAGACATCAGAGGGACGTTTTTTACACAGAGGGTGGTGGGGGCCTGGAATGCGCTGCCAAGTAGGGTGGTGGAGGCAGGCACGCTGACATCGTTTAAGACTTACCTGGATAGTCACATGAGCAGCCTAGGAATGGAGGGATACAAACGATTGGTCTAGTTGGACCAAGGAGCGGCACAGGCTTGGAGGGCCGAAGGGCCTGTTTCCTGTGCTGTACTGTTCTTTGTTCTTTGAGTGGGAAGTTGTGCGTGGAGTCTGAAGAGATAGGAGAGGCACTAAATGAATATTTTTCATCAGTATTCACACTGGAGGGGGACAGTGTCGAGGGGAGTACTGAGATGCAGGCTGTTGGACTGGATGGGATTGAAGTTCATAAGGAGGAGGTGTCAGCAATTCTGGAAAGGGTCAAAATAGATAAGTCCCCTGGGCCGGATGGGATTTATCCTAGGATTCTCTGGGAGGCTAGAGAGGAGATTGCAGAGCCTTTGGCTTTGATCTTTGGGTCGTCATTGTCTACTGGAACTGTGCCAGAAGACTGGAGGATAGCAAATGTTGTCCCCTTGTTCAAAAAGGGGAGTAGAGACAACCCTGGTAATTATAGACCGGTGAGCCTTACTTCTGTTGTGGGCAAAGTATTGGAAAGGATTATAAGAGATAGGATTTATAATCACCTGGGAAGGAATAATTTGATTAGGGATAGTCAGCACGGTTTTGTGAAGGGTAGGTCGTGCGTCACAAACCTTATTGAGTTCTTTGAGAAGGTGACCAAAGAGGTGGATGAGGGTAAAGCGGTTGATGTGGTATATATGGATTTCAGCAAAGCGTTTGATAAAGTTCCTCATGGTAAGCTTTTGCAGAAAATGCGGACACATGGGATTGAGGGTGATTTAGTGGTTTAGATCAGGAATTGGCTAGCTGGAAGAAAACAGAGGGTGGTGGTTGATGGGAAATATTCATCCTGGAGTTCAGTTACTAGTGGTGTACCGCAAGGATCTGTTTTGGGGCCACTGCTGTTTGTCATTTTTATTAATGACCTGGATGAGGGCGTAGAAGGATGGATTAGTAAATTTGCGGATGACACTAAAGTCGGTGGAGTTGTAGACAGTGCGGAGGGAAGTGGCAGGTTACAGAGGGATATAGATAAGCTGCAGAGCTGGGCTGAGAAGTGGCAAATGGAGTTTAATGCGGAAAAGTGTGAGGTGATTCACTTTGGAAGGAGTAACAGGAATACAGAGTACTGGGCTAATGGTAAGATACTTGGTAGTGTGGATGAACAAAGGGATCTGGGCGTCCATGTGCATAGATCCCTGAAAGTTGGCACCCAGGTTGATAGGGTTGTTAAGAAGGCGTACGGTGTGTCGCCTCTCAGATGTCTGAGGAGCCGCCACACTGAGACAGCCCCATTCCACTGACCTTCCCTCTTACCCCGCTCCTCGATAAACACGGCTAGTGGGGGGAGGGGTGGGATGCAGATTAGAGATGACTATTGGATCCGTCATGATCTTATTAAATGGTGGAGAAGGCAATGAACTTCATTCCAGGAAGGGGTGGCAGCTTTTGATCAATTCGATGATTTTCTCCAAAACATGTGCAGTTGTGTGCCTTTCTTTGTTTGAAGAATGTGAGGCAGTTCCCATCGCCATCCCCGGACTGGGACTCCAACATTCCTGCGTCCTGTTAATGTGACACAGAGTGCAGTACCTGAGGCCAGTAGCTGGTGTTGTGCTGAATGTACTCAGCGCATGATATGAGCACAGCTCACTGCTCTGTCCCACCTAGTGTTATCGTGAACTACCTTAAGGATATCCTGCAGGTATCTGGCTGTTTGAGTTTGAAGCATGTTGTTACTTGCTGGAGCTGCTTTGATATATGACGTTTTTTGTAATGATCACTGGGTTTTCGAGAAACCACACAGTAATCTTTCCTCCAGTTGCTTACTTTCATTATTCCCTCAAATGTCCACAATACAGGGCAATGTTTCATAGTCCAGGGTGGCTGCTCCCCGATTCACTCATTTCATTCTGTCGTTCTCTCACCCTGAGTTAATCTCACAAAATTGCAGAGAAAACTGGCAGTGTCAAGCCCCAGGCTAACACTGCTGGGAGACGGGAGTGAAGGAGGGAGAGACGGGGTGAAGGAGGGAGAGACAGGGTGAAGGAGGGAGAGACGGAGTGAAGGAGGGAGAGACGGAGTGAAGGAGGGGAGATGGAGATGTGAAAATTTGGGGAGAATGATGGGGTGACGGGGGTGTGAGGGTGAAGAGTTGTGAGTCAGAATTCAGGTGGGCTGAGTTGGTGCAGACTCGATGGGCCGAAGGGCCTCTTCTGCACTGTAGTATTCTGTGATTCTGTGTGTGGTTGAGGGTCGGGCAAACACTGCATTTTCATTCTCGTGTAGATGCTGAAAGTAAACATCTTGACTTTTGTTACCCTGGACTAAGGATCAAAGTCTGTCCTTTAATACAGTGCAAGAATGTATATTAACAATGTCCTGATCCCCAGTACTTCATCACATTGAAAAGAAAGGGATCATTAGACTTAAATGTTTTCCCCTACCCTCTGCCTTGGTCTCAATGAATGTTCTGGCTCCAGTGCTGCCTTGCTATCACCTGGCCCTAATGATGATGCTTGTGCTTTAGTTGTGTCGGCATCACAGGCTAATATCCACCAACATTGACCTGAGTATTGCTGCTTAAAGCAGGCGTGACCTGCTGAGATGGGAGTTCTGATAATGAACACTTTTAAATGGAAATAATCTGAAGTTGGGTTTTGAAGGTGATGGGCCTGAGAATTTCCTTATTCCACTGTGGGATTATCCTTGAGGAGAAAGATTGTTGATGCACTGTCTTTAAAAGAAATGGTCTTTGTAGTTTGTGTGGGTGGCCTCTATGTCTTGTCATTGTCGAGGGTACCAGCTACTTGTTTCTATCAGTTCCCACAGTTAATTACAGAACTTAAAATAATCTGTTGTGCCCATGACAGCATTCTGTGCCATTGAATGCCGTCTCCCATTGGCCCGACCGTTTTTGCAATTCCAGAAGCTCACCTTGCAGTGAATTGATACAATCCTGTGTTTTTCCAGATGTGTAAATCAGGAAAATGTGTAAATATATTTGGGGAGAAGGTGATGTTGTGGTATTGTCACTGGACAAGGAATCCACAGAGCCAGGAAACTGCTCTGAGGACCGGGGTTCGAATCCCACCATGGAAATGGTGAAATCTGAATTCAATATACAAAAATACCCGGAGTTAAGAATATACTGATGACCATGAAGGCATTGTCGATTGTCGGAAAAACCCATCTGGTTCACTAATGTCCTTTAGGGAAGTAATTGAGTTTTCCTGATCTGTTAAATCAGCCACTGTTGAGATTTATAAACCTGCTGCCAATATATCTCGCTTTTGATCTTTAAGAGCTTGTCTGTTGATTAATGAAATAATTGCCTTGTTTGTGTAACCTGACTAGACGTGGTAAAGTCTGTGCACTGGTGTCATTGACCCAGTTACCCAGGGCTAGATGATCAGGCAATAGGAGGCAATGAGACAAGATACCCATTATACACTGGATAAAAGCAAATTACTGCGGATGCTGGAATCTGAAACCAAAAGAGAAAATGCTGGAAAATCTCAGCAGGTCTGGCAGTGTCTGTAAGGAGAGAAAGAGCCAAACTGATGAAAGCTGCCTGAACTATTAACCCTGTTTCCTGTCCTCCAGACACTGTCTGATCTGCAAGTATCTCCGTGGGTTCAGATTTTCTCCCAGACTGAGATGAACCCAGAAGGAAAAAACACTTTGGACCAGTGTTCTTTTTTCCCTGTTTTTGACAAAGGGTCCTCTGGACTCCGAACTTCAGCTCTTTTCTCTCCTTACAGATGCTGCCAGACCTGCTGAGATATTCCAGCATTTTCTCTTTTGGTTACCCATTATATACACTGGGCATCTGCCCAACATAGGCAGCAGTGGGCATGGGGCAAAGCAGCCTGAGATTTGCTTAATGCCTCCCTGCCTGTGACTAACCGATCCAGAGGGGCAGAAACACTTGCTCCTTCAGTTATTCTACAGAAACCTCTACTCAGTGTTATTCTGAGATTCTGGACCTCTGACCTTCAGGCTCCCTGGCCCAATTTTCCAGCAAAGCCCATTGGACAGCCACCATCATGGCACCACCTTGCACCCCCCCCCACCTCTCCCCCCCCCCCCAACCACCACCACCCTCCCCACCCCCAAGCCTCACCAGGAGATAGCAAGAAGCACAATCTGTGGGAGTGGAGCGTGAGGCATTGGGAATGGGACAGGAGCACTGCTGCCCAATGTGTTTCCCAGAAGGGAAAAAAAAACAGTAAAACAGGGAAAAAAGAATACTGGTTGAAGAAGGGAAAGGGTTAATGTTTTTTGCACTCAATGTATTTTGTACCTAAAGGGAAAGGGTTAATGTTTTTTGTACCTAAAAGGTTGAACTTTGTACTTAGAATGTATCACAAGCATAACCCTTCATTATGGCTAATCCCCTTGTTTATACTGCTTCTGACATTAATACCCAGTTAACTTTTATCTTATAACAATAGATAGTCAATGTGAATGTGTTGCAGACATGCAAGTCTGACCTTTTCTCCAGGCTTGCCTGGTAAATATAAACGGAAGAAAGCATTACAAGATGCGGGGCAGGATAACGGCCGTTTAAAGGAGGACTCCCGCTGGGCCGGCTACAATTGCGCCGGTAACTTCAAAGGAAGGGCCGTGGAAGAGCAGGAAACCTCAGACTGTATCGTGACTACAGCTGCCAGAGAACTGCTGCTTCGTGATCAAGGACTGTTGTATGGGCTTTGATTCATGACCAGACCAGTGTTTGTGTCGTGACTGGTGCCGGGAGCCACAATGTATATATATCCCCGCTTTTCTGTGTTCAGAGAGAACTTTGGCTTCCGCTTTCAAGGGGTCAGGTTCTCCCGCAAGCTTGTGAGAATAAAGCCTTACTCTATTTTGACTCATACCAGCCTCAAGAGGTATTTTTACCTACTACACTGGTCCAAAAGTGTTTTTTCCTTCTGGGTTCAGCTCAGTCTGGGAGAAAATCTGAACCCATGGAGATACTTGCAGTTCAGATAGCGTCTGGAGGACAGCAAACAGGGTTAATAGTTCAGGCAGCTTTCATCAGTTTGTCTGTTCTAAGCCCTTTTTGTCTGCAAGTCCCTCACAAACTGTAACAATGGAGTTAATCAAACCCTCTCCAACCCAGCACCGGATGTTTTGCTTTAGTTTAAAACAGGGGTCTCCAAACTACGGCCCGCGGGCCACATCCGGCCCGCAGCGGGCTAACATCTGGCCCGCAGCCAGTGGGGCGGGACGGGATTCCCGCTGCCGAAAACACTCCCGCGTCCGGAACCCCGCCACTGACTCAGGATCCGGACGCGGGGACGGAAGCCACAGGCCGGACATTTGCTGCCGCTCCGCGCGGTGTCTGATGGACCCATGGGAATCCCCACCCTCTTTCCCGGCCTATTGTCCAATCAGAGCTGCCGCCCTGTGACTGACAGTTCATTAAACGAATCAGCAATTGAGACATCTGTTATCCAATTGCTGCTCTGCATTGACTGAGTAACAGCTGCTTTATCCAATCTGTAAGCTCCATCTGTCTGAAATGAGCGAGAACAATGACAATAATGGCGGCAATTCAGACCAATTCAGTTATGGAAGGAAAAAAGAAAAGAAAAGTGGACAGTGAGTGCCGCCTGTTTAATGAAGAATGGGGTGTAAAGTACTTCTTTGTACAGGCAGGTGATAAAGCCTCGTGTGTCATATGCAACAAAACTGCTGCAGTTTTGAAGGAGTACAATGTACGTCGGCACTATGAGACCAAACATGAACCAAGTTATTCCCAATTCACAGGAACACAGCGTTCGGAAAAATTTGAATCAATGCAACGCAGGTTGCTTTCCCAACAAGCTTTTTTTACGCAGAAGATAACTGAAAATGAAGCTTTAACCAGGGCCAGTTACAAACTAGCGTATGTGTTGGCTAAAAGAGGAAAGCCATTCACCGATGGAGATCTCATCAAAGAGTGTATAATGGAAGCAGTGGAAGAGTTATGCCCAGAAAAAGCAAATCTGTTCAAAATCATCAGTCTTGCGCCAAATACTGTTGCTCGTAGAATTGAGGATATAGGAAGCAATATATTTCATCAAATTGCAGACAAAGCAAGAAATTTTCAGTTGTTATTCTCTCGCACTTGATGAATCGACTGATGTGTGTGACACATCACAACTCCTAGTATTTATCCATGGTGTCGACAGTGAATTTAATGTGACACAAGAATTAGCATCAGTGCATAGCATGCACAGCACAGTAACTGGAGAAGACATCTTCAAAGAATTGCAAAAAACCGTGTTAGAATATAACCTGGAGTGGAATAAACTGCAATGCGTGACAATTGATGGAGGAAAGAACATGTCTGGGGTGAAGAAAGGTTTGGTTGGACAAATCACAAAAGCTTGTGAGGTTGGTGGATTCTCAAAGCCCATGTTTCTGCATTGCATTATCCATCAATAAGCATTGTGCGGAAAATATGTGGATATGTCTTGCATTCTGAAACCTGTTGTTTCAACAGTGAATTTCATTCGATCTCACGAGCTTAATCATCGCCAGTTTCGTGATTTTCTGAAAGAAACTGATTCTGAGTTTGGTGACTTGCCTTATTATACAGCAGTTCGATGGCTTAGTTGTGGAAAGGTTCTATCACGGTTCTTTCAGCTCAGAGAGGAAATTGATTCCTTTCTCACAGAGAAGAATCAACCCGAACCACTTTTATCAAACACTGACTGGCTTTGGAAATTGGCATTTTTTGCAGACGTGACAGGCCATATGAATCAATTGAATCTGAAGTTGCAAGGTGAAACAAATTTGATTTGTGATCTATTCGCGCATGTCAAGGCATTCAGGGCAAAACTGATGCTATTTCAAGGACAGCTGAAAGTTCATAACTTGGTTCATTTTCCATGTTGTGAAAAATTTCATGAAGAAAGTGAAGCAGAATTTCCTTCTTCATTTGCAACAGAAATCATTAAGGACTTGCAAAAACAATTTCAGGAACGATTTTCTGATCTTGATGGAAACACAGATGAAATAAAGCTGTTTCAAAATCCATTTGGCTGCAATGTTGAAACACTCCCAAGTCAGTTTCAAATGGAAATTATTGATCTCCAATCAGATGACATGCTGAAAGACAAGTATAAAGAAGGAAATCTGATCCAATTTTATAAATCTTTGCAGCCTGAGCAGTTTCCAAATTTGAAGCGATTTGCTTGTGGATCTGTATCAGGTTTTGGTACAACGTACCTGTGTAAACAAACATTTTCAAAAATGAAGAATGTCAAGTCCAAATATCGAGCAACTTTATCTGATGAGCATTTGAAGTCCATTCTAATAATTGGCTCCTCAAGCTTGAAACCTCAGTTCAGCAATAGTTTGAAATTAAAAAAGCAGTTCCATCATTCCCATTAATCTTGTGCAAAACTTCATGATTTGTTGGTTACGATTGAAAACTCCAATTGCCAGAATCGTGTAGAAAGGTGCAGACTGAATTTATTTTTGTTCGACCTTTATTAATGGTTCAAGTTTATTTTGAATTTCTTTGCTTTGTTTTACTGAAGTTCTTTCTTGGGGCGTGTTTATTTTTCTTATTATGTGCCACAAAATTGGGCAAATTCTCATTTCAAGTAAACATTTGTAAAATTTCAGTAAATAAAATTAGTTTAAAAATGAATATCCTGCTTTTCTCATCTGCAGTTAAGTAATTGATTATTTTGTCAGAGCATTTGCAAATGTTTGACATTTTTACTCATTATATATCATTTCTCAGTGTAAGCACGGCATTGCTTCTTTGTAATTGTCACATTTCTCTTTTGTTCTGAATCAGATCATGCTGATTACAAAGATGATCCAAATAAAACTTATTCATTCATTTATAAAACTAATTTTTTTTCTTTGGCCCCCGAAAATGTGTAAAATATACGATGTGGCTCTCGTACTGAAAAGTTTGGAGACCCCTGGTTTAAAATAAAAAGCAACGTCATCACACGGAGACAAGTAAGGCAAGTTTGTGAATGCTCTCAAGGGCAGATGGAAAGGAGAAGGTGAAGACCATGTGACACATTGGGCATGCTCAGTTATTCAATATGATATGGCTGATCTTGGGCACAATCTCCACTTTCTCACCCACTCTCCCTGTCCTTCGACCCCCTGAGAGATCCAAGATCTGTCCATGTTCTTAAACATAATCCACAACTTCTGGGTTAGAGAATTCCAAAGATTCACAAGCTTTTGAGAGAAGACATATCTCCTCACCTCAAGCCTGAATGCTCAGTCCCTTATCCTGGGACTTTATCCCAATATTTAAGATTCCCCGACCAATGAAAACAATCTATGTCAACTCTGTCAAACCTTTTCAGAATTTTGTATGTTTCCAATCTCCAGAAAATATAATCCCAGTTAACTCACCCTCTCATTATAGGTTAACCCCTCATTCCAGGGACCAATCCAGCGAACCCTCGCTGTGCCACCTCCAACAAAAGGATATTTTCCTGAAATTTGAAGACCAAAACTCTCCTCCAGCCTCTACACCACTCTCCATCTCTGTAACCCCCTCCAACCCTTACAACCCTCCCTATCACTGTAACCTCCTCCAGCCTCTACACCACTCTCCATCTCTGTAACCCCCTCCAACCCTTACAACCCTCCCTATCACTGTAACCTCCTCCAGCCTCTACACCACTCTCCATCTCTGTAACCCCCTCCAACCCCTACAACCCTTCCTATCTCTGTAACCTTCTCCAGACCCTACCATGCTCCCTATCTCTGTAACCTCCTCCAGCCCCCTACACCACTCTCCATCTCTGTAATCTCCTCCAACGCTTACAACCCTCCCTATCACTGTAACCCCCTTCAACACCTACAACCCTTCCTATCTCTGTAACTTCCTCCAGACCCTACACACCTCCCTATCTCTGTACCTCCTCCAGACCCTACAACCCTCCCTATCTCTGTAACTCCTCCAGATCCTACACCCCCTCCCTATCTCTGTAACCTCCTCCTCCCCCATCGCCTCCCCCACCCCCATCTCCTCCCCCACCCCATCTCCTCCCACACCCCCATCTCCTCCCCCACCCCCATCTCCTCCCCCACCCCCATCCCCTCCCCCACCCCCATCTCCTCCCCCACCCCCATCTCCTCCCCCACCCCCATCTCCTCCCCCACCCCCATCTCCTCCCCCACCCCCATCCCATCCTCCACTCCCTCCCCCACCCCATCCCCTCCCCCACCTCCATCCCCTCCCCCACCCCCATCCCCTCCTCCATCCCCTCCCCCACCCCCATCCCCCACACCCATAACCTTCCCTACCTCTGTACCCTCCTCTAAACCCTACACACCTCCCTATCTCTGTAAGTCCTCCAGACCCGACAACCCTCCCTATCTCTGTAATCTCCTCTAATTCTCACCATGGTAGCTGGAAGAATTTAAGTTCAATACCGAATCTGGAATAAAATGCGAGTCTCAGAAGTAATGACCATGAAATTGCTAAATTGTGAGTGAAGCTGGTCTGATTCGCTCGTGCCCTTTGGGGAAGGAAATTGGCCATTTTTACCCAGACGGGCCTCTGTGACAAATTGATGAGTGAGGTGCCAGGGCCCCGTCTATCTGTGGCTTTGGGTCAGTGTTAAATTGGAACAACCCAGATTCCAGGCTTTGCTGCGGGGTGTGTGTAAGGGTCATTGGAGGCTGAATCCGCATTGAAGGAGCCCGGGGTAATATCACTTATCTCTGGGAGGACCGGGTCTCGATTCCCCCTCACCCAACTCCCCATCACCTTCCATCAATCAGCAAGGGCATTTCCCCAAACAATTGCCTGCTCCAACTGCCCCTCCTCCCTCCCCTATCCCTCCCTCCCTCCCCTGCCCCACCCTCCCCCAATCTCATCTCCTCCCCCAACCCATCCCCTCCCCCACCCCATCCCCTCCCCCACCCCATCCCCTCCCCCACCCCCATCTCCTCCCCCACCCCCATCCCATCCTCCACCCCCTCCCCCACCTCCATTCCCTCCCCCACCTCCATCCCCTCCCCCACCTCAATCCCCTCCCCACCCCCAACCCCTCCCCCACCCCCATCTCCTCCCCCACCCCCATCTACTCCCGCATCCTCTCCCCCACCCCTCCCTTCCCCACTCCCATCTCTGCCCCCACCCCATCTCCTCCCCCACCCCTCCCTTCCCCACCCCATCCCCACTCCACCCCATCTCCTCCCCCATCCCCATCTCCTTCCCCACCCCATCCCCTCTCCCACCCCTTCCTCTCCACCCCATCCCCTCCCCACCCCACCCCCACCCCCTCCCCCACCCCATCTCCTCCCGCACCCCATCTCCTCCCCCAGACCCTCCCTCACCCCCATCCTCTCCCCCTCCCCATCGCCTCCCCCACCCCAGCCCCTCCTCCACTCCCTCCCCACCCCATCTCCTTCCCCACCCCTTCCTCCCCCACCCCCATCTCCTCTCCCACCTCCTCCCCCACCCCTCCTCCTCCCCCACCCCTCCTCTTCCCCCACCCCTCCCTTCCACATCATGTCTCCTCCCTCACACCCTCCCACACCTTTATTTATTCCCCATCCCTCCCTCCCCGCCCCATTTCCCCTCCCATTCCTCTCTCCCACTCACCATCTCCGTCACTTCTCCCCGCCACACTCCAGCCCTCCTGCTCTCTTCTTTCCCTCTCCCCCCTATTTCCTTTCCCCAACTCTCCTCCTTCCATCCTTTATCTATTGGGCCTCTAGTTTGGGGTCCGTATACAGATTTCTGCCCCTTTGTTGGAACCCTGACGTTAGCTAATCCACTGAACTCCTCCCGAGCTCGGATGTCTCAGCCCTGCATTGCTCACAGTCTGTCCGGCAGGAGGGGCTGTGTGGTTTTTTCAGGCAGGATTGTTTAATTTCAGGCCTGTCTCCTCAGATCTGCACTAACTCAGAGCAGCTGGCTTTGCCTGGAATGTTCCGGCTCTGGCTGTCCCAACACGTCTTGTGTTGTGGTCTTGTTCTGTTCCAGGGTTGGAATTTGTTCTGACTGGGATAATAGCAGGTGATCTTCACCCTGCGGCTGTTAAGGTGCAGTTTCCCTGATTCTCCGATTCACGGCCCCAGTTTAAAAATTAACCCTTCACCAACCATGAGAGTCTACATGAGAGTCAACGGGGACGAAGTAGAAAAGATCAAGAGCTTCAAGTTTTTAGGTGTCCAGATCACCAACAACCTGTCCTGGTCCCTCCCATGCCGACACTATAGTTAAGAAAGCCCATCAACGCCTCTACTTTCTCAGGAGGCTAAGGAAATTTGGCATGTCAGCTACGACTCTCACCAACTTTTACAGATGCACCATAGAAAGCATTCTTTCTCGTTGTATCACAGCTTGGTACGGCTCCTGTTCTGCCCAAGACCGCAAGGAACTACAAAAGGTCGTGAATGTAGCCCAATCCATCACGCAAACCAGCCTCCCATCCATTGACTCTGTCTACACTTCCCGCTGCCTCGGCAAAGCAGCCAACATAATTAAGGACCCCATGCACCCCGGACATTCTCTCTTCCACCTTCTTCCTTTGGGAAAAAGATACAAAGGTCTGAGGTCATGTACCAACCGACTCAAGAACAGCTTCTTCCCTGCTGCCATCAGACTTTTGAATGGACTTACCTTGCATTAAGTTGATCTTTTTCTACACTCTAGCTGTGACTGTAACACTCCATTCCACACTCTCTCCTTTCCTTCTCTGTGAAAGGTATGCTATGTCTGTATAGCGCGCAAGAAACAATATTTTTCACTGTATGTTAATACATGTGACAATAATAAATCAAATCAAGAGAGTGGTGTTTGTAGATTCCCATCTAAGATCAGCTGTAGCCCAGAACAGCCAGAATCTTCAACTGGTGGGATAAACCAGACAGAAGCAGTCATGGGAAACGATTTGGCCAGGATAGCCTGAGCAGCCATGGTTCAGTGGGCAACATTCTCACCCCTGAGCCACGTTCCACATCACTGGAGCTTTCCTCACAAGCTTGGATCTCTTTGACAAGTCAATAAAGATCGATCACTGTAATTACTCAATAAATCCGTTACCATCGATCACGTGATTACCAAGGTGGCAGAGGGTGGATTCGATGATCTTCAGTTTCAAAGAACAAAGAAAATTACAGCACAGGAATAGGCCCTTCGGCCCTCCAAGTCTGCACTGACCATGCTGCCCGACTGAACTAAAACCCCCGACCCTTCCAGAGACCATATCCCTCTATTCCCATCCTGTTCATGTATTTGTCAAGACGCCCCTTAAAAGTCACTACCGTATCCGCTTCCACTACCTCCCCCGGCGATGAGTTCCAGACACCCACTACTCTCTGTGTAAAAAATCTACCTCGTACATCTGTTTTAAACCTTGCCCCTCGCACCTTAAACCTATGCCCCCTAGTAATTGACTCTTCCACCCTGGGAAAAGGCTTCTGACTATCCACTCTGTCCATGCTTCTCATAATCTTGTAGACTTCTATCAGGTCGCCCCTCAACCTCCATCGTTCCAGTGAGAACAAACCAAGTTTCTCCAACCTCTCCTCATAGCTAATGCCCTCCATACCAGACAACATCCTGGTAAATCTTTTCTGTACCCTCTCCAAAGCCTCCACATCCTTCTGGTAGTGTGGTGACCAGAATTGAACACTATATTCCAAGTGCGGTCTAACTAAGGTTCTATAAAGCTGCAACATGACTTGCCAATTTTTAAACTCAATACCCCGTCCGATGAAGGCAAGCATGTCGTATGCCTTCTTGACTACCTTCTCCACCTGCACTGCCACTTTCAGTGACCTGTGTACCTGTACACCCAGATCCCTTTGCCTATCAATACTCTTAAGGGTTCTGCCATTTACTGTATATTTCCTATCAGTATTAGACCTTCCAAAATGCATTACCTCACATTTGTCCGGATTAAACTCCATCTGCCATCTCTCCGCCCAAGTCTCCAACTGATCTATATCCTGCTGTATCCTCTGATGGTCCTCATCGCTATCCGCAAATCCACCAACCTTTGTGTCGTCCGCAAACTTACTAATCAAACCAGTTACATTTTCCTCCAAATCATTTATATATATTACAAACAGCAAAGGTCCCGGCACTGATCCCTGAGGAACGCCACTTGTCACAGCCCTCCATTCAGAAACGCACCCTTCCACTGCTACCCTCTGTCTTCTTTGACCGAGTAAGAGTTTTAACAACACCAGGTTAAAGTCCAACAGGTTTATTTGGTAGCAAATGCTGACCGAGCCAGTTTTGTATCCGCCTTGCCAGCTCACCTCTGATCCCATGCGACTCCACTTTCTGCACCAGTCTGCCATGAGGGACCTTGTCAAAGGCCTTACTGAAGTCCATGTAGACAACATCCACTGCCCCACCCTCATCAATCATCTTCGTCACTTCCTCGAAAAACTCAATCACGTTCGTGAGACATGACCTCCCCTTCACAAAACCATGTTGCCTCTCGCTAATACGTCCACTACTACGTTCCTTGTGGCCTTGGACAGAGCAGGAGCCATACCAAACTGTGATACAACCATTACCCTTGAGCAGGTGATGGGGTGCCTTCTTGTACCACTGCAGTCCGTATAGGTGTTATTAGGAAGGGAGTTCCATGATTCCTAAGGCAGTGTTTTTATTATAACTTATTTAGAATCAAAGAATGTCACAGCAGAAAATGCACTAATTCATCCCTGTATACCGTCTCTCCTTCCATTCAGTCCTAATCTCCTCTACTTTCCACACACCTTTTTAAGTTTTTATTTCTTGAATATCAATTAACGTTCCTCTGAAAGCTCGGGACGGATTCTGCATTCCCCACTGTTTCAGAGTAGTTATTTCAGGTCCGACTACCCTCAGGGATTTATGTTATAACAGTGACTTCAAAAGTACTCCATTGTCTATGAAGAGCTTTCAGATGCCCTGAGGTTATGAAAGACATTAGAAAAGTGCAAGTCCTTTCTTGTGTTTAATTGCCTGTTCAATGTTGTAATTGCTTTACCGTTTATAATTCCTGCAGTAATGGATTCCAGATTTAAGAACTTTGTGTGAAATATTCCATTATACTTTCTCATCCTAATCCTCAATTCATCCACCTGATGCTGATTCACTGACTGTTGGAAATTAACCCTCAAATTCTCTCCTAATTCTGAACATTTTATTTAGATCCTTTTACCCCTCTCAAGTCCCTCAGATCTCTCTGACATACTGAGATTGTGAAAGGTGCTATCGAAATAAAAGTCTCTACTATAATTATATAAGGCGCTGGTGAAACCACACCTGGAGTATCGTGTAGGCATTTGGTCCTCTCACAGAAGGAGAACGGTTTAGAATGGAACCAGCGACATTTGACTGAATTGATTCCTGGAGGAGCGAGCAATCCTATTGGGAGTGATTGAGTAGATTAGAACATAGAACATAGAAAGCCACAGCACAAACAGGCCCTTCGGCCCACAAGTTGCGCTGATCATATCCCTACCTCTAGGCCTATCTATAGCCCTCAATTCCATTAAATCCCATGTACTCATCCAGAAGTCTCTTAAAAGACCCCAACGAGTTTGCCTCCACCACCACCGACGTCAGCCGATTCCACTCACCCACCACCCTCTGAGTGAAAAACTTACCCCTGACATCTCCTCTGTACCTACCCCCCAGCACCTTAAACCTGTGTCCTCTCGTAGCAACCATTTCAGCCCTTGGAAATAGCCTCTGAGAGTCTACCCTATCCAGACCTCTCAACATCTTGTAAACCTCTATCAGGTCACCTCTCATCCTTCGTCTCTCCAGGGAGAAGAGACCAAGCTCCCTCAACCTATCCTCATAAGGCATGCCCCCCAATCCAGGCAACATCCTTGTAAATCTCCTCTGCACCCTTTCAATGGCTTCAACATCTTTCCTGTAATGAGGTGACCAGAACTGCGCGCAGTACTCCAAGTGGGGTCTAATCAGGGTCCTATAAAGCTGCAGCATTATCTCCCGACTCCTAAACTCAATCCCTCGATTAATGAAGGCTAGTACGCCGTACGCCTTCTTGACCGCATCCTCCACCTGCGAGGCCGATTTAAGAGTCCTATGGACCCGGACCCCAAGGTCCATTACTTCTGTAGTTTAGAAAAATGATATTGTGATATCATTGTGATATCAAAAATGATACAGGTGAAAAGACTCGCATTCCAACCATTATCTTGCAATTGTGTTTCTGCCTATGTATGCTGTGTTTGTGAAACCTACCTCTCCACTCACCTGATGAAGGAGCAGCGCTCCGAAAGCTCGTGATTCCAAATAAACCTGTTGGATTTTAACCTGGTGTTGTGAGATTTCTAACTGTGTTTACCCCAGTCCAATGTCAGCATCTCCACATCATGGCTACCACCAACACCGCAAACCGCCTGCTCAAAGTGGAGAGGATCTCCAAGAAGATTGCACATATCGACACAGACATCAAGTTTCTACGAAGATGCAAGAAAGCAGACAAGGTCCCAAAAGGCCTACAGATCACGAACCCACTTAAATCAACCTACAACACAGACTATGCTGAGAGACTCTGCCGTATCACCTCATTCATACTCCTCAACCACCTCATATCCTCTCTCCACTCGCACAGTCTGTACTTGTAACGACTTGATTACCTGTAAAGATTCGCATTCCAACCATTATCTTGCAATTGTGCCTTTGTCTATATATGCCGTGTTTGTGAAACCTACCTCTCCACTCACCTGATGAAGGAGCAGCGCTCCGAAAGCTCGTGATTCCAAATAAACCTGTTGGACTTTACCTGGTGTTGTGAGACCAAATGCCAGATTAAGCAAATGGCAGAAGATGAGAAGTTGCAGTCAAACAGTCACACACAGTTAAACAGGAACCGCCCTCGGGAAACCCAAATAGACAGCCTGAAGGTAAAAGGAATAAAAGTACTATTAAAATATTTAAATGCAGTGGCCAGACTTTTGAATGGACTTACCTTGCATTAAGTTGATCTTTCTCTACACCACAGCTATGGCTGTAACACTACATTCTGCACTCTCTCCTTTCCTTCTCTATGAACAGCATGCTTTGTCTGTATAGCGCGCAAGAAACAATACTTTTCACTATGTTAATACATGTGACAATAATAAATCAAATCAAATCAAATCAAACCAAAGCAGTGTAAGAACTGTGATCAACTAAATTTCTGTTTAACACACTATATGGGCGCTCCAACAACACTCAAGAAGCTTGACACCATCCAGGACAAAGCAGCCCCGCTTGATTGGCACCCCATCAACAAACATTCAAATCCCTCCACCCCCGATGCTCAGTAGCAGCAGTGTGTTCTATTTACAAGATGCACCTCAGCAATTCACCAAAGATCCTTAGACAGCATCTTCCAAACCCACGACCGCTTCCATCTAGAAGGACAAGGGCAGCAGATACATGGGAACACCACCACCTGCAAGTTCCTCTCCAAGCCACTCACCATCCTGACTTGGAAATATATCGGCTTCACAGTCACTGGGCCAAAATCCTGGAATTCCCTCCCTAACGGCATTGTGGGTCAACCCACAGCACATGGACTGCAGCGATTCAAGAAGGCAGCTCACCACCACCTTCTCAAGGGCAACTAGGGATGGGCAATAAATGCTGGCCAGCCAGCGATGCCCATGTCTCACGAATGAATAAAAAAAAGTTCTAAGTCGCAAGAGTGAAAAGAGCTGTAAAGAGTGACATCCAGAAAAGAAAATGTTGGTATTTCAGCAATTGTGGAGGGAGCAGAAAGAGGAGTTGTTGGGTGATGGAGGTCACAGAGTGATTGCAGACGAGTTACAGGGGATAGGGAGAATGTGGAAATATGGCATTGCAATAGCCAATCAGCCATGATCATATTGAATGACAGAGCAGGCCCGAAGGGCCGAATGGCCTACTCCAGCTGCTATGTTTCTATGAGCTGGAGGAAGCCATTCGGCCCATTGAGCCTGCTTCCCCATCTCCTACCTCAACTTCATTCTCCTTCCCAACCTGAATATCACTTCATTCTCTTAGGGCAGAATTCCACCCTCCCCGGGAATGTGTGAGGAAGGCGCTGGACAGACGAGTCTAAAATACTATGACAGCAGACCCCCAGGTGAGCAGCTACAAGCAGAGTATTTGCATCGCCTCTCCCCGAGCCTTCAACACTCAATAATCTGATTTTTGACGTTGATTGAGGGATGAATTTGGCTGGGACACCAGGGAGAGCTTCCCTCCTCTTAGTCATTAGGGCACAGGGGGAGGCTACACTGGGGGTGGCTACACTGGGGGAGGCTACACTGGGGGTGACTACACTGGGGGTGACTACACTGGGGGTGACTACACTGGGGGTGACTACACTGGGGGAGGCTACACTGGGGGAGGCTACACTGGGGGTGACTACACTGGGGGTGACTACACTGGGGGTGACTACACTGGGGGAGGCTACACTGGGGGAGGCTACACTAGGGGAGGCTACACTGAGGGTGGCTACACTGGGGGAGGATACACTGGGGGAGGATACACAGGGGGAAGCTACACTGGGGCAGGCTACACTGGGGGTGGATACACTGGGGGAGGCTACACTGGGGGAGGCTACACTGGGGGGTGACTACACTGGGGTGACTACACTGGGGGAGGCTACACTGAGGGTGGCTACACTGAGGGTGGCTACACTGGGGGAAGCTACACTGGGGGAGGCTACACTGGGGGGTGACTACACTGGGGTGACTACACTGGGGGAGGCTACACTGGGGGTGGATACACTAGGGGAGGCTACACTGAGGGTGGCTACACTGGGGGAAGCTACACTGGGGGAGGCTACACTGGGGGTGGCTACACTGGGGGAGGCTACACTGGGGGAAGCTACACTGGGGGAGGCTACACTGGGGGCTGACTACACTGGGGTGACTACACTGGGGATGGCTACACTGTGGGAGGCTACACTGGGGGTGGCTACACTGGGGGAGGCTATTTGGCCCTTTGATTCCTTGCCAGCCCAGCAGCCTTCCTCAAAGTAGCAAAATGGGATTGTTTACATCCACTTGCAATGGCGGAAGGGGTCTTGGTTTAATATCTCATTTGAGAGTGCAGCTCTCCCTCACTGCTGTACTGGAGTTTCAGCCCATGTGAACCCAGAACCTTCTGAGGTGAGAGTGCACCTTCTGAGTCACAGCTAACCCAGTTGACCCAGACAGCAGTGGAAGCTCAGCGCTTGAGTAGGTTCAGGGCAGAGATCAGTAGATGTTTGGACTCTGTGGGTGGAATATTAAGGATGGTGAGGAATAGGTGAATGGTTGGGTTTCTCGCCCAAGGCCCTGCCCATCCAAGCATGAAATTGTGTGTGGGGTGTGCCGCGTCCCAGGGGGAACCCATCTGTTCCATTTTGCGCTCCCCACCCCCCCACCACAGAGCCTGCCTGGGGGGGGTCATGAGGGTGGGGGGGTAAAATTCTGCCAAAAGAGAATGAAGTGATATTCAGATTGGAAAGGAAAATGAAGTTGAGGTAGGAGATGGAGAAGCAGGCTCAATGGGCCGAATGGCTTCCTCCAGCTCATAGAAACATAGCAGCTGGAGTAGGCCATTCGGCCCTTCAGGCCTGCTCTGTCATTCAATATAATCATGGCTGATTGGCTATTGCAACGCCATATTTCCACATTCTGCCCAAACCCTGTGACTCCTTTTGCGTCTAGAAATCTATCCAACTCCTTCTAGAAATTCTAGAAGTCCTAGAAACCCTACAGTACAGAAAGGGGCCATTCGGCCCATCGAGTCTGCACCGACCACAATCCCACCCAGGCCCTATCCCCATATTCCTACATATTTTACCCACTAATCCCTCTAACCTACGCATCTAAGGACACCAAGGGGCAATTTTAGTATGGCCAATCAACCTAACCCGCACATCTTTGGACTGTGGGAGGAAACCGGAGCACCCGGAGGAAACCCACGCAGACACGAGGAGAATGTGCAAACTCCACACAGA
This sequence comes from Mustelus asterias, assembly GCF_964213995.1. NCBI lineage: Eukaryota > Metazoa > Chordata > Chondrichthyes > Carcharhiniformes > Triakidae > Mustelus > Mustelus asterias. Next base: position 1,242,836 of record NC_135811.1, on the reverse strand, counting down.
CAGTGACCCAAGCCGGGAATCGAACCCAGGTCCCTGGAGCTGTGAAGCAGCAGTGCTAACCACTGTGCTACCATGCTGCCTGCTTCTGAAGTATATTCAGTGACTTGGCCGTCACAGCTTTCTGTGGTAGAGAATTCTCTGCTCCAGTGAACACGGGCCAGGCTACAACACCAATGTTACATTGCTGAGTTTAAACAGTTTATTTACCAGGTGTTCCTGAGTAAATGGAAGAGTTGGGACTGTCGAAGGCAGGGCTGTGAGCAGGCCAGGCAGTGACTGAAGCATGTTCCCGACTGTGTTGATGCCAGCTCTGGCTCACTTGGCACTCTTCTTGTCTCTGAGTCATGTGGTCAAGGGTTTAGGTCCCACTCCAGAAACTTCAGTATGTTTTCCAGGCTGACACTCTCGCGCAGTACTGAGCGAGTACTGCACCGAAAGAGGTTCTGTCCCGTGGATGGGACTTTGGACCAAGCACCAGCAAGCTATCTGTGTTGGATGTAAAACATTTCACAATGCTATTTTGAAGCAAAGCAGGGAAATTCCACTTGATGCCCTCAACTAACATCAATAATACACATAGAACCATAGAACCATAGAAAATTACAGCTCAGAAACAGGCCTTTTGGCCCTTCTTGTCTATGCCGAACCATTTTATGCCTAGTCCCACTGACCTGCACTTGGACCATATCCTTCCACACCCCTCTCATCCATGAACCCGTCCAGGTTTTTCTTAAATGTTAAAAGTGACCCCGCATTTACCACTTTATCCGGTAGCTCATTCCACACTCCCACCACTCTCTGCGTGAAGAAGCCCCCCCTAATATTCCCTTTAAACTTTTCTCCTTTCACCCTTAACCCATGCCCTCTGGTTTTTTTCTCCCCGAGCCTCAGCGGAAAAAGCCTGCTTGCATTCACTCTATCTATACCCATCAAAATCTTATACACCTCTATCAAATCTCCCCTCAATCTTCTACGCTCCAGGGAATAAAGTCCCAACCTATTCAATCTCTCTCTGTAACTCAGCTTCTCAAGTCCCGGCAACATCCTTGTGAACCTTCTCTGCACTCTTTCAATCTTATTTACATCCTTCCTGTAACTAGGTGACCACATCTTGCGCTCATTATCACTTTGCTGTTTGTGGGATCTTGCTGTGCACAAATTGACTGCCATGTTTTCTGCTCTACAACAGTGACTACACTTCAAATCTGCAAAGCACTTTGAGATGTCCAGAGGTGATGAAAGCCCCGATAGAAATGCAAGTTCTTCCCTTCATCATCCTGCCAAATATACACTCCACCCACCACCCCCATCGTCCACCTAGTTCCCCCCCCACCCCCCATCGCCTGACAAACCCCCATCGCCCACCAACCCCCCCACCCTGCACCAACCTCCCCACCCCCCATCACCCACCAAACCCCCCGCTCCGCATTGCCCACCAATCTCCCGTCGCTCGCCAACCCCCCATCGCCCACCAACTCCCCCAGCCCCCTTCACCCAACAACGCCCCCCATTGCCCACCAACCCCCCCACCCCCTATCACCCACCAAACCCCCCACCGCCCACCAACTCCCCCACCCCATCACCCGCCAACACCCCCGCCCCCATCAACCCCCTATCACCCACCAACCCCACACCTCCCATCGCCCACCAACCTCCCCATCGCCCACCAACACCCCCTCGCCCCATCGCTCGCCAACCCCCCATCGCCCACCAACCCCCCCAGCCCCCTTCACCCAACAACACCCCCCGCCCCCCCATTGCCCACCAACCCCCCCACCCCCTATCACCCACCAAACCCGCCACCCCCCATCGCCGGCCAACCCCCTATCACCCACCAACCCCACACCTCCCATCGCCCACCAACCTCCCCATCGCCCACCAACACCCCCCCACCCCCATCGCTTCCCAACCCCCCATCGCCCACCAACCCCCCACCCCCTACCGCCCGCCAACCCCCCATCGTCCACTAACCCCCCCCACCAACCCCCCACTCCCTATCGCCCACCAACCCCCCACTCCCCATCGCCCATCAACTCCCCCATCCCCATCACCCACCAACCCCCCATCGCCCACCAACCCCCGCACCCCCCATCGCCCTCCAACCCCCTGTCTCCCCATCACCTGCCTAGTTCCCCCCCACCCTCCATCACCCGCCTTGTTCCCCCCACCAACCCCCCCACCCCCCATTGCCCATCAACCCCCCCCAACCCCCATCACCCACCTAGACCCCCCCCATCGCCCCGCTTGTGTATTGACTTTGTTAATCATTGGCAGAATGTGAGCATCGCTGGCAACGTTGGCACTTATTAACATTCCTAATTATCTTCAAACAGGTGGCAGTGAACTGACTTCTTGAATCACTGGAGTCCATGTGGTGTCGGTACGTCCACAGTGCTGTTCGGGAGGGAGTTCCAGGACTTTGACCCAGCGACAATGAAGGAACGGCAATATATCTCCAAGTTAATGTGGTTTGGAGTGGGAAGTTGTATGTGATGATGTTACCATCAGTTGCCCTTGCCCCTGTAGGTGATAGAGGTTGTGGGTTTGGAAGGTGCTGTCGAAGGAGCCTTGCTGAGTTGCCACAATGCATCTTGTAGATGGTGTACATTGTTGCTGTGTGTCAGTGGTGGAGGTTGCGGATGTCTAAGCTGGTGAACGAGGTGCCAATCAAGCGGGGCTGCTTTGTTCCGAATGGTGTTGAGCTTCTCGAGTGTTGTTGGAGCTGCTCCCATCCAGGCAAGTGGGGAGTATTCCAACACACTCCTGACTTGTGCCTTGTAGATAGTGGGCAGGCTTTGGGGAGTCCGGAGGTGAGTTAATAATAATAATAACTGGTGATTAGTCTAAGGGCAGATCCTTTTCTAATCTCTTCATGCTTCACTTTCCTCAAATTCAGGAACCTTCCATTTCTAATTTCAAATTGTCTAACAACATAATTCCCTCAGAAAGCAGAATGATTCTGGGAATCTGAAATTAAAACAGAAAATGTTGGAAAAAACTGAGTATATTAGGCAGTGTTTATGTAGAGAGCAAAACAGAGTTAAGGTTTCATATCTGTATCCTTCCATCAGACCCGGGGAAATTGGAGATGTTGTAGGTTTTGAGCAAGAGGTGGGACAAAGACTGCGATAGGGTGGAAGACAGGAGAGATTGAGTGACAGAAGAGGGAACAGTCCCTGCGGGATACTGACCGGGGCGGGGGGGAGATGTGTTTGGTGGTGATAACATTACGCCAGATTTGGAGGGAATGGCAGAAAATGATGTGTTGAATATGGCGGTTGGTGCGGCGGAAAGTGAGGGCAAGGAGAATCCTATCATGGTTCTGGGAGGGAGGGGAAGTGGTGAGAGCAGAGATGCAAGAAATGTGGTGGACAGGGTGGAGGACTCGGTCAGTCCCAGTGAGTGGAGGACTCGGTCAGTCCCAGTGGGTGGAGGACTCGGTCAGTCTCAGTGGGTGGAGGACTCGGTCAGTCCCAGTGGGTGGAGGACTCGGTCAGTCCCAGTGGGTGGAGGACTCGGTCAGTCCCAGTGGGTGGAGGACTCGGTCAGTCCCAGTGGGTGGAGGACTCGGTCAGTCCCAGTGGGTGGAGGACTCGGTCAGTCCCAGTGAGTGGAGGACTCGGTCAGTCCCAGTGGGTGGAGGACTCGGTCAGTCCCAGTGGGTGGAGGACTCTGCCAGTCCCAGTGGGTGGAGGACTCTGCCAGTCCCAGTGGGTGGAGGACTCTGCCAGTCCCAGTGGGTGGAGGACTCTGCCAGTCCCAGTGGGTGGAGGACTCGGTCAGTCCCAGTGGGTGGAGGACTCGGCCAGTCCCAGTGGGTGGAGGACTCGGTCAGTCCCAGTGGGTGGAGGACTCGGTCAGTCCCAGTGGGTGGAGGACTCGGTCAGTCCCAGTGGGTGGAGGACTCGGTCAGTCCCAGTGGGTGGAGGACTCGGTCAGTCCCAGTGGGTGGAGGACTCAGTCAGTCTCAGTGGGGATGAAGGACAAAGTTCCATTTGCCTTCTTAATTACCTGCTGCACCTGCAAACCAACTCCTTGAGATTCCTGCACAAGGACACCCAGGTCCCTCTGCACAGCAGCATGCTGCAATTTTGTTGTCCTTCATTGCGAGAGGGATGGAGTTTAAAAACAGCGAGGTTATGTTGCAGGTGTATAAGGTGCTGATGAGGCCACACCTGGAGTACTGTGTACAGTTTTGGTCTCCTTACTTGAGAAAGGATATACTGGCACTGGAGGGGGTGCAGAGGAGATTCACTAGGTTGATTCTGGAGTTGAGAGGGTTGGCTTATGAGGAGAGACTGAGTAGACTGGGGCTATACTCATTGGAATTCAGAAGAATGAGGGGAGAGCTTATAGAAACATATAAAATTATGAAGGGAATAGATAAGATAGAAGCAGGGAACTTGTTTCCACTGGCGGGTGAAACTAGAACCAGGGGGTATAGCCTCAAAATAAGGGGAAGCAGATTTAGGACTGAGTTGAGGAGGAACTTCTTCACACAAAGGGTTGTGAATCGGTGGAATTCCCTGCCCAGTGAAGCAGTTGAGGCTACCTCATTGAATGTTTTTAAGGCAAGGATAGATAAATTTTTGAACAGTAAAGGAATTAAGGGTTATGGTGAGTGGGCGGGTAAGTGGAGCTGAGTCCACAAAAAGATCAGCCATGATCTTATTGAATGGCGGAGCAGGCTCGAGGGGCCAGATGGCCGACTCCTGCTCCTAGTTCTTACCTTCTGACAAGAGATTTTTCACAGGTAATTACATTGTGTGGCTTGCTCCAGCTGTTGATTATTTATCTTTGTGATGCGCGTTATCACACACGAGGCTTGAGATGCTCAGGAAATAAAGGCTTTTATTTGCTGTTACAACGAAGCTACTAATTATATACACGATCCCAGACTGAGGGGTCCCAGACAGAGCAGTGACCTTTATACCTCTCCCAGGAGGCGGAGCCCGACTGGGATGTACCACAATAACTATAATACAAGGTGTAACAGCCCAACCCTAACCCCAACAGCAACAAATAGAACAACCCATCCCTAACCCCAACAGCAACATATATACATACTTGTAGTACTGGCCAGACCCTGGCTCAGTACTACCTAGTGGGAACCAACGATGGTTCACCACACTTTGCCTCTGCTTTGTCACTATTATTTGACTTTTTTTACATTAATTTGCATTCTGTAAGCTTTATTCATTCATTCTGTCCATTAGAATCTATAGAGCTTCTGCTGTGCTAACAACTAGAGTCCTGGTCATCTGCAAACCTCACGACCTTCCTCAATTGACCTCTACATTGAGACCTTTCTGTACATCATCTACTGCTTCCTTTTCATGGATTCCATGCAGATGTTTCGAGCAATACAGTTAGTAAACAGTCTTGTCTCACCCCACACACAATTACACCAGGTTCAGGTTCAGCAATAATGTCTTAATTGCAGCAACATCTCCACATCATAATTGCAGCAATACAGAGCTACAATCATGTTTTTATTTCTCCAATTAACACTGATTAACTCCAGCATTTCAACACAGCTGAGTCAATTGCCACATAATTCCCAGCCTCTGGCCCGAGAAACTCCAAACTAATAATCCTGACATCAGCAGTGAACAGGACCCAGAGGCTGAATTACAGAAGGAAATTGATACTTACCTCGAAATACACCGGCTAATTATAGAATACAACCATAGATTTGTGAAAAATATCTGGCTTTGAAAAAGTACTGGAGTTCTTTTAGTTGATGAAGAGAGTGCAGTGGAAGTTGTGGAAATGGATTTTCAGACGGTGTAGTTTGGGGCTTGTTGTTAAAATTAGAGGGAGTGGAGCAGCATGGACAGTAAGTTGGTTAAAGGAGAGATAGCAGAGAGTTCATGGAGAGTGTATTGACTTCAATCAGGCCAGTGAGGTCGGCCGATTGGAATATGAACTCCCTGATTAAGGAGTCAATTGATGGGCCAATCAGGGAGTCCTTGCCTTGTATTTAACCGGGAGCATCAGTTCTGGCATTCCCGAAGGTAGACTGCTGACTGCGAGCACTCTGTGTACTGCTGTTGGAATTGTAAATAAAGGGATTCTGGTGAAGGGACTTCAGCCTCTGAGGACTTATTACAAGCAGATTGTTTTCAGGCTCTACCTACAAAAAAAGCAAAATGTTGCAGATGCTGGAAGTCCGAAATAAAAACAAAGTTCTGGAAATACTCAGCAGGTCAGGCAGCATCTGTGGAGAGAGAATAGAGAGTTAACATTTTGAATTGAATGTGACTCTTCTTCAGGACAGACTAGAATGTTGTGCTCCGTTTTCAGAATGTTCCTTTAAAGGGGACTCGGGGAAGTGCAGGGGTGCATTCTGGCACGCTGTCACATTTTCTCCTTGCTGCTGTTATATAACTTCATGTCAATTATACACAACGTTTATTTTCACACCAGAACCTGGTCAGCCATCCCCACCTGACACTCAGGACAAAGATGGGCCAAGTCCTCATCTACGCTGACAATGTAACTCCAAATTCCATGCAGGAGCACTGGACAGCCTCCTTCACACCAATAAAGAGTTTGGTTTCACCATTGGCATCAAGACGATAAATAACATAGTCCAGGATGTTGCCATTCTGCCGTCCATCAGCACTGTCAATGTGACACTGGAGGTTGTTGATAGTTTCACATATCTGAACTCCACAATCACCAGCAATCTGTCACTAGATGCTAAAATCAACACACATCTCAAAAGTTGCAGCTGTTATGTCCAAGCTGAGGAAGAATGTGTGAAACAACAGCATCTTGAATGAGAACACCAAACTGCAAGTGTGCCAAAGTCTCTGTGCATTGCTCTCCAGTGGCAAAACCTGGATGACAAAAGCCAGGCAGGAGAAAAGAATGAATAATTTTCACCTCTGCTGCCTTAGACATATTGTTATTCACTCGTGGGACATGGGCATCACTGGCTGGCTAGTATTTATTGCCCATCCCTAGTTGCCAGAGGGCAGTTGAGAGTCAACCACATTGTTGTGGCTCTGGAGTCACATGTAGGCCGGACCAGGTAAGGACGGCAGATTTCCTTCCCTAAAGGACATTAGTGAACCAGATGGGTTTTTACAACAATTGACAATGGTTTCATGGTCATCAGTAGGTTCTTAATTCCAGATATTTTTATTGAATTCAAATTCTACCATCTGTCGTGGTGGGATTCAAACCCCGGTTTCCAGAACATTAGCTGAGGTTCTGGATTAATAGTCTAGCAATAATACCACTAGGCCATCGCCTCCCCATGACCCAAGGTAACTACATATCCTTAATATCTCTTGGCAGGACAAGGTCAGAGTTCCTGCAGTGTGTGAACTACGCCAACATACGCTTGTTATGAAGCCGCCGACACCTGGATTGGCTCAGCCATGGATAGATGCCAGCCATATGCCTTCTATAAGGTGAAGTGACCACTGGGTCATGACCAATGGGCATCCATATCTCTGCTCCAAGAGCACTTGCAAGTGAAGATAGCAGATACTGAGAACTGGGAGACAGTCACTGACGGCCGTGACCTCTGGAGGCTGATTCTGGAAGGGCAGTGGAAGAAGCAAACAGAAACAAAACAGCTCAGAGAAAACAGAGCCAGCGAGCCGTGCATCTTCTCCAGCCCGCTGTATTCTTTCTGTAGAAAATGCGGCAGAGATTGCCATGCCAGAGTGGGACTCAAACAAGGCAATGCTTAACACAGGGCTGACCATCCCAATTTAAGTCGAGATGGGAGACATCGCAGGAGATGGCGCAGCAGTGATTTTGGTATGTTTATGCAAGAAATGAGAGGTTTGAGGAAAATGTTATGTCTGGAGAAACATATTGTTTTCATGAGAACAGAGAAGTTTGGAAGGAATCTGAGGGCAGTACTTTGATAAGACATACAGGGGAAATATTTTCACTGACTGATGAGTCAGCAGTTGGGTGGAATATTGTTTTTGTGTGATCATCACTTAATAGAAGGAAGGGAGTGGTTCGGAGAATTGGTTTTATATAGAGTTGTTGGGGCATGAATTCTCGAAGCAGAAACAGCGGGGAAGCAGAATTAATCACCAGAATTTTTAAAAGAAAAATTTGAAAGCTGGAAACAGAGTGTAAAGTTAAATGGAGAACTCTTTCCGAGAGAGGGCACAGTGCCAATGGGCTGAATGGCCTCTGTCTGTCCTGTAAAGTTCTAATGTTCTAAAATAAAAATATTAACACAGTTTCGAGGTTTGTGGGTGTTAATTTTCAGAATCTGTGAGCAGAATTTTAAGTTATGGGAAGTCCGGTGGCAGAGACAGAAACCAGATTGGAGAGTGTTCCCCGCTGTGGAGGTCACCGGTGGCAGAGACAGAAACCAGAATGGAGAGTGTTCCCCGCTGTGGAGGTCACCGGTGGCAGAGACAGAAACCAGATTGGAGAGTGTTCCCCGCTGTGGAGGTCACCGGTGGCAGAGACAGAAACCAGATTGGAGAGTGTTCCCCGCTGTGGAGGTCACCGGTGGCAGAGACAGAAACCAGATTGGAGAGTGTTCCCCGCTGTGGAGGTCACCGGTGGCAGAGACAGAAACCAGATTGGAGAGTGTTCCCCGCTGTGGAGGTCACCGGTGGCAGAGACAGAAACCAGATTGGAGAGTGTTCCCCGCTGTGGAGGTCACTGGGGAATTGCACCTTAACGCGTGTCCCAGCCTCATTAAATATGCATTGGGTGGGCCTTGCAGCATTTCACATGGCGGCGCGGGCTGGAGAGCTCACTCCCCGCCATCCTATCCAGGCGCCATTGTTAAAAGCAAATTACTGTGGATGCTGGAATCTGAAACCAAAAGAGAAAACGCTGGAAAACCTCAGCAGGTCTGGCAGCGTCTGTAAGGAGAGAAGACAAAGGGTCGTCTGGACTCGAAACGTCAGCTCTTTTCTCTCCTTACAGATGCTGCCAGACCTGCTGAGATTTTCCAGCATTTTCTCTTTTGGTGCCATTAATAAATGGTGTCCGGACATAACTGACCCACTGATGAAGGAAGAAGGACCTCCTGAAGAAAGAAGATGAATCTTCCGGAACACACCTAAGCTGGAAGATGGGCCTTCTCGAAGCTGGAAGGTTCACTCTATAGCTGCTCCCTCCACCCACTGCTGCGTGCTCCAGGACCCATGGTCACTGCTCCATCCCAGACTCCGGAGGCAGCCTCAGGCCGTCTGCAGGTCAATGCTGACACATACACGGCTTGTTGTTCCAGGCATGTTCTGGAGCTGCGTGATTTACGCTGGCAACACGGATGATCGGGCAATGTAACAACAGAACAGCTGGTGACCAAACAGCTGGTGAAGTAACAACTATTAATTTACAGGAAGAAAAGATGATTTACAAGAATTATTTACAGCAAAACAACAGCACTATCATAGCAACGCTGGCTTTCACCCCCTTCCTGACCTGAACTGGCCCTGCTTGCTGCTACAGCTATGCCCTAGGTGACCTTTTTTTACTGCACTTCAAACACTCCACATCCTGAAACCTGCTTTTCTCTGGAGCGTGGTTACCCCACATCCAAAATGTTCTCTGAAATGACTTGTTTGATTGAAACAACAGGTTTTGCTCCAGTTTTCCACTTCAATCTCCCTTCCTTTGCTGAACACACACAACTCAGGTCCTGCTGGCTCTGCTCACAGCCCCTGTCCCCAGCTGCTGGACCTTGTCTGCAGGCGCACTGGACTCCAGCTGCTGGACCTTGTCTGCAGGCGCGCTGGACCCCAGCTGCTGGACCTTGTCTGCAGGTATGCTGGACCCCAGCTGCTGGACCTTGTCTGCAGGTGTGCTGGACCTTGTCTGCAGGTGTGCTGGACCCCAGCTGCTGGACCTTGTCTGCAGGTGTGCTGGACCCCAGCTGCTGGACCTTGTCTGCAGGTACGCTGGACCCCAGCTGCTGGACCTTGTCTGCAGGTGTGCTGGACCCCAGCTGTTGGACCTTGTCTGCAGGTGCGCTGGACCCCAGCTGCTGGACCTTGTCTGCAGGCGCGCTGGACCCCAGCTGCTGGACCTTGGGCCTGATTTTACCAAAGCTTCGGGCGTGAAATCGCGGTAAAGTTGGGCGTCGGGCCTATACTGTGATCTGCACCCGAATCCGAGCAGATCGCGCCTTTACCGACACCCGATTCGGGCGCGGGTCCGGCCTGCGTCCGAATCGGGCGGCCCGACGATTTAAATGCATTTAAAACGACTTAATGAACCGCACGCCCAACTCTACCGCCAAATCCCACTTTACCGTCTTCTGGCCCGATCCGCGTCCGCTCTGTTACCGACCTGCAAAATAAAAGTCTGAAGTCACTGCTGCAGCCTCCGAAGAGCGGGGTCAGAGACTGCAACGGCTCCCTGACCCAGGTCATCCTCTGGTCGGGGCGGGAGGGGGGTGGGAGGAGGAGAGGGGGTGTGACGTCTCATCCTCTGGTCGGGGTGGGTTCCGCTGCCTGTCTGCGGCCGATCCCTCCTGCCGGAGTGGATGTGCGGCCATGTCATCCCACAAAACCTTCAGGATGAAGCGATTCCTCGCTAAGAAGATGAAGCAGAACCGGCCGATTCCACAGTGGATCCGCATGAAAACCGGCTACAAGATCAGTACAAGTCCAAGAGGAGACACTGGAGAAGGACCAAGCTGGGCCTGTAAAGGGATACACCATCACTGGTTCACTACCAGCCACAGATTACTCTTCCCTGCAGGGGCAAGAGAGCAGGAGAGATGGCTGTGGCTGGTAGTGTATCAGTGATGGCGTATCCCTTTACAGGCCCAGCTTGGTCCTTCTCCAGTGTCTCCTCTTGGACTTGTACTGATCTTGTTGCCGGTTTTCATGCAGATCCACTGTGGAATCGGCCGGTTCTGCTTCATCTTCTTAGCGAGGAATCGCTTCATCCTGAAGGTTTTGTGGGATGGCATGGCCGCACGTCCACTCCGGCAGGAGGCATCGGCCGCAGACCGGCAGTCGACACCCCCCCCCGACCAGAGGATGAGACGTCACACCCCCTCCCCGCCCCCCAGGGGATGATCCGTCATACCCCCTCTCTTCTCCCTCCGCCCCCCCGCCCTCCCCCCCCCCCCCAGGGGATGATCCGTCATACCCCCTCTCTTCTCCCTCCCCCCCCCCCCAGGGGATGATCCGTCATACCCCCTCTCCTCTCCCTCTTCCCCCCCCCCCCCCAGGGGATGATCCGTCATACCCCCTCTCTTCTCCCTCCCCCCCCCCCCCCAGGGGATGATCCGTCATACCCCCTCTCCTCTCCCTCTTCCCCCCCCCCCCAGGGGATGATCGGTCACACCACCTCCCACACCCCCCACACCCTCCCCTGACCAGAGGATGATTGTCAGAGAGCCGCTCTCTCCGCTTTCTGCTTTTTCTTTCCCGCCTGGGCGCGCTCTGTCAGATTTTTTTTCGAACTGCGCAGGCGCAGTTCAGAGCTCCGATCGAGCGGCCAGCGCTAAGCCCCGCCCACAGCGCAGATCAAGCCGGAGCCGGCAAAACGCGTATGGGAGCGCTGGAAAGTGAATTCCAGGCGCGGATCTATTTGACGCCCAGATTCGGCACTTAGACTTAAAATGGTAAAATTTCCCCCCTTGTCTGCAGGCGCGCTGGACCCCAGCTGCTGGACCCCAGCTGCTGGACCTTGTCTGGAGGTGCGCTGGACCCCAGCTGCTGGACCTTGTCTGCAGGCGCGCTGGACCCCAGCTGCTGGACCCCAGCTGCTGGAGCCCAGCTGCTGGACCCCAGCTGCTGGACCCCAGCTGCTGGACCTTGTCTGCAGGCGCGCTGGACCCCAGCTGCTGGACCCCAGCTGCTGTACCTTGTCTGCAGGCACGCTTTGCCATTAATGAAAGTCTTTTTCTGTGCTTTCTATGAGCAAAGATATTTCCACAGCCTTTTTAAGTCAAGATCTGACTCTATTCTCCTCATCAGTTCAATAATGGAACACCTGGCGACCAAACAGCTGGTGAGAGTGAGAGTGAGAGTGAGCAGAGCAGTAAACGGGAGAGAGTGGGAGTGAGAGCTGACCCACACCTGAGATATTCCTGGGAATGTGGGCAGTTATCGGTGAACTCTGCCTCACCATTTACTGGTTACATCTTTGCACAGAGAAATGGGGTTGAAAATCAGTCATCCATGTGCAAACCTGTTTCCTGAACTATTTGCCTCTCAACTTTCTCTCTTATAAAGGCAGCCCCTGGAGCTATTGAATTTATTCATAATTCACCTGATAAACACTATATCTGCACCACACCCAGTTCTCCAATAACAAACCTGAACAGTGCATGCAGAGGAACCAGTTCATGTCCCAGGATTTTTAAATGAATAATCACAATGGTATAGATAAAGCACAGAACTGTCCAGCCCAGCCTCTTCGAGGTCTGAGAAATACCACATCGAGTCACTGCCACTTTGACCCGGACACGGAGCTGGCCCTGAGACATATACAGAACCAGACGGGTGTGAATCAGTCCCTATTACTCACTGTATATGGGCAGGAACTCAGACACATAAACCATTGTTTGCTAATGGAAAATGAAAGCATATAAAGATGTTATCTTGGTATATTGAATGTAGAGATTTATGTGAGAGAGCTCTAATACTGTCTGCTGGAGTCTGGGGTCATGGACATTTTGACATTTTTAAGTGCATTTTCCAGCCTTTTGATGTTTATTATTTGACAATAATGGTCATTTATTCCTCATTAGAATTAAAATGTTAAAAGTAATTGTCTTAAGGGCCAATTGACCCATTCTCTTTGCTCCAAGTTGGTACAAGTGAACCGAAAAATAAGTCAATGGGAGGAACTTAATTTACTAAATTAAAGTGGAGGTAATAATGAACCTTCAGAAAGTCAAATCTCCAGGACCTGATAGTTTCCGAATATTAACATTAAAAGAATCATCCAGAAAAATGGCAGCTGCTTCAGTGATTATTTTCCAAAATTCCCAATTTTGGAAATTGTTCCTTTGGGTTGAAAGAATTACAATTATCGTTTAATCATTTAATGATGTACAAAGAAACAAGGTAACTACAGTTTACATAGGGACATAGGAACATGGAGTTAGGAGCAGAAATAGACAAATTCAGCGCTTCGAACCTGCTCCGCCAGTCAATTAGATCATGGCTGATCTCTCCCTGGTCACAAATCCACCTCCCCACCTGTTCCCCATATCCCTTTATCCCTTTTTTATTAGAAATATATCTCTCTCCTTGAAACCATTCAATGATTCAGACTCCACCGCGCGATGGGGCAGCGAGTTCCACAAATTTACCACCCTCTGTGAGAAGTAGTTCCTCCTCATCTCAGTTTTAAATCTACCGCCTCTCAACCTATACCTGTGACCTCTTGTTCCAGATTGCCCCACAATTACATTTACTTTATCAATCCCTTTTAAAATTTTATATACCTCGATTAGATCCTCTCTCATCCTTCTAAACTCCAGCGAGTACAAACCCAAACTGTTTAATCTCTCCTCATACATCAACCCTTTCATCCCTGGAATCAATCTGGAGTTTGCACTTTCTCCTCGTGTCTGCGTGGGTTTCCTCCGGGTGCTCCGGTTTCCTCCCGCAGTCCAAAGATGTGCGGGTTAGGTTGATTGGCCAAGCTAAAATTGCCCTTAGTGTCCTGAGATGCGTAGGTTAGAGGGATTAGCGGGTAAAATATGTAGGGATATGGGGGTAGGGCCTGGGTGGGATTGTGGTCGGTGCAGACTCGATGGGCCGAATGGCCTCTTTCTGTGCTGTAGGGATTCTAAGATTCTAAGAATCTGGTGAACCTCCCCTGAACTGCCTCCAATGCCACCACATCCTCCCTCAAATAAGGAGACCAAAACTAGACACAATTCTCCAGATGTGGTCTCACCAACACCCTATACAATTGCATTAATATGGGAAAATTATTGGGAATTCACCACCAGGGACAGGGACAGAATCAAAATGACGAATCAGCTTGAACTTGTGAAAGGTAGGTTCTGCCTAAATAATCAAGCTGGAAGTCACAAATAAAGTGATAAAGGAGTATGTATGGATGTTGGCTGTATGGTGATGATATTGTCGATATAGACTGCCGGAAAGCATTGAATAAAGCTCTACACAAGAGCACGAGAGAAGGTACATAATGATTGGTGATTATAACAATTGATGTTTCCCAGGAAACTGTTCTGGGGCCACAGGGTTCCACTGTGTTTATTATTGACTTGGTCGGAGAGAGACGCCGAATTCTTGCAGCCGTTTACACGGCATGATCTTATGGTCCCTCTGATAATGCACCCCCGCCACAGGTTTCCCATTGGAGAGGTGTGTGATCAATGGGAAACCTGTTGAGAACGGCAGGACAATAAGATCCCGCTGCCCACATTCCCGCCTCCCCAAAACACACCACAAAAGGGAGAGGAAAATTCCACCCAGAGAGTTCAATAATCCAACAATGTAAATGACAAGCGGTGCGTGGTGCTCCATATGGAGCCAGAGCAGACTCTGTATCACTGAAGATGGTAAGAGCTTTAACAACACCAGGTTAAAGTCCAACAGGTTTATTTGGGTGCAAATAAGAAGGATGTGGAAGCGCTGGAAAGAGTGCAGAGGAGATTTACCAGGATGCTGCCTGGTTTGGAGTGTCGGTCTTATGAGGAAAGGTTGAGGGAGCTGGGGCTGTTCTCTCTGGAGCGGAGGAGATTGAGGGGAGACTTAATAGAGGTTTATAAAATGATGAAGGGGATAGATCGAGTGAACGTTCAAAGACTATTTCCTCGGGTGGATGGAGCTATTACGAGGGGGCATAACTATAGGGTTCATGGTGGGAGATATAGGAAGGATATCAGAGGTAGGTTCTTCACGCAGAGAGTGGTTGGGGTGTGGAATGGACTGCCTGCAGTGATAGTGGAGTCAGACACTTTAGAACATAGAACATAGAACATTACAGCGCAGAACAGGCCCTTCGGCCCACGATGTTGCACCGACCAGTTAAAAAAAAAAACTGTGACCCTCCAACCTAAACCAATTTCTTTTCGTCCATGAACCTATCTACGGATCTCTTAAACGCCCCCAAACTAGGCGCATTTACAACTGATGCTGGCAGGGCATTCCAATCCCTCACCACCCTCTGGGTAAGAACCTACCCCTGACATCGGTTCTATAACTACCCCCCCTCAATTTAAAGCCATGCCCCCTCGTGCTGGATTTCTCCATCAGAGGAAAAAGGCTATCACTATCCACCCTATCTAAACCTCTAATCATCTTATATGTTTCAATAAGATCCCCTCTTAGCCGCCGCCTTTCCAGCGAAAACAATCCCAAATCCCTCAGCCTCTCCTCATAGGATCTCCCCTCCATACCAGGCAACATCCTGGTAAACCTCCTCTGCACCCTCTCCAAAGCCTCCACATCCTTCCTGTAATGTGGGGACCAGAACTGCACACAGTACTCCAAGTGCGGCCGCACCAGAGTTGTGTACAGTTGCAACATAACGCTACGACTCCTAAATTCAATCCCCCTACCAATAAACGCCAAGACACCATATGCCTTCTTAACAACCTTATCTACATGATTCCCAACTTTCAGGGATCTATGCACACATACACCTAGATCCCTCTGCTCCTCCACACTATTCAAAGTCCTCCCGTTAGCCCTATACTCAACACATCTGTTATTCCTACCAAAGTGAATTACCTCACACTTCTCCGCATTAAACTCCATCCGCCACCTCTCGGCCCAACTTTGCAACCTGTCTAAGTCTTCCTGCAAACTACGACACCCTTCCTCACTGTCTACCACACCACCGACTTTGGTGTCATCAGCAAATTTGCTAATCCACCCAACTATACCCTCATCCAGATCATTAATAAATATTACAAACAGCAGTGGCCCCAAAACAGATCCCTGAGGTACACCACTTGTAACCGCACTCCATGATGAATATTTACTATCAACCACCACCCTCTGTTTCCTATCCGCTAGCCAATTCCTGATCCAATTTCCTAGATCACCCCCAATCCCATACATCTGCATTTTCTGCAGAAGCCTACCATGGTGAACCTTATCAAACGCCTTACTAAAATCCATATATACCACGTCCACTGCCTTGCCCCCATCCACCTCCTTGGTCACTTTCTCAAAAAACTCAATAAGGTTAGTAAGGCACGACCTACCTGCCACAAAACCATGCTGACTATCACCTATCAATTCATTACTCTCCAAATAACTATAAATCCTATCCCTTATAATTTAGGAACATTTAAGCGGTTATTGGATAGGCACATGGAGCACACCAGGATGGTAGGGAGTGGGATAGCTTGATCTTGGTTTCAGATGAAGGTCGGCACAACATCGTGGGCCGAAGGGCCTGTTCTGTGCTGTACTGTTCTATGTTCTATGTTCTATGTAAACACCATTACCTTTCGGACCGCTGCTCCTTCGTCAGATGGAGTGGAAATGTGAGAGCACATTTCCACTCCATCTGACGAAGGACCAGCACTCCGAAAGCTAATGGTGTTTGCACCCAAATAAACCTGTTGGACTTTAACCTGGTGTTGTTAAAACTCTTACTGTGTTCACCCCAGTCCAATGCCGGCATCTCCACATCATAACTGAAGATGTACAGTAAGGTTTGTGGATGCGAATGGGAAATTGCAAAGAAACAGATAGTGAGTTGGCAAGACTGGTTAGTACTGTCAAATGTCTAATACTACGGGGCTTGGGAGGGGGAAAGTTTAAAGGAGATGTGAGGGGCTTGTTTTTTACACAGAGAGTGGTAGGTGTCTGGAATTTGCTGCCGGGGTGGGAGTGGAGGCAGATACCATAGCATCAGGGCTGAGGGAGTGCTGCTCTGTCAGAGGGTCAGTACTGAGGGAGTGCCGCACTGTCAGAGGGTCAGTACTGAGGGAGTGCCGCACTGTCAGAGAGAGGGTCAGTCCTGAGGGAGTGCCGCACTGTCAGAGGGTCAGTACTGAGGGAGTGCTGCACTGTCAGAGGGTCAGTACTGAGGGAGTGCCGCACTGTCAGAGGGTCAGTACTGAGGGAGTGCCGCACTGTCAGAGGGTCAGTACTGAGGGAGTGCCGCACTGTCAGAGGGTCAGTACTGAGGGAGTGCCGCACTGTCAGAGGGTCAGTACTGAGGGAGTGCCGCACTGTCAGAGGGTCAGTACTGAGGGAGTGCTGCACTGTGTTTCAAATTAACGTGAAAACTCCAACCACTATTATTTTGAAACGGAAACTGGGAAGTTCTCTCTGGTGAGGCCAATATTTCTTCCCCAATCGATGTCAGAATGAAGATCTTGTTTATGACTAACAGACATTACAAAGGAATGAGCCAATGAGCTGCTTTTGAAGTGGAGTCAATGTTGTAGATAGTATTACGCCCAAAGTGTGCTGTCCGAGTGGTATTATCTCCAGACTGTTAATCCAGAAACGTGGCTCATGTTCCAATCCCGCCACGGCAGGTGGTGGAATTTGAATTCAGTAAAATATATCTGGAATTAAGAAACTACTGATGACCATGAAACCATTGTCGATTGTCAGAAAAACCCATCTGGGTCACTCATGTTCTTCAGGGAAAGAAATCTGCCATCCTTACCCGGTCTGGCCTCCATGTGACTCCAGAGCCACAGCAATGTGGTTGACCCTTAAATATCCTCTGAAATGGCCGAGCGAGACACTCACAAGTAGGCTTACATTAACACTGCAATGAAGTTACTGTGAAAATCCACTAGTCACCACACTCCGGCGCCTGTTTGGGTACACTGAGTGAGAATTTAGCACAGCCAATCAACCTAACCAGCACATCTTTCAGACTGTGGGAGGAAACTGGAGCACCCGGAGGAAACCCACGCAGACACGGGGAGAACGTGCAGACTCCACACAGACAGTGACCCGAGCCGGGAATCGAACCCGGGTCCCTGGCACTGTGAGGTAGCAGTGCCAACCACTGTGCCACCATGCCACCCCGGGTCCCTGGCACTGTGAGGCAGCAGTGCCAACCACTGTGCCACCATGCCACCCCGGGTCCCTGGCACTGTGAGGCAGCAGTGCTAACCACTGTGCCACTGTCACTGAATGAGTCCCATCGCTTTGATGTGCAGAGACTGTCTGATTATTTATTTGCTGGGATCGTGTGGATCATGTACCTTATTGCCTGCTCACTGCTGGCATACCTTCACCCTCTGCATTTCCAGAAGGTTTGATTCATTCTCGAAAGGGCCTCAGTCTTTACAAAAGCAGCTGGGGCTTGAGATCCTTGCCCAAGAGAATGCCAAGTAACGCCCTAATAACAATCTCTGAAAGAAAGGATTGTTTCAGTTGCCACAGTGAGCAAGCCGCTTCTTAAACAGCCAAAGAATGCTGTGCTCCGTACTGGAAGGAACAGCAATGGTGCTGTTTGTTTCTGTCACAGGAGAGCTGTCTGCTGTTTGTTGGTGATTAAAGCCAGACACCAAATATAACACAAACGGTGTTCAAACACTGAGTGATGTTTCAAGTTTCTCTTCTGCCCTGGGAAGAGATTCCGCCGCGGGGCTAAAATCACCCAAAATGACTTTCTGCCCTTTCTCACCTGCTGCCGTTTCCAAGCAGGGATTCTAACTGGTGCTCAGTACTCCTATAACAACATGTATTTATATAGCGCCTTTAACAGAGTCAAACATCCAGGCTGCATCACAGGAACTGAGAAATTAACACTGATTGCTCATGGAGACATTCGGAGAGAAACTCGATCAAAGGAGTTTCATCAAGTCCTGCAGAATGAGTCCAGGGAGTTAGGAAGGCGGATGAAATGCAGGGACTGCCAGGGTTGTATTCTCAGGAATACTCCCCGTGCCAAGTGGCCGTGAGGCAACAAACAGGAAGACAATGCAGCTTAATAAGTGGCTGGAGAGTTGCTGCAGGAGGGAGGACTTCAGACTTTTAGGCCACCAGCATCTCTTCCACGGCAGATGGGACCTGTATAAAAAGGATAGGTTGCATCTTAACTGGAAGGGCACTAACATCCTAGCGGGAGATTTGATTGTGCAGTTCGGGTGGATTTAAACTAATAAGACAGGGGGAGGTGGGATCCACAGCAGTAGGTCAGAGAGTACAGAGACTGTGGAGAGCTCAGTGAATGGGTCCAGTAAGGCTAAGAGAAATAACACACAGGGAGAGTGGACAAAACATGACAGGACAGATGGTCTGAGGTGTGTTTGCTTTAACGCAAGGGGCATGACAGGTAAGGCAGATGAACTTAAAGCCTGGATTACAACGTGGAACGATGATGTTGTGGCAATTACAGAGACTTGGATGGAAGAAGGACTGGCAGTTTAACATTCCAGGATTTAGATGCTTCAGGAGAGATAGAGAGGGTGACAAAAGAGATGAGTAGGCAGGGAATAGAGGGATCTGGACCACGTAGAGGCAAGAAAATATTAAATTAGAGAGGCATCTGTGTCGGCACAGACTTGGTGGGCCAAAGGGCCTGTTCCTGTGCAGTAATGTTCTTTGTTCTAGGTTAGTTTTAAGGAGTGTCTTAAAAGTGAAAAGAGAGGCGAAGAGGCTTTTGGGAGTTATTCCAGAGTTTCCAGGTCCCTGAAGCTGAAGGCACCACCATCAACGGTGAAGTGAAAATCAGGGGACGCACAAGAATCCGGAATTGAAGGAGTGCCGAACTGGAAGAAGCAGCAGGCCAAGGAAGGATTTGAAAAGTCTTGCTGGACCAGAGGTGAATCATAAAATTCCCGCAGTACAGAAGGAGCCCATTTGGCCCATTGAGTCCGCACCAACAACAATCCCACCCAGGCATTATCCCCCTAACCCCATGTTTTTAACTTCCTCATCCCCCTGAATGTACAGGAGTGATGGGTGAATGGGTCTTTGTGTGATTGGAGTTTTGGATTGGGCAGAATTCACACTGCGGTATGTCATCTAATATCGATGGAGAATTCCGACACCAATTTCAAACAAAATGCACAGAACCTTTATCTCCCCAGGCTCCACCTACCCCAAACAGAGTACCTGACCCGAGCTGGCATACCCTGGCGGGATTGCTGAATGCTGCTGAGAAGAAGGCAGGAATAGTGTCTTGCTGGAAACTTCCTGGGGGCAGGAGAACCTCAATCACTCTTCATTATAACTCCAGTGAATCATCCCAACACTAACTTGTACTGCACCCATCCCTGTCCCTCCCCCGTCCCACATTCCCCCGTCCCCTCACCCTTCACTTCCCCATTCACTCTCCTATCCTCTTTTCACCTTTCCCGAGTCCCTCTCCCTTCCTTCCCCTCTACTTAACCTCCCTCTCCGAGTGAGTGGAAAGTGTATGAACTGTCTGCAGCAGCACTCAGAGTGGGAACTGTATCAAACAGAATGGGATAAAATGTTGATGAAGGATTTGGCAGGGGGTCAAGATTCCAATCAGTTCCAAAGTCCATCCTGTGCCTGGGCGGGAATAATTTTTCTTTGTGTTACTTGTTTTAACAATTGTTTTAATAATTTGATAAGGTACCACATGAAATGCTGCCACACGAGATAAGAGATAGAACCATAGAAAATTACAGCTCAGAAACAGGCCTTTTGGCCCTTCTTGTCTGTGCCGAACCATTTTTTGCCCAGTCCCACTGACCTGCACTTGGACCATATCCCTCCACACCCCTCTCATCCATGAACCCGTCCAAGTTTTTCTTAAATGTTAAAAGTGACCCCGCATTTACCACTTTATCCGGCAGCTCATTCCACACTCCCACCACTCTCTGCGTGAAGAAGCCCCCCCTAATATTCCCTTTAAACTTTTCTCCTTTCACCCTTAACCCATGCCTTCTGGTTTTTTTCTCCCCTAGCCTCAGCGGAAAAAGCCTGCTTGCATTCACTCTATCTATACCCATCAAAATCTTATACACCTCTATCAAATCTCCCCTCATTCTTTTACGCTCCAGGGAATAAAGTCCCAACCTATTCAATCTCTCTCTGTAACTCAGCTTCTCAAGTCCCGGCAACATCCTTGTGAACCTTCTCTGCACTCTTTCAACCTTATTTACATCCTTCCTGTAACTAGGTGACCAAAACTGTACACAATACTCCAAATTCGGCCTTACCAATGCCTTATATAACCTTACCATAACACTCCAACTTTTATAGAACATAGAACATAGAAAGTCACAGCACAAACAGGCCCTTCGGCCCACAAGTTGCGCCGATCACATCCCCACCTCTAGGCCTATCTATAGCCCTCAATCCCATTAAATCCCATGTACTCATCCAGAAGTCTCTTAAAAGACCCCAACGAGTTTGCCTCCACCACCACCGACGTCAGCCGATTCCACTCACCCACCACCCTCTGAGTGAAAAACTTACCCCTGACATCCCCCCTGTACCTACCCCCCAGCACCTTAAACCTGTGTCCTCTCGTAGCAACCATTTCAGCCCTTGGAAATAGCCTCTGAGAGTCCACCCTATCCAGACCCCTCAACATCTTGTAAACCTCTATCAGGTCACCTCTCATCCTTCGTCTCTCCAGGGAGAAGAGACCAAGCTCCCTCAACCTATCCTCATAAGGCATGCCCCCCAATCCAGGCAACATCCTTGTAAATCTCCTCTGCACCCTTTCAATGGCTTCAACATCTTTCCTGTAATGAGGTGACCAGAACTGCGCGCAGTACTCCAAGTGGGGTCTAACCAGGGTCCTATAAAGCTGCAGCATTATCTCCCGACTCCTAAACTCAATCCCTCGATTAATGAAGGCTAGTACGCCATACGCCTTCTTGACCGCATCCTCCACCTGCGAGGCCGATTTAAGAGTCCTATGGACCCGGACCCCAAGGTCCTTCTGATCCTCTACACTGCTAAGAATGGTACCCTTCATTTTATACTGCTGCTCCATCCCATTGGATCTGCCAAAATGGATCACTACACACTTATCCGGGTTGAAGTCCATCTGCCACTTCTCCGCCCAGTCTTGCATTCTATCTATGTCTCGCTGCAACTTCTGACATCCCTCCAAACTATCCACAACACCACCTACCTTGGTGTCGTCAGCAAACTTACCAACCCATCCCTCCACTTCCTCATCCAGGTCATTTATGAAAATGACAAACAGCAAGGGTCCCAGAACAGATCCCTGGGGCACTCCACTGGTCACTGACCTCCATGCAGAGAAAGACCCCTCCACAGCCACTCTCTGCCTTCTGCAGGCAAGCCAGTTCTGGATCCACAAGGCAACAGCCCCTTGGATCCCATGCCCTCTCACTTTCTCAAGAAGTCTTGCATGGGGGACCTTATCGAACGCTTTGCTGAAGTCCATATAGACCACATCCACCGCTCTTCCTTCGTCAATGTGCTTGGTCACATTTTCAAAGAACTCAACCAGGCTCGTAAGGCACGACCTGCCCCTGACAAAGCCGTGCTGACTACTTTTGATCATACTAAACTTCTCTAGATGATCATAAATCCTGTCTCTCAGGATCCTCTCCATCAACTTACCAACCACTGAGGTTAGACTCACCGGTCGGTAATTTCCCGGGCTGTCCCTGTTCCCTTTCTTGAATATAGGGACCACATCCGCAATCCTCCAATCCTCCGGAACCTCTCCCGTCTCCATCGACGATGCAAAGATCATCGCCAAAGGCTCCGCAATCTCCTCCCTCGCCTCCCACAGTAACCTGGGGTACATCCCATCCGGTCCCGGCGACTTACCAACCTTGATGCCATTCAATAGTTCCAACACATCCTCTTTCTTTATGTCCACATGCTCGATCCTTTCTGTCCTCCGCAATCCAGCAGTACAACCACCCAGATCCCTTTCCACCTATACTCGATACTCCGATTTATAAAGGCCAATGTACCAAAGGCACTCTTTACGACCCTATTCACCTGTGACATCACTTTTAGGGAATTCTGTACCTGTATTCCCAGATCCCTCTGTTCAACTGCACTCTTCAGAGTCCTACCATTTACCCTGTATGTTCTACTTTGGTTTGTCCTTCCAAAGTGCAATATCTCACACTTGTCTGCGTTAAATTCCATTTGCCATTTTTCAGCCCATTTTTCTAGTTGGTCCAAATCCCTCTGCAAGCTTTGAAAACCTTCCTCACTGTCCACTACACCTCCAAGCTTTGTATCATCAGCAAATTTGCTCATCCAAGTTACCACATTATCATCCAGATCATTGATATAGATGACAAACAACAATGGACCCAACACCGATCCCTGCAGCACACCACTAGTCACAGGCCTCCACTCAGAGAAGCAATCCTCCATAACCACTCTCTGGCTTCTTCCATTGATGTGGAGATGCCGGCGTTGGACTGGGGTGAACACAGTAAGAAGTCTCACAACACCAGGTTAAAGTCCAACAGGTTTATTTGGTAGCAAATACCATAAGCTTTCAGAGCGCTGCTCCTTCGTCAGATGGAGTGGAAATGTGCTCTCAAACAGGGCACAAACACAAAATCAAGTTGCAGAATACTGATTAGAATGCGAATCCCTAAAGCCAGCCAGGTCTTAAAGGTAGAGACAATGTGGGTGGAGGGAGCATTAAACACAGGTTAAAGAGATGTGTATTGTCTCCAGACAGAACAGCTACCCTCCAATCATCCGGCACCTCCCCCATGAATACTGACATTTTAAATATGTCGGCCAGGGCCCCTGCAAGTTCAACACTAGCTTCCCTCAAGGTCCGTGGGAATACCCTGTCCGGTCCTGGGGATTTATCCACTCTGATTTGCCTCAAGACAGCAAGCACCTCCTCCCCTTTAATCTGTAAAGGTTCCATGACCTCCCTACCTGTTTGCCCTATTTCCGTAGACTCCATGCCCGTTTCCTTAGTAAATACGGATGCAAAAAAAACATTTAGTATCCCCCCCCATTTCTTTCGGTTCCATACATAGCCGACCACTCTGATCTTCAAGAGGACCAATTTTATCCCTCACTATCCTTTTGCTCCTAACATACCTATGGAAGCTCTTTGGAGTTTCCTTCATTCTGTCTGCCAAAGCAACCTCATGTCTTCTTTTAGCCCTCCTGATTTCCCTCTTAAGTAGCTTCTTGCACTTTTTATACTCCTCGAGCATCTGATCTGTTCCTTGCTGCCTGTACATTTCATACAACTCTCTCTTCCTCTTAATCAGTGTTACAATCTCCCTCGAGAACCAAGGTTCCTTATTCCTATTTACTTTGCCTTTAATCCTGAAAGGAACATACAAACTCTGCACTCTTAAAATTTCTCCTTTGAAGGCCTCCCACTTTCCATTTACATCCTTACCAGAGAACAGCCTGTGCCAATCCACACTGGATCCACACTCCAATCCACACTTCCCAGATCCCTTCTCATTTCATCAAATTTGGCCTTTTTCCAGTTCAGAACTTCAACCCAAGGACCAGATCTATCCTTATCCATGATCACTGGATCCAAAGTGTTCCCTCACACTCACATCCATCACCTGCCCTAACTCATTTCCCAATAGGAGATCCAATATCGCATCCTCTCTAATTGGCACCTCTATCTACTGATGTAGAAAATTCTCCTGAACACATTTTACAAACTCTACCCCGTCTAAACCTTTAACAGTATGCGAGTCCCAATCTATATGTGGAAAATTAAAATCCCCTACTATCACAACTTTGTGTTTCTTGCAGTTGTCAGCTATCTCTCTGCTGATTTGCTCCTCCAATTCTCGCTGACTATTGGGTGGTCTATAATACAACCCCATTAATGTGGTCATACCTTTCCTGTTTCTCAGCTCCACCCATAGGGCCTCTGTAGACAAGCTCCCTAATCTATCCTGCCTGAGTACCGCTGTAACATTTTCCCTGACCAACAATGCCACCCCCCCACCTTTTATCCCTCTGCCTCTATCCAGCCTGAAACATTGGAACCCTGGAACATTGAGCTGCCAGTCCTGCCCCTCCTGTAGCCAAGTTTCACTAATGGCTATAATGTCATATTTCCATGTGTCTATCCACGCCTTCAGCTCATCTGCCTTCCCCACAATACTCCTGGCATTGAAATAGACACACCTCAAAAGATTATTTCCACCACACTCAACCCTTCCATTTTACTTGAACTAACCTGTCTTTTTACCCCTACTCCACTATCTGCTCTGGCACTCTGGTTCCCATCCCCCTGCAAATCTAGTTTAAACGCTCCCCAATAACACTAGCAAACCACCCTGCAAGTATATTGGTCCCCTTGTAGTTTAGGTGTAACCCGTCTCTCTTGTACAGGTCCCACCTGCCCCAGAAGAGCTCCCAATGATCCAAGAATTGGAAACCCTGCCCCCTACACCAGTTTCTCAGCCACGTGTTCATCCGCCCAAGCATCCTACTCCTGCCCTCACTGGCATGTGGCTCAGGTAGCAATCCTGAGATTACTACCCTCGGGGTCCTGCTTTTTAACTTCCTTCCAAGCTCTTTGTACTCACTCTTTAGGACCTCCTCACTCTTCCTTCCCACGTCATTTGTACCTATGTGTACCACGACATCTGGCTGATCACCTTCCCACTTTAGAACGCTGTGCACGCAATCAGAGACATCCCTGACCTTGGCACCTGGGAGGCAACAAACCATGCGGGAGTCTCTGTCCCGACCACAGAACCTCCTGTCCGTACCTCTGACCATTGAGTCCCCTATCACTGCTGCTCTCCTCTTCTGTCTCCCACCCTTTTGCGCTGTCGAACCAGACTCAGTATCAGAGTTCCGGCTGTCGCAGCTTGTCCCAGGTAAAGCATTTCCCACAACTGTATCCAATTCAGTATACCTGTTGTGGAGGGGTATGGCCACAGGGGAACCCTGCTCTGCCTGTCCTTTCACACTGCCATTTCCTCTCCTTACAGTAACCCAATTTCCTGTGCTCTGCTGCTTAGGTGTAACTATCTCCCTAAAGCTACTGTCTATAAACTCCTCATTCTCCCAAATTAGATGGAGGTCATCAAGCTCCTTGTCCAGTTCCCTAACACGCTTTGCTAGCAGCTGCAGCTGAATGCATCTTTTGCAGGTGTTGTCGTCAGGGATACCAGAGGTCTCCCTGATCTCCCACATCCTGCAAGAGGAGCATTCCAACATCTTGCCTGGCAGTTTTTTTTTACTCTGGGGAAAAACAAGAATAAACTTTCTGGGAAAAAGAAAAAACCTGCTTTCGATTCTGCCTGTTCTCACCGAAGCCCATTGAGCCAAAGCCCTTCAGCTCTCACTCTGCTCCCTGCTCACTCCGCTGCCCGCTACAACGCTGCCCGCTGAAATAGTGCAACCTGCTTTTAAACCTCCCGCATGCTAAAAAAAACACTCCAAAAAACCCTTCCCAGAACACCCCGCGGTTTACAGTTTGAAACTTTAATAAATAAATAAAGCCCGCGAAAATGTAATTTAAAGGTCAATTTCTCACCCTAGCACCCCTGCAACAAATGGCTCCTCCTTGCCTCGCTGCAGAAGAACAATGAGATGTTTGATTAGCACGGTCAGAGATTAGCAAACAGGAAACAGAGAGTGGGGAAATGGGTTGTTTTTGGGCTCGGAGATGGAACCAGTGGAGCGTCACAGGATCAGTGCTCCGATATTTACAACTCATATTAGTGACTCCGATAAAAAGGACCAACTGTGTTGTTGTCATATTTGCTGATGGTACAAAGATAGGAGGGAAAGTAAGCTGTGAGAAGGGTATCAAGGGTGGAAATTCCCACCAGTGGGATTTTCCACTTCTGCCAAAGTCATGGAGGTTTGAATGGCCCACTGCATTTTCCAGCCCACCCCCGCCCCATCCCCACCCGTATGACAGGGTCCTAAAATCCAGCCCAGAGAGTCTGCAAAGTGATATAGAGTCATAGAGATTCACAGCATGGAAACAGGCCCTTCGGCCCAACTTGCCCATGCTGCCTAGTTTTCACCACTAAGCTAGTCCAAATTGCCCATGTTTGGCCCATATCCTTCTATAGCCATCTTACCCACGGACTGTCTAAATACCACTGGCTGTCTCAACTTTAGCAGGGAAGATGTAGGCCGAGTGGTCACATGGTGCTGTGATGATGCAGCAACTTAAAGGGTCACATGTTGGGGACGCAGGACTTCTCTCCAGAGCGTGTGCAGAGTGGAAGCGTGGAAGAGCTACTCAGAATACTGAATAAGCTATTGTTGTTATAAGTCCTTGGTCACCAGAACTTTGGAACCCAGAACTTCCACAAGGAGTCTCCCATTTAATACATAAATCCAGAGGGTCAGTTGGAATTCTCTTCCACTTTGAACGGTGGAGGTTGGCTGAGTGAATATATTCGAGGCAGAGGTAGACCAGTTTGATTGACAAGGGAGCCGAGGGTTATGGAGACAGGGAGGAAAGTGGAGTTAAAGCCACAGCAGGTCAGCCATGGTCTTCCTAATCAGCGGAGCAGGCTCGAGGGGCTGAATGGCCTACTC
Organism: Mustelus asterias; assembly: GCF_964213995.1. NCBI lineage: Eukaryota > Metazoa > Chordata > Chondrichthyes > Carcharhiniformes > Triakidae > Mustelus > Mustelus asterias. The sequence continues at coordinate 1,215,471 of NC_135811.1, read as the reverse complement.
CTGCTCCTATTTCATATATGTTGTGTTTTGATGTGACTCTTTAAGCTGAGGTTGCAATAGGACCTACAGCTGCTTGCACAGTGTGTAGCGATGTGGGAGGTTGGAATTGGCAGTGATTAACTGGAGCTTCATGCTGAGAGATGGCCCAACATGTTTGAGAAAGCTGTAACTGATTTTCCTTCAGAGGTTCTGTCATCAGCATCCCACCCAGCGCATCGCGGTCCCACCCAGTACGGATCCACCAGACAGGAAATGGGGCTGATTCACGCAAATCGGGTTTGAGCCCAACATTCTGTCACTTACAGAAAGGCCTTTGTCTGCAGATTTAAACCTGATTTGTGGCTTTAACCACCATCTTCCCCGGGCTCTGTGAATCCCACCAGGGTCAACTAGGTGACCAGGTTCTGTGAGAGGCAACAATGGGGAAGACTGAGCCACTCAGCCTTGCAATGAGATGTTTGGTGCGTGAACATCGGCAAAGAATCCACCAAGTCCTTTTCTTTGGTGAATACTGATCGAATTCTAATTCGTCCGAGCCCATTTATCCATTTCTGGCGCATCCAATGTCTCGACCACCTCCTCTAATTCTGTCACAGAGTCAGAGAGGTTTACAGCATGGAAACAGGCCCTTCAGCCCAATCTGTCCATGCCGCCCTTTTTTTAAAACCCCGAAACTTGTCCCAATTGCCCGCGTTTGGCCCATATCCCTCTATACCCAACTTACCCATGTAACTGTCCAAATGCTTTTTAAAAGATAAAATTGTACCCGCCTCTACTACTACCTCTGGCAGCTTGTTCCAGACACTCACCACCCTCTGTGTGAATAAATTGCCCCTCTGGACACTTTTGTATCTCTCCCCTCTCACCTTAAACCTATGCCCTCTAGTTTTAGACTCCCCTACCTTTGGGGAAAGATATTGACTATCTGGCTGATCTATGACCCTCATTATTTTATAGACCTCTATAAGATCACCCCTCAGCCTTCTGTGCTCCAGAGAAAAATGTCCCAGTCTATCCAGCCTCTCCTTATAACTCAATCCATCAAGTCCCAGTAGCACCCTAGTTAATCTTTCCTGCACTCTTTCTAGTTTAATAATATTCTTTCTATAATGCGGTGACCAGAACTGTACACAGTATTCCAAGTTTGGCCTTACCAATGTCTTGTACACCTTCAGTCCAAAGATGTGCGGGTTAGGTTGATTGGCCATGCTAAAAATTGCCCCTTAGTGTCCTGGGATGCGTAGATTAGAGGGATTAGCGGGTAAAATATGTAGGGATTTGGGGGTAGAGCCTGGGTGGGATTGTGGTCGGTGCAGACTCGATGGGCCAAATGGCCTCTTTCTGCACTGTAGGGTTTCTATGATTCTTCAACAAGGCGTCCCAACTCCTGTATTCAATGTTCTGACCAATGAAACCAAGCATGCTGAATGCCTTCTTCACCACTCTGTCCACCTGTGACTCCACTTTCAAGGAGCTATGAACCTGTACCCCTAGATCTCTGTTCTGTAACTCTCCCCAACGCCCTACCATTAACTGAGTAAGTCCTGCCCTGGTTCAATCTACCAAAATGCATGACCTCGCATTGTCTAAATTAAACTCCATCTGCCATTCGTCAGCCCACTGGCCCAATTGATCAAGATTCCCAAAATAATGTCGTTTCCAAAATAAGGCACAAACAATTCCAATTTATCATCCATTTCCTTTTAAGGAAGAAAATATTCGGCCACACTTTGAAGTGATCAGGGTGCATTATGTCTTCTCACCCCTCTGCAACCTTTGACATGACTACAAAATAATCATGTCAAATAATCAGGTCTATAAAATAATGAGGGGCATAAACAAGGTAATAGTCTTTAACTTTCCCCAAAGGTAGGGGAGTCTAAAACTAGAGGGCATAGGTTTAAGATGAGAGGGGAGAGATACAAAAGTGTCCAGAGGAGCAATTTTCTCACTCAGAGGGTGGTGAGTGTCTGGAACAAGCTGCCAGAGGTAGTAGTAGAGGCGGGTACAATTTTATATTTTAAAAAGCATTTAGATATTTACATGGGTACGATGGGTATTGAGGGATATGGGCCAAATGCGGGCAATTGGGATTAGCTTAGGGGTTTTTTTAAAAAAAGGGCGGCATGGACAAGTTGGGCCGAAGGGCCTGTTTCCATGCTGTAAACCTCTATGACTCTATGACCTTCACTATTTACTTCCAGCCAGATTTTCTTTTCAAGCCAGGTCTCCTCCAGCAACTCCCAGCCTCCAGTGTATGAAATACTGGACAGCCAGAAGACACAAATTCCAGATATAATAACCGGCTCGGGAGGAAGTGATTTTATTAATCAGGATTTTGATATTTGGGTGGGGTTGGGGTGTGTGTGGAGATTGGAATGTTTTGTGAGTTATGACAATGCTGGAATGTGAATTATATTTGGAGTGCAGAGCGGGTTTTCTGCTGAGCTGCCCGTGCAGGAGAAGACTTGACTTGCTCTCCTTTCCTGACTGTAACTGTCTCATTTCCTGAGTAAATCCAGAAGCTGCCTTTACTACAAAAACAATGAGTCCATCACTGCACATGGCTCATAGAGAGAATGGAACTCCCTGCATTAGCAATGGATTGCGACTGGACAAGCCCAGGGGAGATTACTGGGGTTTTGCAATGGTTAGCGGAGGGATTTTAACTGATCCAGAAACTTTCTTGCACAAAGATGGGATTCCTAATCTGTGGCTTCTCCTGTCATGAACCTCAACTCTCTGGATTTAAGCAAGTCCATACAGTAAGAGGTTGTGCCTCCAAATGAGAAAGTCAGCACATTCTTTACTGATGTTCACCCACCACACACCTTATGGCAAGGTTGAGTAGCTCAATCTTCCCCATTGTTGCCTCTCGCCGAACCTGGTCTGGGAAAGGATGTGTAGATAGTTTGAGTCATGTTGAGATCAAAAAGAAGGAGGTATTGGGGGGTTCTTGAGAAACATTGAAGTAGACAAGTCCCCAGGGCCTGATGGGATATACCCCAGAATACTGAGAGAGGCAAGGGAGGAAATTGCTGGGGCCTTGAGAGAAACTTTGTATCCTCACTGGCTTCAGGGGAGGTCCCAGAGGATTAGAGAACAGCCAATGTTGTTCCTTTGTTTAAGAAGGGTAGCAAGAATAATCCAGGTAATTACAGGCCGGTGAGCCTTACATCAGTGGTAGGGAAATTATTGCAGAGGATTCTTTGAGACAGGATTTATTCCCACTTGGAAATAAGTGGACGTATTAGTGAGAGACAGCATGGTTTTGTAAAGGGAAGGTCGTGTCTCACAAACTTGATCGCGTTTTTCAGGGAAGTGACAAAGATGATTGATGAGGGTAGGGCAGTGGATGTTGTCGACATGGACTTCAGTAAGGCCTTTGACAAGGTCCCTCATGGCAGACTGGTGCAGAAGGTGAAGTCGCATGGGATCAGAGGTGAGCTTGCAAGGTGCATACAAAACTGGCTCGGTCAAAGAAAACAGAGGGTAGCAGTGGAAGGGTGTGTTTCTGAATGGAGGGCTGTGACAAATGGCATTCCTCAGCGATCAGTGCTGGGACCTTTGCTGTTTGTAATATATATAAGTAATTTGGAGGAAAATGTAACTGGTTTGATCAGTAAGTTTGCGGACGACACGCAGGTTGGTGGATTTGCAGATAGCGATGAGGACCATCAGAGGATACAGCAGGAGATAGATCAGTTGGAGACTTGGGCGGAGAGATGGCAGATGGAGTTTAATCCAGACAAATGTGAGGTAATGCATTTTGGAAGGTCTAATACTGATGGTAAATATACTGTAAATGGCAGAACCCTTAAGAGTATTGATAGGCAAAGGGATCTAGGTGTACAGATAGACAGGTCACTGAAAGTGGCAATGCAGGTGGAGAAGGTAGTCAAGAATGCATTCTGCATGCTTGCCTTCATCGGCCGGGGCATTGAGTTTAAAAATTGGCAAGTCATGTTGCAGCTTTATAGAACCTTAGTTAGGCTACACTTGGAATATAGCGTTCAATTCTGGTTGCCATACTACCAGAAGGATGTGGAAGTTTTGGAGAGGGTACAGAAAAGATTTACCAGGATGTTGCATGGTATGGAGGGCATTCGATATGAACATAGAACATAGAACATAGAACATTACAGCGCAGAACAGGCCCTTCGGCCCACGATGTTGCACCGACCAGTTAAAAAAAAACTGTGACCCTCCAACCTAAACCAATTTCTTTTCGTCCATGAACCTATCTACGGATCTCTTAAACGCCCCCAAACTAGGCGCATTTACTACTGATGCTGGCAGGGCATTCCAATCCCTCACCACCCTCTGGGTAAAGAACCTACCCCTGACATCGGTTCTATAACTACCCCCCCTCAATTTAAAGCCATGCCCCCTCGTGCTGGATTTCTCCACTGAGGAGAGGTTGGAGAAACTTGGTTTGTTCTCACTGGAACGACGGAGGTTGAGGGGAGACCTGATAGAAGTCTACAAGATTATGAGAGGTATGGACAGAGTGGATAGTCAGAAGCTTTTTCCCAGGGTGGAAGAGTCAATTACTAGGGGGCAAAGGTTTAAGGTGCGAGGGACAAGGTTTAAAGGAGATGTACGAGGCAGATTTTTTACACAGAGGGTGGTGGGTGCCTGGAACTCGTTGCCAGGGGAGGTAGTGGAAGCGGAGACGGTAGTGACCTTTAAGGGGCGTCTTGACAAATACAAGAGTAGGATGGGGAATAGAGGGAGATGGTCCCCGGAAGGGTAGGGGGTTTTAGTTCAGTCGGGCAGCATGGTCAGTGCAGATTGGAAGGCCGAAGAGCCTGTTCCTGTGCTGTAATTGTCTTTGTTCTTTGTTCTATATCAAACGATACTGAGGCAAATGAGAGCGGACGTTACAGAGACACTGGTCATAGTTTTCCAATCTTTCTTAGACAGATTGTGCCAGAGGACTGGAGAATTCCAAATGTGAAACCCAGGTTCAAGAAAATGTGTAAAGATAAATGCAGCAACGCCAGGCCAATTAGTTTAATCTCAGAGGTGGGAAAGGTTTCAGAAATGACCATTCAGAACAAAATTATAACAAAACGAAAGTGTATTAATCAAGGAAAGTCAGCATGGGCTTGTTAAAGACAAATCATGTTTCACTAACTTAATTGTGTTTTTTTGCTGAATTAACAGAGAGAGTTATGAAGGGTAATGCGGTTGATGTGGTGTATATGGACTTCTGGAGGGTATTGAGAGAGTACCACATATCAGGCTTGTCAGCAAAGTTAAAGCCTATGAAATCAAAGGGGCAGTGACAGTGTTGCTGAAGTGTCTGACAGGAAAGAGAGTAGTGGTCAGTGATCATCCTGAACATCTGAATCTTTAATATTTCTTCTTCACAATATCACTGTCATGTTGTCATATACTGGTGAGCAAGCGAGTTGATTGAATTGGAGACAGATAGATTGTAAAAGCCAAACATCAGGTGTAAAGGCAAGTGGTTTGATAGTGAATAAACAACTAGCTAAAGGAGGAGAGGGCTTGGGAGATGTTAGTAGCGCTTCAACAAACCGGGTCCAGATAAAGGCTGGCATAAAGACACTTTGCCTGAATGCACGAAGCATTCGAAACAAACTAAATGAGTTGATGGCACAAATCCATACAAATGAATATGATCTAGTGTCCATCACAGAAACGTGGTTGCAGGGTGACCGGGACTGGGAACTGAATATACAGGGTTATCAGGCATTTAGGAAGGATAGACAGGTAGAAAAAGGAGGTGGGGTAGCTTTGTTAATAAAGGATAATATCAGGACGGTAGTGAGAGACGACATAGGCTCTAAGGAGCAAAACGTGGAATCGTTGTGGGTGGAGATAAGGAATAGTAGGGGGAGAAAGACACTGGTAGGCGTGGTCTATAGGCCCCCAAATAATAACCTAGAGGTGGGGAGGGCTATAAACAAGCAAATAATGGATGCGTGCAAAAGTGGAACGGCAATAATCATGGGGGATTTTAACCTACATATTGATTGGTCGACTCAAATTGGACGTGGAGGGCTTGAGGAAGAGTTCTTGGAATGCTGTTGGGATTGTTTCATTGAACAGTATGTTACAGAACCTACGAGAGAGCGAGCTATCTTGGATCTGGTTCTGTGCAATGAGACAGGTAGGATTAAGGATCTTCTTGTGAAGGATCCTCTTGGGATGAGTGATCATAATATGGTGGAATTTCTGATACAGATGGAGGGTGAGAAAGTAGGGTCCCAAACCAGTGTCCTCTGCTTGAACAGATGGGAGTACGATAGGATGAGGGTGGAATTGGCTAATGTAGACTGGGCGAGCAGACTGGTAGGTAGGACAGCTGAGGAACAGTGGAGGATTTTTAAGGAGATTTTTTTAAGTACTCAGCAAAAATATATTCCGGTGATAAAGAAGGACTGTAAGAAAAAGGATAACCGGACGTGGATAACGAAGGAAATAAAGGAGAGTATTAAAATAAAATCAGATGCGTACAGAGTGGCCAAAAATAGTGGAGAATTAGTGGATTGGGAAAGCTTTAAAGAAAAACAAAGAACGACTAAGAAAGAGATTAAGAAAGGAAAGATAGATTATGAAACTAAACTAGCTCAAAATATAAAAAATGATAGTAAAAGTTTTTACAAGTATATAAAAAGGAATAGAGTGGCCAGAGTGAATGTTGGACCCTTGGAAGATGAGAGGGGGGATTTAATAGTGGAAAACGAGGAAATGGCTGAGACTTTAAATAAGTTCTTTGTGTCGGTCTTCACGGTGGAAGACACAAATAGTTTGCCGAATATTAGAGATCGAGAGTTGGTGGGAGGGGAGGTCCTTAATACAATTACTGTTACTAAGGAGGTGGTGCTTGCTAGACTAATAGGACTGAAGGTAGACAAGTCCCCGGGCCTGGATGGAATGCATCCCAGGGTACTGAAAGAAATGGCTGAGGTAATAGCAGATGCGTTAGTAGTAATTTATCAAAATTCGCTGGACTCTGGGGTAGTGCCGGCTGACTGGAAAACAGCTACTGTTACGCCGCTGTTTAAAAAAGGAAGTAGACAAAAGGTGGGTAACTACAGGCCGGTTAGCTTAACGTCCGTAGTTGGGAAGATGCTAGAGTCCATTATTAAAGAGGAAATAACAGAGCACCTGAATAAGAATGGTTCGGTCAAGCAGACGCAGCATGGATTCATGAAGGGAAAGTCGTGTTTGACGAATCTACTGGACTTTTATGAAGATGTCACTAGTGCGGTTGACAGAGGGGAACCGGTGGATGTGGTGTTTTTAGATTTCCAGAAGGCGTTCGATAAGGTGCCTCACAAAAGGTTGCTGCAGAAGATTGGGGTACACGGAGTTAGGGGTAAGGTGTTGGCGTGGATTGGGGATTGGCTATCTAACAGGAAGCAGAGAGTTGGGATAAATGGGTGCTTTTCTGGTTGGCAGTTGGTGACCAGTGGCATGCCGCAGGGATCGGTGCTGGGGCCTCAACTGTTTACCATTTACATAGATGATCTGGAGGAGGGGACTGAATGTAGGGTATTCAAGTTTGCTGATGACACGAAGGTGAGTGGGAAAGCGAATTGCGTGGAGGACGCGGAAAGTCTGCAGAGAGATTTGGATAGGCTGAGCGAGTGGGCGAGGATCTGGCAGATGGAATATAACGTTAGCAAATGTGAGGTTATCCACTTTGGAAGAAGTAATAGTAAATTGGAATATTATTTAAATGGAGAAAAATTACATCGTGCGACTGTGCAGAGGGACCTGGGGGTCCTTGTGCACGAATCGCAAAAACTCAGTCTGCAGGTGCAGCAGGTGATCAAGAAGGCGAATGGAATGTTGGCCTTTATCGCGAGGGGGATAGAATATAAAAGCAGGGAGGTCTTGCTGCAACTGTACAAGGCACTGGTGAGGCCGCAACTGGAGTACTGTGTGCAGTTTTGGTCCCCTTATTTGCGAAAGGATATATTGGCCTTGGAGGGAGTGCAGAGAAGGTTCACCAGGTTGATACCGGAGATGAGGGGTGTAGCTTATGAGGAGAGATTAAACAGATTGGGTCTGTACTCGTTGGAGTTTAGAAGGATGAGGGGTGATCTTATAGAGACATATAAGATAATGAAGGGGCTGGATAGGGTAGAGGTGGAGAGATTCTTTCCACTTAGAAGGGAAACCAGAACTAGAGGGCACAGCCTCAAAATAAGGGGGGGCCGGTTCAGAACAGAGTTGAGGGGGAACTTCTTCTCTCAGAGGGTAGTGAATCTCTGGAATTCTCTGCCCATTGAAGTGGTGGAGGCTTCCTCGTTGAATATGTTTAAATCACGGGTAGATAGTTTTCTGATCGATAAGGGAATTAGGGGATATGGGGAGCAGGCGGGTAAGTGGAACTGATTCGCTTCAGATCAGCCATGATCTTGTTGAATGGCGGGGCAGGCTCGAAGGGCCAGATGGCCTACTCCTGCTCCTATTTCTTATGTTCTTATGTTCTTATATGTGTTGAATCGGGAACTGGGAGAGCTGTAATGGAAATTTACATAAGGCAAATAAAATAAGTAGCTTGAGGTTGGCTTATATTTCAAAAGGGAACATATACAATTGGAAGATTGTAAATACATTCGATAAAATAGTGTAAGTTTACTTTTGAAGTTTAGTGGCCATAAAGTGAAAAGGAGTAGACCAATTTAGGAAAATTAGCTTTTGAAAGATTGTGGAAAAATACAGCATAAGATTAAAGAGAAAAATAGATTTAAGAAAATAGAACCAAGAACAATACAGCACGGGAACAGGCCCTTCAGCCTACCAAGCCTGTGCCAATATGCAGTTTCTATCCCTCTGTTCGCCTCCCATTCAGTTGTCTATTGAGATACACCTTAAGCATTGCTAGTGTGCCTCCTTCCACCACCTCCACTGGCAGTGCATTCCAGGCCCCCACCACCCTCTGTGTGAGGACTGTGTGAGAGGGTGATGGCTGGTGAAATTTCAAACAAGGCAGAGTGTGGATGAGGTCAGACTGTAAACAACAGTTTGTTGTCACCTTCAAAGAACACCCTAATGAAGCAGGGCATTGCGTGGTAATGTCACTGGAATTCTTACAGTTTAGAACATCTATAATGACTTTTGCCATCAAAAGGGGGGTTAACTCTGAGTTTATTTAAGACAAAATCTTTGAGGAAATGTTTCAAAAGTGCTGCTAACTGTCCGAAGGCGTTCTTGCTTTTTAAACATAGCTTTTGTTTTTTTATTATAATAAATGTTTAACTTTAATCTTAACTCCTCAAAATTGGTCTGAGACTTACTCATTGACTTCAGAAAACTCTTCATAATACACAAATTAGAAAATTGTTCTGGTAGCTGTTTCAAGTTTCTCTTTGGGATTTGGGCAGCCTGACTCTTACCATCTGCCTGCCATAACACAGTTGTTTTACGATAGGACAAAGGTATAGAGTGAGATTCTACAGTGGTCAGTATGAAGACCACTGCTTGATCTATATTCGTGATCGAGGCCTGGGTGCACAGGGCACAGATCAAACTTCAGAAGTGACATATTTGGAAATATTGAGAATTGTGAGGAAAGGATGAAATTTCCAAGGGACATCGGCAGGTTTGTGGATTGGGCACGCACTTGATGAATTAATTTAATTGCAGAGAAATGTGAAGTGATATATTTTGATAGGAAGAATGAGTAGAACAATCTAAACTGAAGGGAATGATTTTTAAAGGGGTTTAGGAACAGGGGAAGATGGCGGTATATGTGCACAAGTCATTGAGGCAGGGCAAGTTAAGACAGCAATTAAAAAGACATAAAAAACATTCTTGTAAACCTCCTCTGTGCTCTCTCCAATGCGTTCAATCCTTCCTAGAGTGTGGCAACCAGAACTGTAAACGATATTCCAGCTGAGATCTAACTAGTGTCTTCTATAAGTTCAGCATAAACCCCTTGCTCTTATACTCTGTGCCCCTATTAATAAAACCCAGGGTATTGTATGCACTCCACCTGTCCTGCCACCTTTGATGATCTGTGCAGATACACCCAGCTCCCTCTGCTCCTGCCCCCTTTTAGAATTTTACCCCTAACTTCATATTGTCTCTCCATGTTCTTCCTACCAAAGTGCATCACCTCACACTTCTCCGCATTGAACTTCATCTGCCACCTATCTGCCACTCCACCAACTTGTCTATGTCCTCTAGCAGTGCTACACTATAGTTCAGCCTATAGCTACACTATAGTTATGCCGACACTTTTGTTAAGATAGCCCACCAATGCCTCAACTTTCTCAGAAGACCAAGGAAATTTGGCATGTCAGCTACGACTCTCACCAACCTTTACAGATGCACCATAGAAAGCATTCTTTCTGGTTGTATCACAGCTTGGTATGGCTCCTGCTCTGCCCAAGACCGCAAGGAACTACAAAAGGTCGTGAATGTAGCCCAATCCATCACGCAAACCAGCCTCCCATCCATTGACTCTGTCTACACTTCCCGCTGCCTCGGCAAAGCAGCCGGCATAATTAAGGACCCCGCGCACCCCGGACATTCTCTCTTCCACCTTCTTCCTTCGGGAGAAAGATACAAAAGTCTGAGGTCACGTACCAACCGACTCAAGAACAGCTTCTTCCCTGCTGCTGTCAGACTTTTGAATGGACTTACCTTACATCAAGTTTGATCTTTCTCTGCACCCTAAGTATGACTGTAACATTACATTCTGCACTCTCTCATTTCCTTCTCTATGAACAGTATGCTTTGTCTGCATAGCGTGCAAGAAACAATACTTTTCACTGTATGTTAATACATGTGACAATAATAAATCAAATCAAATCACTGTCCTCTTCACAATTTACAAATACCCTCAAATTTTGCATCATCTACAAACTTGAAATATTCCACTGCACAGCAAGAGCCAGATCATTAATATATATTAGGAGGGAGGCGATGGCCTAGTGGTATTATCGTGAGACTATTAATCCAGAAATCCAGTTAATGTTCTGGGGACCCGGGTTCGAATCCTGCCGCGGCAGGTGGTGGAATTAGAACTCAATAAAAAATATCTGAAATTAAAAATCTACTGATGGCCATGAAACCACGCTGCTAGCGGAGTGCGGGGGATTGTTGTGGGCAGATCATGGAGATGTCTGGTGGCCTTCCTCCTGCTGCCTTCAGGTGTTGTCCCAGTGATATCTGGGGGAGGGGGGAGGTTCGGGGGCTTCTGTTTCCTCACAGCTCTCTGGGTGAGGTTCTGTCAGGGAGTCCCGCTTCCCCCCTCCCCCACCCCAGGCAGCACTTTCACGCAATGTGGGAAACAGCCTCGAGGGCTCCCGTTCACCCTCCCCCTCCACAGCACTGTGCATTGGCATTGTCTTGCTGCGGAGTGTGCTCAGGGACTCGACTGAGTGCTGGTGTTCCGGGGTGGGGGAATGCAACTGCATGGAATCTGCTGTCACTGGGCGCACATCTGGTACTGCTTTGCAGACTGTCCCTGCCCTGTGACACGGAGCAGCAACACATGCCTGGAACGGATGCTGCAGTTGCACACATGGCAATGGCTCAAGGGCGCGCATTGCTCGCGTCTGCACACCGACCTGGAGAATCTGTGCCAGCATTTATGAGAAGCTCACACCATTCTAATTGGGCCATGCTTGGTGCCATGGATTGTGTGGGGTTGCCAGCTCCCACAAGTGGGGATTCCAGCCCAAGTGAGGGATTGGGGCGATGTTGGGTCTATGCAGCCAATGAGAATAATCCATCATTCTATGCTCTTTCCAAAGCCCACTGTGCAGATGGATCTCGGTGTGGCCAAACGGGTCATCTAAAATGGCGATGTGTAAAGCACTCTGGGACAATTGGGCAAGAACTAAAATGACAGGCTGCAGCCTAAAAGACAGATAAACAGGCTGCAACCCAGACGGGTGAATACACAGGATATGGGTCATCTCCCGGACAATGGACACTCTCTGGTCAAACAAACTTGTTTACCAGACAAAGGGGTGCTGTGACCCCTTATTTGGGAGGGAGGTCTTGACCTATGTGCCCCCAGCACCTACAGGCATGGCCGTTGGGTACATACCCAGAGATTGGTGTGGCAGCACCCGATTGGACTCTTATCGATCAGGGTGATCAAGTCCTGATCGATTGATTGACAAGAGTCAGGAGACCGCCCAAACTGGACATGAAACTAAGGAGGGATAAAAGCTGCTGCAAAACAGAAGCTCTCTCTCTCTCTGACCCCACGAACGAGCTACAACACCGGTGACCATCGCCAGCAACAACCAGCACGAGGAGAGCCACCACACCCGAGAAGGAAGGAAGACCAGAGCCAGAGTGCCAGACCAGACCAAAGGACCAGACTACGCAGAGGACGACCGAGACCAGCGCGCAGATAAAGGCCAATATCTGCTTGGGTTCTCGCCAGTCACACAAAGTTAAGTCAAGGTCTTCTATTGGACTTGAATTTTAGTATTTTCTGTAAAGATAACTTATTGTTGGTTGGGTGGGTGATTATTGATTGTGTGCGGAGGAGGAGGGAGGCGGCTCAGGATGTGGTGGGCGTGGAGAGACCACTGCAAGAGCAGCCAGCCTGTCGGATGAATGAACACCGCTCAACAATCACCAGGCAAGACTGTTCTCTTCCTGTTGGGGAGCACTTCAGCGGTCACGGGCATTTGGCCTCTGATATTCGGGTAAGCGTTCTCCAAGGCGGCCTTCACGACACACAACAGCGCAGAGTCGCTGAGCAGAAACTGATAGCCAAATTCCGCACACATGAGGACGGCCTCAACCGGGATATTGGGTTCATGTCACACTATCTGTAATCCCCACAGTTGCCTGGACCTGCAGAGTTTCACTGGCTGTCTTGTCTGGAGACAATACACATCTTTTTAGCCTGTCTTGATGCTCTCTCCACTCACATCGTTTGTATCTTAAAGACTTGATTAGCTGTAAGTATTCGCATTCCAACCATTATTCATGTAAATTGAGTCTGTGTCTTTATATGCCCCGTTTGTGAACAGAATTCCCACTCACCTGAAGAAGGGGCTTGGAGCTCCGAAAGCTTGTGTGGTTTTTGCTACCAAATAAACCTGTTGGACTTTAACCTGGTGTTGTTAAACTTCTTACTGTGTTTACCCCAGTCCAACGCTGGCATCTCCACATCATGACTACAGGGGAAGTCCCAGAGGATTGGAGAATAGCCAACGTTATTCCTTTGTTTAAGAAGGGTAGCAAGAATAATCCAGATAATTACAGGCCGGTGAACCTTACGTAAGTGGTAAGGAAATTATTGGAGAGGATTCTTCGAGACAGGATTTACTCCCACTTGGAAATAAGTGGACGTATTAGCGAGAGGCAACATGGTTTTATGAAGGGGAGGTTGTGTCTCACTAACTTGATCAGGTTTTTCGATGAAGTGATGAAGATGATTGATGAGGGTAGGGTAGTGGATGTTGTCTACATGGACTTCAGTAAGGCCTTTGACAAGGTCCCTCATGGCAGACCGGTGCGGAAGGTGAAGTCGCATGGGATCAGAGGTGAGCTGGCAAGGTGGATACAGAACTGGCTCGGTCATAGAAGTGGAGACTGTTTGTGAACAGAACACCCACTCACCTGATGAAGGGGCAGTGCTCTGAAAGCTTGGGGCTTGTGCTACCAAATAAACCTGTTGGACTTTAACCTGGTGTTGTGAGACTTCTTTCTGTCATAGAAGACAGAGGGTAGCGGTGGAAGGGTGTGTTTCTGAATGGAGGGCTGTGACAAGTGGCATTCCTCGGGGATCAGTGCTGGGACCTTTGCTGTTTGTAATATATATATATAAACGATTTGGAAGAAAATGTAACTGGATTGATTAGTAAGTTTGCGGACGACACAAAGGTTGGTGGATTTGCGGATAGCAATGAGGACCATCAGAGGATACAGCAGGAGATAGATCAGTTGGAGGCTTGGGCGGAGAGATGGCAGATGGAGTTTAATCCGGACAAATGTGAGGTAATGCATTTTAGAAGGTCTAATACAGATAGGTAATATGCAGTAAATGGCAGAACCCTTAAGAGTATTGGTAGGCAGAGGGATCTAGATGTACAGGTACACAGGTCACTGAAAGTGGCAACGCAGTTGGCGAAGGTAGTCAAGAAGGCATACGGCATGCTTGCCTTCATCGGCCAAGACATTGAGTTTAAAAATTGGCAAGTCCTGTTACAGTTTTATAGAACCTTAGTTTGGCCGCACTTGGAATATCGAGTTCAGTTCTGATCGCCACGCTCCCAAAAGGATGTGGAGGCTTTGGAGAGGGTACAGAAAAGATTTACCAGGATGTTACCTGGCATGGAGGACATTAGCTATGAGGAGATGTTGGAGAAACTTGGTTTGTTCTCACTGGAACGACGGAAGTTGAGGGGAGACCTGATGGAAGTCTACAAGATTATGAGGTGCATGGACAGAGTGGAGAGTCAAAAGCTTTTTCCCAGGGTGGAAGAGTCAGTTACTAGGGGGCATAGGTTTAAGGTGCGAGGGGCAAGGTTTAAAGGAGATGTACGAGGCAGGTTTTTTTTTCACAAAGGCATGGTGGGTGCCTGGAACTCGCTGCCAGGGGAGGCAGTGGAAACAGATACGCTACTGTGTTTTGAGTGATGTCTGGGTAAATACATGAATAGGATGGGAATAGAAGGATATGGTCGCGGTAGGGGAGGGGGTTTAGTTCAGTCGAGCAGCATGGTCGGTGCAGGCTTGGAGGGCTGAAGGGCCTGTTCCTGTGCTGTAATTTTTTTTGTTCTCATCCATCGCCGGGATCCCGAATGTGCAGGGAGCAGTGGATGGCACACACATTGCCTTGTAGGGCCCCCATGCAGGACCGCAGCAATTTGTGAACCACAAGCGGTTCCACTCCCTGAACGTCCAAATTGTCTGCAACCATCAAATGACGATCATGCAGGTCAATGCACGCCACCCAGGGAGTCTCCATGACAACTTTGTCCTCAGGCAGTCGGCCATCCCTGGGCTCTTTGAAGACCAGCCCAGGCTCCTGGGATGGCTATTGGGTGACAAGAGTTACCCGCTAAAGTCATGGCTGACGACACCTGTGCAGAGGCCCCAGACCGAGGCGGAGACCCACTACAACGAGGCCATGCAGCCACCCCGTGCATCAGCCTGCTGAAGATGCGGTTCCGCTGCTTGGACCGCTCTGGGCGGGCCCTCCAGTATGATCCTGAGAGTGCTTCACGCATCATCATCGTTTGCTGCACTCTGCGCAACATCACCCAGCAGCGGGGAGACCAGCTGGAGCAGAAGGAGGAGCGGCGAGGGGGTGAGGTGGGTGCCCCACCATATGAAGACCTGGAGGAAAGAGGGCGGGTGGCGATGGCAGGTGTCTGGCAGGGAAGGGCAGCGAGGGGCACCTTGATTGCAGCCTGTTTCACCCAGGTGGTGCTGTGCAGTGAGGGGGCTGCAACCACCAGCACACCCCAGGAGCAAGTACAGCCACTATTCCCCCTCCAAACCGACCTGGGCCCTCAAACCACCACATCACCCTTCCCCAGCCTTTCTCATCCCACCACCCTGTCCCCCAGAAACATCCGACCCTGTTAATGTGCCTGGGCTGGCAATGGTTGTGAGTCTTGGTTGAAGGCTGGAGGATGATGACAACTCGCTGTTGTGCACAGTGGGATCCTGCCCCTGGTGCCACTCAAGTCTGACTCCTACCTGTATCCGAATGCACGCTGCCACCCTGGCCCATGGAGCTGTAAGGGTTGTGAATGCATGTTTTTTGGCTGGGTTGGGGAGGGGGGTGGGGGCACTTGCACCAAGGGTCTGGTGGATGTTGGGGAAGGCGGGGCAGGCACTCTGTAACATGTGGCTGAGTCTGCAAGGCTCAACAGACAGCACCTCTGATTGGGAGTTGGGACACTGAGCTGTGGGGTGTGAGAGAATCAGAGACATATTAGTCACAGCGTGATGTGCAATTAGCAGTTTATTGTGCTCTTAACACAAATGATTACCAAACCCTGACTAATGCTGACCTTCACCCGTGCCCTCTAGTGAACTATAACTTTCTAACTTTGTGCTATTCACTGCTTCTCGGTGCTACCCCAGGATGCACATCAGAGGTAGAGGTATCGAGCTGTGACGCACGCCCCATTGCCTGTGGTGCCCTTGGCGGACATCCCGTGGGTGGCCGGGACCTGGAGGGCCCCGGCTGACTTGTGGATGGCACTGTTTCGGTTCTATCCTGTTCATCTCGCTGGCCCTGAGATGCCCCGGTGTGAGGAAGGGGGGAATTGGAAGGTCTCGGGATGTCCGGGATCTCCTGGGTGGAAGGCCCCGGCATGGGCTCAAGCCCTTCCTCCTCCCTTGGGGTACCTGGAGGTCCCGGGGACACTCATGGGACACCAGGGTAGCTGGACTGAGCTCCGGCGTCACCTGGCTCTACCAGTCCTGGAGGCCCCATGATGTGTGATCCCTCAGCCCTGGCCCGCTGAGACTCGGTCAAGCTCAGTGACCATTCTGGATGCCCCATCACCCCCTGCCAGCTCCATGGCAACGCTCCTCCATGCTGGTCAGCTGCCACAGGTCAGGCACACCTGTGCCGTTTCCCGTGCATTGTGGATGTTCTTTTCCTGTGGGACCATAAGGTGGACAGCAAGCATTAACATATCGCAGTGCATGGTGCGCAATGTGTGCCTGTGTGACGGGCGTTGTGCTCACAGTTTCGGGGAAAGCAGTCACTACTGAAGGGTGCTCATTGAGGGGTGAGGGGAAGGGGTTAGAATCTGTCCCTGGGGGAAGGGTCACTTGTTGCATGGCCTTCAGGTGTCTAAGCAGGGTTGGAGATCCGTGCCAAGCATGTGCGGGGTTCCAAGAGGGATGCTCACTCACCCTTGCTGCTCGCAGAAGGTCATTCATTTTTTTGCGGCACTGTCTGTCAGAGCGCGGTGTCAGACTCCTGGCATTCACCGCTTCTGCCACCTCCTCCCACAATACCGTGGAAGATGCACCCCTTGGGTGAGGGACGTGGCCGGGGAAGATCCGCTCACACCTCTCCTCCATGGCATCTAGCAGATGCTCCTGGTCGGCCTCTGAAAATCTGGGAGCCAGTTTCCACAGTAAGAAGTCTCACAACACCAGGTTAAAGTCCAACAGGTTTATTTTGTAGCAAAAGCCACTAGCTTTCAGAGCGCTGCTCCTTAACCTGGTGTTGTGAGACTTCTTACTGCATTTACCCAAGTCCAACGCCGGCATCTCCACATCATGACAGCTAGTTTCCACGCAGACATCTTTGGTGGTGTGACTGGCCATGTGTCCATTCCTGCAGCATATATACAGCTCTGACTTATTAGGGGAGGTGCAGTGAGTGTGGCCAGTCAGGGGAGTGCGGGTGCAGTGAGTGCGGTCAGTCAGGGGAGTGCGGGTGCAGTGAGTGCGGTCAGTCAGGGGAGTGCGGATGCAGTGAGTGCGGCCAGTCAGGGGAGTGCGGATGCAGTGAGTGTGGCCAGTCAGGGGAGTGCGGATGCAGTGAGTGTGGCCAGTCAGGGGAGTGCGGATGCAGTGAGTGTGGCCAGTCAGGGGAGTGCGGGTGCAGTGAGTGTGGTCAGTCAGGGGAGTGCGGATGCAGTGAGTGTGGTCAGTCAGGGGAGTGCGGATGCAGTGAGTGCGGACAGTCAGGGGAGTGCGGGGTGGGGGTGGGGGGGGGGGGGGGTGTGGGGGGTGTGGGGGGGTGGGGGGGGGGGTAGGTGGTGTGTGGGGGGTGTAATACTCCGGGCTCCGAATCGATTAGCTGCTGTGTCCAGGGGGGAGTGTAATACTCAAGGCTCCCATTCAAGAGAGGGAATGATCACCAGCTGGGGTGCTGTACGTCAGCACAGCGCTGGTTCTCTGCAGGGTAGCAGTAAGGACAGTGTGTTCAAGGGATGGAGGGATTGTGTGCCTGCATTATCTGGATCCTTGGGGGCATGAGGTGGGCAGGCAGCCATGTCTATGTGTGGGGGGAGACGGTGGGGGGAGACAGTGGGGGTGGGAGTGTGCCGGGGGGCAGCGATGTCTATGTATGTGTGGGGGGGAGGGGGGCAGCGATGTCTCTGGGGAGGGGTTGGTTGTCACAAAAGAGGATATTTGATAATACAGTACGGAACCAAGTCAAGATCACCGAGTAATCGATTCACTAAGATGTTACAAATATACACTGTGGATGAGCTTGGCAGCAGTAATTCTGATATTCACTCTGTTTAATCTAAAAATATCAAATCAGACCCTATACTGTAACACTCCGGGTAAATGGAAGCCTATTGGGATGGAATTGGATTCAGGGGCACCAGCCACAGTGAGGGGGAGCACACATTTCAGCAACTAAGTGAGGAAGTCCAAACATTGAACTTGGAAAGCGCTTCTGTCGAGTTGACGACTTATACGGGAGAAGCAGTAGAAATATAAAGCAGCAGAATGGTACCTGTGAACTCGGGACAACAGTCTACCCAGTTCCCAGCGATAACAGTGACAGGTAAAGGGCCAAACCTTCCCACGAGTGATTGGCTTAAAGAAATCAAGATTAATCGGCCCGAGGTTTTCCAAGTGCAGGAAGGGGACTGCTCGAACTGTTAAGAAAATAGGACAACATGGGTCATCCGTGACCAACTCAGCAAATCAAAGGGCTACAAAATAAATTTATGTTAATCCAGGAGCAATTCTCCGATTGTTTGGGGCAACACAGATACAATATGTCTTACAAGAGAATGTAGATACTGAGTTAAACAGATTGGAATAACTAAGCATCATCCAGACAGTTCAGTTCTCAGAATGGGCAGCACCGATAGGCCCCGTGCTGAAACAGGACAAGGTCTGCGCTTTTGCGGCAATTATAAACTAACATTTAATCAGGCCACCAAGCTGATAAATAACTAATCCCGAGAACTGGAGGCCTAAAGCAGAACTGACAGGAGGTCAATCTTACACAAAGCTGGATATGAGTCACGTGTACCTGTAACTCGAATTAGATAACACTTCCTGGGGGTATGTCACAATGAACACACACAAAGACCTATTCCTGTCTTGTGATGTGTCTTTGACAGTGCATTATTCCAAAGACAATGAAGAGGCTGCTACAGGAGCCACAGCGAGTTGCAGTATACCTTGATGTTGTCCTTATAACTGGATCAACACAGGCCAAGCATCTAACAAACTTAGAAACAATGTTAACGAGATTCCAGGAGGCTGCAGTTCACCCTCCCCCAGGAGAATGTCCTGCAGTCACTCTGTGACATCCTTGACCCTGGCAACACACCATCCTGGAGTCACGTTTACGGCCACAGAAACCCTTGTCTGTTCCTCTAACTGACGAATCCCCAGTCACTGTTGCTCTCCCCTTCTTCCTCCCCTTCTGAACAGCCAAGCCACTCGTGCTGCCACAACCCTGGCTCTGACGGCAATACTCTGAGAAACCCGCTTCCCAAACGGAAAACCCATTTCTGAGTAGGATTCCAGAGGTCTCTGACACGACCTATCCCGTTCTCTTGGACTGCCTGATGGTCACCCACCCCTCTCTACCTCCAGACCCTCAAACTGCAATGTGACCACCTCTCTGAATGTGCTCTCCACGTATCTCCCAGCCTCACGGATGTGTCTCCGTGACTCCAGCCACAGCTCAGACTCTGAAACCTAGAGTTCAGGTTTCTGCATCTGTAAGCCCGAACTTTCCTTTATTCCAGAAGCTAGTTTTTCACCCACTGACCCTTACACTGAACAATTGACGGCCAAACACTAGCTTCCTGTGACATTGTGGTTGCTTTCTCCTCACTGCAGCCTCACAGTAGCTGAAATGGGGCAATGGAGCACAATGGGGTAATGGGACACAATGGGGTAATGGGACACAATGGGGTAATGGGGCACAATGGGGTAATGGGACACAATGGGGTAATGGGGCACAATGGGGTAATGGGGCACAATGGGGTAATGGGACACAATGGGGTAATGGGGCACAATGGGGTAATGGGGCACAATGGGTAATGGGACACAATGGGGTAATGGGGCACAATGGGTAATGGGACACAATGGGGTAATGGGGCACAATGGGGTAATGGGACACAATGGGGTAATGGGACACAATGGGGTAATGGGACACAATGGGGTAATGGGGCACAATGGGTAATGGGACACAATGGGGTAATGGGGCACAATGGGGTAATGGGGCACAATGGGGTAATGGGGCACAATGGGGTAATGGGGCTCTCCTCAGCTCCACACTGTCTCCCACGGCTCCATGCTGACTCCCAGCACCATAAGGACTTCTAATCTACAACTACCTTCGTACTTAAAGATGAGAAAGCAGTGAAGCTCAGAAGACCATTCAGCCCATCTGTTCACTTCCTCCCATAGCCAATATACAATCTCCCCTGCCATGGATTCTGGCTTCTCATTTAATCTCCTCCCACAGCCTGTGTCTGTTGTCACTGCGTCACTGTCTAGACTAGGGTCAGCGGGTCACACTGTCTAGACTAGGGTCAGTGGGTCATACTGTCTAGACTAGGGTCAGCGGGTCACACTGTCTAGACTAGGGTCAGTGGGTCACACTGTCTAGACTAGGGTCTGCGGGTCACACTGTCTAGACTAGGGTCAGTGGGTCATACTGTCTAGACTAGGGTCAGCGGGTCACACTGTCTAGACTAGGGTCAGTGGGTCATACTGTCTAGACTAGGGTCAGCGGGTCACACTGTCTGGGATTAGTGGGTCATACTGTCTAGACTAGGGTCAATGGGTCATACTGTCTAGACTAGGGTCAGCAGGTCACACTGTCTGGGATCAGCGGGTCACACTGTCTAGACTAGGGTCAGCAGATCATACTATTTAAACTAGGGTCAGCGGGTCACACTGTCTAGACTAGGGTCAGCGGGTCACACTGTCTAAACTAGGGTCAGCGGGTCACACTGTCTGAACTAGGGTCAGCGGGTCACACTGTCTAAACTAGGGTCAGCGGGTCACACTGTCTGGGATCAGTGCTAAATCTGTCTATGGTCACTGTGTCATACTGTCTGGGGTCACTGGGTCAGTCTGTCGAGGGTGAGTGGCTAGTTTGTCTGAGGTCAGTGGATCAGTCTAGGGTCAGTTGGTCAGTCGGGGGTCAGTCTGTCTGCTGTCAGTGGATCAGTCTGGGGTCATGGGGTCAGTCTGGAGTCACTGCGTCAGTCTGGGGTCACGGGGTCAGTCTGAAGTCACTGGGTCAGTCTGGGGTCAGTAGGTCAGTCTGGCGTCACTGGGTTAGAACAAAGAAAAGAACAAAGAAAATTACAACACAGGAACAGGCCCTTCGGCCCTCCAAGCCTGCCCGACTTAACTAAAACCCCCTACCCTCCCGGGGACCATATCACTCTATTCCCATCCTATTCATGTACTTGTCAAGACGCCCCTTAAAAGTCACTACCGTATCCGCTTCCACTACCTCTCCCGGCAACGAGTTCCAGGCACCCACCACTCTCTGTGTAAAATATCAGCCTCGTACATCTCCTTTAAACCTTGCACCTCGCACCTCAAACCTGTGCCCCCTAGTAGTTGACTCTTCCACCCTGGGAAAAAGCTTCTGACTATCCACTCTGTCCATGCCTCTCATAATCTTGTAGACTTCTATCAGGTCACCCCTCAACCTCCGTCGCTCCAGTGAGAACAAACCAAGTTTCTCCAACCTCTCCTCATAGCTAATGCCCTCCATACCAGGCAACATCCTGGTAAATCTTTTCTGTACCCTCTCCAAAGCCTCCACATCCTTCTGGTAGTGTGGCAACCAGAATTGAACACTATATTCCAAGTGCGGCCTCACTAAGTTTCTATAAAGCTGCAACATGACTTGCCAATTTTTAAACTCAATGCCCCGGCCGATGAAGGCAAGCATGCCGTATGCCTTCTTGACTTCCTTCTCCACCTGCATTGCCACTTTCAGTGACCTGTGTACCTGTACACCCAGATCCCTTTGCCTATCAATACTCTTAAGGGTTCTGCCATTTACTGTATATTTCCTATCTGTATTAGACCTTCCAAAATGCATTACCTCACATTTGTCTGGATTAAACTCCATCTGCCATCTCTCCGCCCAAGTCTCCAACTGATCTATATCCTGCTGTATCCTCTGATGGTCCTCATCGCTATCTGCAAATCCACCAATCTTTGTGTCGTCCGCAAACTTACTTATCAATCCAGTTACATTTTCCTCCAAATCATTTATATATATTACAAACAGCAAAGGTCCCAGCACTGATCCCTGAGGAACACCACTTGTCACTCACCCTTCCACTGCTACCCTCTGTTTTCTTTGACCGAGCCAGTTTTGTATCCACCTTGCCAGCTCACCTCTGATCCCATGCGACTTCACCTTCTGCACCAGTCTGCCATGAGGGACCTTGTCAAAGGCCTTACTGAAGTCCATGTCGACAACATCCACTGCCTTACCCTCATCAATCATCTTCATCACTTCCTCGAAAAGTTCGATCAAGTTCGTGAGACACGACCTCCCCTTCACAAAACCATGTTGCCTCTCACTAATACATCCATTTATTTCCAAGTGGGAATAAATCCTATCTCGAAGGATCCTCTCCAATAATTTCCCTACCACTGATGTAAGGCTCACCGGCCTGTAATTACCTGGGTTATTCTTGCTACCCTTCTTAAACAAAGGAACAATATTGGCTATTCTCCAATCCTCTGGGACCTCCCCTGTAGCCTGTGAGGATACAAAGATTTCTCTCAAGGCCTCAGCAATTTCCTCCCTTGCCTCTCTCAGTATTCTGGGGTATTTCCCATCAGGTCCTGGAGACTTGTCTACCTTGATGTTTCTCAAGAGCCCCAATACCTCCTCCTTTTTGATCTCAACATGACTCAAACTATCTACACATCCTGATTGGTTATCTGGACATAAGGAGCATCACCGCACAAGCGTGAAGCAGGCCACCATGGACTAGCACAGCCTCCCCGTCACTGCGTTCCTTTCCTCAGCACAGATATCTGCATCTCTCCATCGATCGGAACCCTCCTCATAATCCTTCCCTTCTACCCTGATACTACCCTGTTTCCCCTCTTCTTCCTCGAGTTGATGTGAGTTTAACTACTGGGTGTGAAGAATTTGAGATATTCTGCTCAACGTGGGAATGCTGATCCGTTGAGACAAAAGGCAGGAGTGAGTCTCGAGCTTCAATCTAATTCACTCCTTTCTCCCACAGAATGGGGATCAGTTCACTCCAAAGCAGCTTCTAAATAACAAGGCGAGGAGAACCATCTGGAGGTGCCGGTCTAAACTGATTGGATTCACTACAGGCACAATGTGAGTCTCTGGAAGAGAGAGAGGGTAAGTCACCCGTATAGGTTGGTCAGGCTTGAGCGTGTGCTCACTGCATTAAATGCTGCACCCTCCCCAGGAGAGGGTCAGGGTTTTGCAGGGTGAGTTATCCATTTCCTTTCCGCTATTAGTCTCTTTGTTCCCTTTAGTGTGGAAATGGGTAACAAAACCCAGCAGAAATTACACTGTGACTGGAATTGTATTGGGTGCTGGGTAAGGGCAGAGAGATTTGAGGGAACAGATTCCCAGGACGTTAAAGGCAGCACTGATGTAAATCCTTAGTAAGATCTCCCTTCGGGGACTGTGTGGCAGGTCTGCATTGCAGGTTAGATGTTGGGCCTCTAGAAAGAGTACACAACAGTCCAAAGATGTGTGGGATTGGCCGTGCTAAATTAGTGTCAGGGGGACTAGCTAGAGTAAATGCATGGGGTTATGGGCATAGGGTCTGGGTGAGACTGTGGTCAGTGCAGACTCGATGGGCCGAATGGCCTCCTTCTGGACTGTCGGATTCTATGATTCGAACAGGTTTATTAGGATGGTGCTGATATGTGGAGATAGAAATATAAAGAAATACTTGGAAAATTGTTTGTTTGAGCAGATGGTAAGTGATAGAGAAATGTTTGAAATGAAAATCAGCTAAAAGCAGCGAATGGGAGTGGGGATAATTGGAAAACTCTTTGAAAGAGCTGTTACAGTGAATGAACTCGTTTTGGGCTGTACAATTCTATAATAAAGCTACTTTGGCTACAGTCAGGTGAGAGTGGGATTAAACCAGGGCATTCGCCCTGAGCTGGATCACAGAGTGGGGACGGCGGAGTGAACCACAATGCCAAACACAGACAATTCGGGAAGAGGACTGGAACACCACTGTCAAAGAGGACATCTGGCATTGTGAGAGAGCTAGAAAGAGGAAAGCAAATAATGGAGCCAGGAGGAGAGTGAGAGAGAAAAGAATTGTTACTGACTCATGACAGTGAGGATTAAGGTCCCACCCTGACCTCTGTGCCTGTGGGTTTTGGGAGGTGCAGTTTGTGATCATTAGGTAGACAGTGACAGCCTGCCGCATCTCCACCGCTGGATTTTAAGGAATTACACGCTCGCTCCAACACCCCCAGACCTTCCCAGATTTGATGTTGTTTTGGTGTCAGATGCAGTCAGTGGGAACGAGAGGGTCCTCACTTCACGTTCCTCTTGACCTGTTGACCTGGTCGGCAATGTTCAGCTTTGTAGTGTAGACATTGACACCTCTAGCTCTGAGATGGGGATGAATCATTGCGTGCTCTCGAGAGGGGATTAGGGTGGAGTGGGGAGGAGTAAGTTGATTTCTTTCAGGCAGGGAATATCTCCTCGAGTGACACATACGTCTGGAAGGGGCCAGGTGAGGGTGTTTGTAAAGTTGCAGCCTTAGGGCAAGGTTTGTTCCACTGGGTGAGGCTTTTAGTCACTCCCAACCTGCCCAGGCTGCTCCTCATTCAGAACACCAATCAGATTTGAGCTATTAAACTAAAGGAGCGAGGGGGACGGAAAGGCATTCCGATTGAATCAGTCAGTGTTTACACCTCACACACCGGAGGTGTAAAGGGGAAAGCAGCACAATCAGCACTTCACACAGAGCTACAACGCAGTGTGGAGTGGCAGGTAGGAGCTCTATCATTAAAGAGTTACAAAACTTTCTCATCTGGAGTCCAGAGTGGGCCCCACCTGTATGGTTCACAATATTGTCAACATTCCGCTGCACGTTAAATCATTTCTAATGCATTTATTTATGAATCAGTCTACACGCCTGAGTTTCGAACTCAGATTCGGTGCATTGGATTTGACAGCACTGCCGAACCGTTTGTTTTTAAAGTTTACAAAACTTTGAAATGCTGTGGCTCTGATGAGGTGATCGAATGGGTCAGTGATTGGTAGAGGGTTTGGGGTCTGTAATTGGCAGAGGGTTTGGGGTCTGTGATTGGTGGAGGGTTTGGGGTTTGCGATTGGTGGAGGGTTTGGGGTCTGCGATTGGTGGAGGGTTTGGGGTCTGTGATTGGTGGAGGGTCTGGGGTCAATGATTGGTGGAAGGTTTGGGGTCTGTGATTGGTAGAGGGTTTGGGGTCTGTTATTGGTGGAGGGGTTGGGGTCTGTAATTGGTAGAGGGTTTGGGATCAATGATTGGTGGAGGGTTTGGGGTCAATGATTGGTGGAGGGTTTGGGGTTTGTGATTGGTGGAGGGTTTGCAGTTTATGATTGGCAGAAGGTTTGGGGTCTCTGATTGGTGGAGGGTTTGGGGTCTGTGATTGGTGGAGGGTTTGGGGTCTGTTATTGGTGGAGGGGTTGGGGTCTGTGATTGGTAGAGGGTTTGGGGTCTGTTATTGGTGGAGGGGTTGGGGTCTGTAATTGGTAGAGGGTTTGGGATCAATGATTGGTGAAGGGTTTGGGGTCTGTGACTGGCGGAGGGTTTGGGGTCAGTGATTGGTGGACGGTTTGGGGTCTGTGATTGGTGAGAGTTTGGGGTCTGTGATTGGTGGAGGGTCTAGGGTCTGTGATTGGCAGGGGGTTTGGGGTCTGTGATTGATAGAGGGTTTGGGGTCAATGATTGGTGGAGGGTTTGGGGTTTGTGATTGGTGGAGGGTTTGCAGTTTATGATTGGCAGAAGGTTTGGGGTCTGTGATTGGTGGAGGGTTTGGGGTCTGTGATTGGTGGAGGGTTTGGGGTCTGTGATTGGTAGAGGCTTTGGGGTCTGTTATTGGTGGAGGGGTTGGGGTCTGTAATTGGTGGAGGGTTTGGGATCAATGATTGGTGGAGAGTTTGGGGTCTGTGATTGGTGGAGGGTTTGGGGTCTGTGATTGGTGGAGGGTCTAGGGTCTGTGATTGGCAGGGGGTTTGGGGTCTGTGATTGATAGAGGGTTTGGGGTCAATGATTGGTGGAGGGTTTGGGGTTTGTGATTGGTGGAGGGTTTGCAGTTTATGATTGGCAGAAGGTTTGGGGTCTGTGATTGGTGGAGGGTTTGGGGTCTGTGATTGGTGGAGGATTTGGGGTCTGTGATTGGTGGAGGGTTTGGGGTCTGTGAGTGGCAGAGTGTTTAGGGCCTGTGATTGGCGGAGGGTTTGGGGTCTGTGATTGGCGGAGGGTTTAGGGTCTGTGATTGGCAGAGGGTTTAGGGTCTGTGATTGGTGGAGGATTTGGGGTCTGTGATTGGCGGAGGGTTTGGGGTCTGTGATTGGCTGAGGGTTTAGGGTCTGTGATTGGCAGAGGGTTTAGGGTCTGTGATTGGCGGAGGGTTTAGGGTCTGTGATTGGCGGAGGGTTAGGGGTCTGTGATTGGTGGAGAGGAGGTAAGGAGATTGGTTTTATGCAGTGAATAATTCTGATCTGGAATCTGCTGCCTGATAGGTTGATTCAATATTGTTCAAAATGAAGTATTGAAATAACAAGATTTGCCAGCGACAGGCAGTCAGGCGACTAATTGGACAGCTCTCTCAAAGAGCCAGCACGGGGAGAAGGGCCGACTGGCCTCTTTCTTTGCTGCATGATTCTCTTTTCATTGAGTTGACCCAGCCTGAACCTGAGGTTGTCGGCAGGAAGTTCCTGATCTGGATCTGCCGGGAAGCACTGGTCACTGCACTGAGGAAATCAGCCTTTATCCTTCCTGGAGAGAGGGAGAGCAGTCGGAGCTGACTGGATGAATCGAGTCCTGATGATCTATCTCTAATTACCAGAGTTATTTTAAACTCTTTGCTCCATTTCATTTTATGTTCTGATTGGCCGGGCAGTTTAATTCCAAGCATTGAGCTGTGAAACTTAGCTGTTTATTTCAGAGCAGAGGGAGATCCAGATAGTGCTGAGTGTCCAAGTAATGGAGCAGTTTATACCGATGTGTAACTGGCTATTCCCGTTAAACTCCACAGTCATGTGGATTAACACTCATCCAGTAATGTAAGCACTGCCATTGCTGAGGCAGGAATGCAGGGCAGATGTAGTGAGAGCAGTTTCAATCCACATCAATACAGATGTGAGTTTTAAAAAGACTTCTTGCGACACTCTTGCTAAATTGTGCAAACTAGCTGGTCCAGAGAGAGAGAGAGAAACAGAAAACTGCTGGAAAACCTCTGCAGGGACGGCAGCATCTGTGGAGAGAGAAACAGAGTTAATGTTTCGAGTTCCTATGACTCTTGAAAAGACACACAGACTCAGAATATTAACTCCGTTTCTCTCTCCACAGATGCTGCCAGACCCGCTGGGATTTTCCAGCACTTTGTGTTTTTGTCTCAGATTCCCAGCATCCGCAGTATTTTGCTTTTATTTTTGGACAGAGACATGGGTAGAGAGAGTGGACTGGCTACTGACCATCTGAGGGAGAGAGTGGACTGGGTACTGACCATCTGAGGGAGAGAGTGGACTGGGTACTGACCGTCTGAGGGAGAGAGTGGAGTGGGTACTGACCGTCTGAGGGAGAGAGTGGACTGGGTACTGACCGTCTGAGGGAGAGAGTGGGCTGGGTACTGACCATCTGAGGGAGAGAGTGGACTGGGTACTGACCATCTGAGGGAGAGAGTGGACTGGGTACTGACCGTCTGAGGGAGAGAGTGGGCTGGGTACTGACCGTCTGAGGGAGAGAGTGGACTGGGTACTGACCGTCTGAGGGAGAGAGTGGGCTGGGTACTGACCATCTGAGGGAGAGAGTGGACTGGGTACTGACCATCTGAGGGAGAGAGTGGACTGGGTACTGACCCCCGTCTGAGGGAGAGAGTGGACTGGGTACTGACCGTCTGAGAGAGACAGTGGACTGGGTACTGACCATCTGAGGGAGAAAGTGGACTGGGTACTGACCGTCTGGGAGAGACAGTGGACTGGGCACTGACCGTCTGAGGGAGAAAGTGGACTGGGTACTGACCATCTGAGGGAGAAAGTGGACTGGGCACTGACCGTCTGAGAGAGACAGTGGACTGGGTACTGACCATCTGAGAGAGACAGTGGACTGGGCAGTGACCATCTGGGAGAGACAGTGGAGTGGGTACTGACCGTCTGAGGGAGAGAGTGGACTGGGTACTGACCGTCTGAGGGAGAAAGTGGACTGGGTACTGACCGTCTGAGGGAGAAAGTGGACTGGGTACTGACCGTCTGGGAGAAACAGTGGACTGGGCACTGACCGTCTGAGGGAGAAAGTGGACTGGGTACTGACCGTCTGAGAGAGACAGTGGACTGGGTACTGACAGTCTGGGAGAGACAGTGGACTGGGTACTGACAGTCTGGAAGAGACAGTGGACTGGGTACTGACCGTCTGGGAGAGACAGTGGACTGGGTACTGACCGTCTGGGAGAGGCAGTGGACTGGGTACTGACCGTCTGGGAGAGGCAGTGGACTGGGTACTGACCGTCTGGGAGAGGCAGTGGACTGGGTACTGACCGTCTGGGAGAGGCAGTGGACTGGGTACTGACCGTCTGAGGGAGAAAGTGGACTGGGTACTGACCGTCTGGGAGAGGCAGTGGACTGGGTACTGACCGTCTGGGAGAGGCAGTGGACTGGGTACTGACCATCATTTTCTGGAGCAGTAACAGCGAGGGTTGCTGAGGATAATCACAGGCCCAGAATCGGTCAGTGCAGGAGGCCCATTTACCCATTTCACCACTGGGAATGTTTCCTTTCCATCTACTCTGTCCACAGCCCTCCTGGTTTTGAATAACTTCATAAAATCTCCTCTCAACCCTCGCAATGTAGCTTTTCAAATCTCGATTCATCACTGAAGCTCCTCACCCCTGGAACTGTTCTTATGAATCTTTTGTAAACTCTCCAATCTGCAAATTCTTGGCATTATTTAAATTTAAATTCTAATCGTGTTCATTTGAGATTTGAACTATTTAAGACACAGGAACAGTTTGGTGAAGCAATTCAGGAAATCTCTAATAAGTTGTAGATTAATACAGGTGAAAGTCAGGGTGGGACGTGACTAGCACACTGTGGCTCTTGCTTTCTGATTCAGCTTTGAGCACAGGTATACACAAAGTCTCTGTTCTCTCTCCCTAACCCCTGCCTCCCTGTGGACAGCAGGCACTTGCTACGTAACTTGCACAGTGAAATCTGCTTGTTTTTCTTGAGATAATTGAACAATTTATTTACTGTTAGTGCATTTCGCAATGGAGTCCAGGTGCTTGCACAATATAAATCATTCTGTCTACAAGGCAAGGACTCAAATATACAAACACAACAAGATTGATCTCTGCACTCAGTTCGGTCATTCACCCCCCACTGTGAGCTTGTCACACTGCTATTCTCTAATGCTATTCACAGGCCCTCACAGTCTCTTCAGGTTGGTGACCTCCAAACTTCTTAATCCTCTTACTTGCTTATCCAAGAAGTGGATCTCCAGAAACCAGCTCTGACGAAGGGTCATCCAGACTGGAAACGTTGGCTCTATTCTCTCTCCACAGATGCTGTCAGACCCGCTGAGATTTTCCAGCATTTTCTGTTTTTGTTTCATTAGAACAGTCCCTGAATGTGTTTTCACCGAGACAACTGCTTTGAATGAAGAACAAAGTACAGCTCAGGAACAGGCCCTTCGGCCCTCCAAACCTGTGCCGATCATGATGCCCTAACTAAGCTAAAAAAAACCTTCTGCCCTTAGCCGGTCCGTATCCCTCTATTCCCTCCCTATTCATGGATCCATCCAGATGCCTCTTAAATGTTGTTAATGTACCTGCTTCCACCACCTCCTCTGGCAGCGCGTTCCAGGTACCCACCGCTCTGTGAAAAACCTCCCTCGCACATCTCCCTTAAACTTTCCCCTCTCACCTTAAACCTGTGCCCCCTTGTAATTGACACTTCCACCCTTGGAAAAAGCCTCTGACTATCCACCCTGTCTGTGCCTCTCATAATTTTGTAGACCTCTATCAGGTCTCCCCTCAGCCTCCGTCTTTCCAGTGAAAACAATCCTAGTTTATTCAACCTGTCCTCATAGTCAACACCCTCGAGACCAGGCAACATCCTGGTGAACCTTCTCTGCACTCTCCCCAAAGCTTCCTTGTTCCTCTGGTAGTGTGGTGACCAGAACTGCACACAATACTCCAAATGCGGCCTAACCAAGGTTTTATATAGCTGCAACGTGATTTCCCAAATCTTGTACTCAATAAAGCTGCCGTATGCTTTTGTTGTATCTGTCAGTGTTTGGTATAAATCAGTTAAAAATACAGAATGATTTTGTGAAACGTGAAGTTACCGCAATTACACAAAATCTATATAAAATACATTTCAAATCAATGTTTGATGCTGATTGGTGTGCTACATATCACACAACACACTCAACTAACAGATTAAAATTTAAGATAACTATAGCTAATTACAAAACGTAATTTTAAACTTCAAAATTAAGAGATAATTATCATGAAAGATAGTGATTTCTTTTAAACATCACAAGTTAAACTGCATCAGTTTATTGCACAAAGCTGGATGTTGTTTCTCTCTCTGCACAACAGAGCTTTGAATTAGAGATTGGAGTTGGTATTTGAACAGTGAGTGAGGTGAGTGGTTCCGTACCGGTGATTGGTCAAACTTGATGTCTCACTGACCGGCTTAAGGGCCATTTTGTTTCCTCCCTTGTCAACTTTAAGTCTGATGCTAAGACCAAGTCATGTGATGAGGTAGGGTCCCAGAATTTAGTAGAAAACCATATTCGGTTGACATATTTTGAGTATTTGTCCAATGCCATAACTAAACTACAACTAATTGTAAATAATTATCTAAATTAAACTTTCCTCCAAGTGTCTTCATAATTTTCCTAAAGTGCAGCACCCAGAACAGAACACAACACAGAGAATAGAACATAGAACATAGAACAGTACAGCACAGAACAGGCCCTTTGGCCCACGATGTTGTGCCGAGCTTTATCTGAAACCAAGATCAAGCTATGCCACTCCCTGTCATCCTGGTGTGCTCCATGTGCCTATCCAATAACCGCTTAAATGTTCCTAAAGTGTCTGACTCCACTATCACTGCAGGCAGTCCATTCCACACCCCAACCACTCTCTGCGTGAAGAACCTACCTGAATGAGCTAATGTCTAATACAAATTGAACATAGCTCCTTGCTCTTGTACTCTATGTCCCTATTAATAAAGCCCAGGATCCTGTGTTCTTTATTAACCACTCTCTCAATCCGTCCTGCCTCCTTCAATGGTTTCTCTGTCTATACACCCAGGTCCCCCTGCTCCTGCATCCCTTTCTGTTGTACCCTTTTGGTGATATTGTTTCTCCATGTTATAGTAATACAGCACGGAAACAGGCCCTTCGGCCCACCATGTCTATGCTGACCATCAATACTAATCAATACTAATCCCATTTACCAGCACTGGTCCGCAGCCTGTAATGCCTTGGCGATTAGAGTGCTCATTCAGCTGCTCTTAAATGTTGAGGGAGAGTCCCTGCCTCCAGCATCCTCTCAGGCAGCATGTTCCATATTTCCACCACCCTCTGGGTGAAATAAACTCTGGGTGAAATAAACTCTGGGTGAAATAAACTCTGGGTGAAATAAACTCTGGGTGAAATGAACTCTGGGTGAAATAAACTCTGGGTGAAATAAACTCTGGGTGAAATAAACTCTGGGTGAAATAAACTCTGGGTGAAATAAACTCTGGGTGAAATAAACTCTGGGTGAAATAAACTCTGGGTGAAATAAACGGCCTCAACCGGGATATTGGGTTCATGTCACACTATCTGTAATCCCCACAGCCTGCCTGGACCTGCAGAGTCTCACTGGGCTGTCCTGTCTGGAGACAATACACATCTCTTTAACCTGTCTTAATGCTCTCTCCACTCACGTTGTTTGTATCTTAAAGACTTGATTAGTTGTAAGTATTCGCACTCCAACCATTATTCATGTAAATTGAGTCTGTGTCTTTATATGCTCTGTTTGTGAACAGAATTCCCACTCACCTGAAGAAGGGGCTTGGAGCTCCGAAAGCTTGTGTGGCTTTTGCTACCAAATAAGCCTGTTGGACTTTAACCTGGTGTTGTTAAACTTCTTACTGTGAAATAAACTTCCTCAGATCCCCTCTAAACCACTTACTCCTCACCTTAAACCTATGCCCTCTGGTCTTGGACCAAACTTCACGTTTCACAAAATCATTCCGTATTTTTAACTGATTTATACCAAACACTGACAGATACAACAAAAACATACGGCAGCTTTATTAAGGACAAGAGTTGGGAAATCATGTTGCAGCGACATAAAACCTTGGTCATGCCATGGGAAAAAGATTCTTACGATCTACCCTATTTATGCCTCTCACAATTTTGTATACCTCTATCAGATCCCGGCTCAGCCTGCTCTGCTCCCAGGAAAACAAACCCAGCGCTTTACACTCATTTTGTGGCAGGAAAATGCTGTAAAATTGGACGTAAAGCAGCTAGCACGAATGGTTTTCGCAACCGGCACGATTTTACAACATCTGGATTTCTGGCACAGTCGGCTTCTTGCCAGTAATGGGCGAGAGGCTGGTCAGTTTATTGAACTTTATTAAAATTGTTTAGCGAGCTCGGCGCTGAATCGTCCACTTGCTTTTATGGCCTCACCGGGAGAGGTTCTCTCCGGCGAGGAAAACTCCTGCTCCCCATGAACGGGGAACAGTCGTATTGGCCTCGCTGGTGGAACCGGAGGCCATTGAGGCCCCCTGGGGAAACCGAGTGCAAGGCGGGGGTGCCCCCTGGGCAGTGACAGCCTGGCACCTGGGCAATGCCAGGTGGGGCCAATTGGGGGCAGGGCCTGTGGGGGGCAGGAACCGCTGCCACACTGCATGCAATCAGTGGGTGAAGGTGACGGGCCGCAATCCATCTGGACAGCAGTGGGGGGGTCTGCATCTCGGGACATGGGCCCCCATGAATGCAGGGGTGTGGGGGGGGTTGCTGGTTGAGGCTGCCTGCAGTAGCAGGGGCCTGACAGCTCTAACTTTGTCTGTCAGACCCCCTGATAATGTGTGCAGTATCGGAGATCTGCACACGCACACTAGCTCCCTCTACAGGCTGCCTGGCAAGTTAAGCCCCGCCCACAGCCTTCTGTAGCAGGAAACAGACTCCCCCAAAATTTTAAAGACAGATTGCATAAGATTGGACCTGAAAACCCGCCCAAAAATCAGATCTGGAACTCTCCCATTTTCACGCCTGTCCAATACTTAGAAAAAATCTCATAAAATTCCGCCCTTAGTGTCAGGGGATTAGTAGGGCAAATCTGTGAGATTATAGGGATCGGGCCTGGGTGGGATTGTTGTCAGTGCAGGGTCAAAAGACCTCCTTCTGCACTTAGGGATGCTATGAATTTCTCTCTTCTGACCCCTCTCCTCGCTCCCCCTCCCCCTCCTCTCCTCGCACCCGCCTCTTCCTCTCCTCTCTCCTCGCTCCCTCCTCCTCCTCTCCTCGTCCCCCTCTTCCTCTCCTTCTCCTCGCTCCCCCCTCCTCTCCTTGCTCCCCCCTCTTCCTCTCCCGTTTCCTCGTCCCCTCCCCCTCCCTCCTCTCCAGCTGACTGCGCAGAATGACACGGAACTCTCCATTTTCACACATCGAGCACAGTTAGTTTCCGATCAAAGTTCAGAATATGGATATTTGGAATATTTTAGACTAAACCAAAGATCATTAAGTCTTCAGAATGCTGGAGGAGTTTGATGGGTTTGAATTTGAAGGCTATGGCCGCGATTTTACAAAACAATTTCTAAGTGCAGAACGAGTGAGAAAACAGGAGAGAATCGCGGCATTATTCAGAATGTTCGAGCAGGGCACTTGGAAAAATTTAAGGCAATTGGGCAGAGTCAATGGCCGGAATTTCTCCGTCCCACCTCCCACCGGAATGTGAGCGGGAGACGGGCGCAACGTGGGAAGGTCCACTGACCTCGGGCAGGACTTTACAGTTTAGGGATGAGCTGTTTTGCAGAGCTCTGAGAAGCAGAGGGATCTGGGTGTCCTAGTTCATAGAGTCATAGGATTGGTTAACCATGGTTTCCCTTGCAAGGTTAACCAATTTATTGGAGTTCTCTGAAGGAGTCACATGTGCTGTGGATAAAGGGGAACCAGTGAATGTACTGTACTTAAATTTCCAGAAGACATTTGATAAAGAGCCACACCAAAGGTTATTGCAGAAAAGAAAATCTCATGGTGTACGGGATAGCATATTGGCACGGATTGAAGATTGGCTAGCTAACAGCAAACAGAGAGTTGGCATAAATAGCTCTTTTTCTGGTTGGCATGGTGTGAGAATGGGGAGCCACAGGAACCAGCGCTGGAGATTCTATTTTATACAATTTCTATAAATGACTTGGAAGAAGGGGCTGAAGGCACAATTGCTAAATTTGCTGATGACACAAAGATAGATAGGAAAGTAACTTGTGAAGCGGATGTAAAGAGGCTACGAAAGGACAGGTAAAGGTTACATGAATGGTCTAAATTACGGCAAATGGAGTATAATGTGGACAAATGTGAAATTCTCCATTTTTTTAAATTCATTGATGGGCCATGGGCGTCGCTGGCTGGCCAGCGTTTATTGCCCATCCCGAGTAGCCCTCAGAGGTCAGTTAAGAGTCAACCACATTGCTGTGGCTCTAGAGTCACATGTAGGCCAGACCAGGCAAGGACGGCAGATTTCCTTCCCTAAAGGATATTAGTGAACCAGATGGGCTTTTCCGACAATCGACAATGGTTTCATGGCCATCAGTAGATTCTTAATTCCAAATATCTTTTCTTTGTTTAATTTAAATTCCACCATCTGCCGTGGCGGGATTCGAACCCAGGTCTCCAAAACATTAGCTGAGGTTCTGGATTAATAGTCTGGCGATAATATCACTAGGCCATCACCACCCCTTTGGCAGGCAGAATAAAAAAACGTTATTATCCAACTGGTAAGAAATTGCAGCGCTCTGAGGTGCAGAGGGATCTGAGTGTCCTAATCAGCAGAGTCAGAATTTTACAACACGGAAAGAGGCCCTTCAGCCCATCGTATTAATACCAGCCATCAAACACCTATCTATTCTAATTCCATTTCCCAGCACTTGCGCTGTAGCCGTGTGTGCTGACGTTTCAACTGCTCATCTAAATGCTTCTTCAATGTTGTGAGAGTTCCTGCCTCTACCATCCTTTCAGGCAGCGAGTTCCAGATTCCCACCACCCTCTGGGTGAAAAGGGTTTCCTCAAATTCTCTCTATATCTCCTGCCCCTGACCTTAAATCTCTGCCCCCTGGTTATTGACTCCTCTACCGAGGGGAGAAGTCCCTTCCTATCTACCCTATCTGTGTCCTTCATAATTTATACACCTCAACCAGGTCCTCCCTCAGCCTTCTCTGCCCTAAGGGAAACAACCCCAGCCTCTCTTCATAGCTGAACTGCTCCAGCCAGGCAACATCCTGGTGAATCTCCTCTGCGCTCTCTCTAGAACAATCACATCCTTCCTGTAGTGTGGCAATCAGAACTGCACACGGTACTCTAGCTGTGGCCTAACCAACGCTCTGTCCAACTCCAACATTACCTCCTTGCTCTTATACGCTATACCACAACTAATGAAAGCAAGTGTCCCATATGCTTTCTTAACTATCTGGAGTACTGCGTACGGTTTTGGTCTCCTCACTTGACAAAGGATATCCTGGCACTGGAGGGGGTGCAGAGGAGATTCACGAGGTTGATTCCGGAGTTGAGAGGGTTGGCTTGACAGGAGAGACTGAGTAGACTGGGGCTATACTCATTGGAATTCAGAAGAATGAGGGGAGATCTTATAGAAACATATAAGATTATGAAGGGAATAAATAAGATAGAAGCAGGGAAGTTGTTTCCACTGGCGGGTGAAACTAGAACTAGGAGGCATAGCCTCAAAATAAGGGGAAGCAGATTTAGGACTGAGTTGAGGAGGAACTTCTTCACACAAAGGGTTGTGAATCTGTGGAATTCCCTGCCCAGTGAAGCAGTTGAGGCTACCTCATTGAATGTTTTAAGGCAAGGATAGATAAATTTTTGAACAGTAAAGGAATTAAGGGTTATGGTGAGCGGGCGGGTAAGTGGAGCTGAGTCCACAAAAAGGTCAGCCATGATCTTATTGAATGGCGGAGCAGGCTCGAGGGGCCAGATGGCCTACTCCTGCTCCTAGTTCTTATGTTCTTAGGTTCTTATTATCCTATTCACGTGCTCTGCTGCCTTCAGGAATCTGTGAATAATTACCCTAAGATCCGTCTGTTCCTCTGAGCTTCCCAGTGTCCTGCCAGTCATTAAATACTCCCTTGTCTTGTTACTTCTTCCATCATCTCACACCTATCACGGTTGAATACCATTTGCCACTGCTCTGCCCATCTGACCAACCCATCGATATCTTCCTGTAACCTCTGACCTTCTTCACTATTAACCACCCTACCAATCTTGGTGTCATCTGCAAACTTTCTTACCAATTCCCCCACTTTATCATCTACATATTTTATGTATATAATAAACAATAAGGGTCCCAGCACTGAACCTTGTGGTACACCACTGGACACCGGCCTCCAGTCACTCAAACAACCTTCTACCCATTACCCTTTGTGTCCTATTAGTAAGCTAGTTTCTGATCCATCTCGCCAAGTTTCCCAATTCAATGTGCTTCAATATGTTTGGAAATGCTGCTTAAATATCTGACATTCTCCTCATTGCCGGTCTTAATGTCTTTTCTCTCTTTCTCGACAGCTGACTATGCAATGAACAGTGTGGGAAATTATCAGAAGTTGAATCACGAAGATTACATGGACAGTGGTAAGCAGACTGTGCTTATTTTCAGATTTCATCCGGCAGTGTTGTAGAAAACCTGAAGCCAGTTTCTGGAAAACCTGAAAGGAACACTGATTGGTTGAAGCAGAATTTGCAACATCTAAACTCACAGATCATTCCTGGGAGATAGGCCGGAAATCTCCCACCGTTCACACCACGCTGCCAGTGAGAATGGAAAATTTAGTACACAGCCAAATCACCGGTCACTGCAGCGGGGCTGGAGAATCCCAGCTGCAGGCGAGCTAGAAACATAGAAACATAGAAAACTACAGCACAAAACAGGCCCTTCGGCCCCACAAGTTGTGCCGAACATATCCCTACCTTTTAGGCCTACCTATAACCCTCCATCCTATTAAGTCCCATGTTCTCATCCAGGAGTCTCTTAAAAGACCCTATTGAGTTTGCCTCCACCACCACTGACGGCAGCCGATTCCACTCGCCCATCACCCTCTGTGTGAAAAACTTCCCCCTAACATCTCCCCTGTACCTACCCCCAGCACCTTAAACCTGTGTCCTCTCGTAGCAGCCATTTCAGCCCTGGGAAAAAGCCTCTGAGAGTCCACCCGATCTATGCCTCTCAACATCTTATATACCTCTATTAGGTCTCCTCTCATCCTTCGTCTCTCCAAGGAGAAAAGACCGAGCTCCCTCAGCCTATCCTCATAAGGCATGCCACTCAATCCAGGCAACATCCTTGTAAATCTCCTCTGCACCCTTTCAATCTTTTCCACATCCTTCCTGTAATGAGGTGACCAGAACTGAGCACAGTACTCCAAGTGGGGTCTGACGAGGGTCTTATACAGCTGCATCATTATCCCCGGACTCCTAAACTCAATCCCTCGATTGATAAAGGCCAGCACACCATACGCCTTCTTAACCACCTCTTCCACCTGCGGGGCCGATCTTAGAGTCCTATGGACCCGGACCCCAAGGTCCTTCTGATCCTCCACAGTACTAAGAGTCTTTCCCTTTATATTGTTCTCCTTCATCCCATTTGACCTGCCAAAATGGACCACTACGCATTTATCTGGGTTGAAGTCCATCTGCCACTTCTCCGCCCAGTCTTGCATCCTATCTATGTCCCTCTGTAACTTCTGACATCCCTCCAGACTATCCACAACCCCACCAACCTTCGTGTCGTCGGCAAACTTACCAACCCATCCCTCCACTTCCTCATCCAGGTCATTTGTAAAAATGACAAACAGCAAGGGTCCCAGAACAGATCCCTGGGGCACACCACTGGTGACCGACCTCCAATTAGAAAAAGACCCATCTATACACACTCTCTGCCTCCTTTGGGCAAGCCAGTTCTGGATCCACAGGGCAGCAGCCCCTTGGATCCCATGCCCTCTCACTTTTTCTAGTAGCCTTGCATGGGGGACCTTATCGAACGCCTTGCTAAAATCCATATAAACCACATCTACCGCTTTCCCTTCGTCAATGTGTTTAGTCACATTTTCGAAGAACTCCACCAGGCTCGTAAGGCACGATCTGCCTTTGACAAAGCCATGCTGAGTATTCTTGAGCATACTAAACCTCTCTAAATGCTCATAGATCTTATCCCTCAGGATTCTCTCCATCAGCTTACCAACCACTGAGGTTAGACTCACCGGTCGGTAATTTCCTGGGTTATCCCTATTTCCCTTCTTGAAAATAGGAACCACATCCGCAATCCTCCAATCCTCCGGCACCTCTCCCGTCTCCATCGATGACGCAAAGATCATCGCCAGAGGCTCTGCAATCTCTTCCCTCGCCTCCCACAGTAACCTGGGGTACATCCCATCCGGACCCGGCGACTTATCTATCTTGATGCTATTCAAAGATTCCAGCACAACCTCTTTGTTAAAGTCCACATACTCAATCCTTTCAGTCCACCGCAAGCCCGCAGTACATCCACCCAGGTCCTTCTCCTCTGTGAAAACCGAGGCAAAATACTCATTAAGCACCTCTGCCATTTCTACTGGTTCCGTACAGACTTTCCCGCCTTCACCTTTTATAGGCCCTATTCCTTCACGGTCAGAGAACCTGGCCCATGGTCCTGGCCCTGAGTCTGAGTCTGCATCCAGACTCACTCCTGGGTGTGTCTGAATATGTGTGAGTCTCTGATACGGAAACGTTGCTCTGATCGGGTGCTAACTCCAGGTGTCTCCAATCCCCTATCAGGTATCTTTGAAATCGAGAATAGCCGAAGCAGGAGGATGGATGGAGGCGGCTACTCGGACGGTGGTAAGGACACATTTCCTGTGGCTGGTGGGAGCAATGAAGGGGAAAGTTGGGGTCATTCGGGGGGCAGGAGACCTGCCCAATGGGGTGACTGAGTCAATGAGTGGGCTCTGTAAGGGATTAGATGAGCAGGAGGTACAGAGGAGGTAGTCAGAGAGGGTACATGATCCACCCTTTGTAACCCTGTTTCCCAGACCTGAGTCAGTAACATTCTCCATATTAACCAGTTCCAGCTGACATCCAAGGGTCAGTCCCGGACAGACAGACCTGCCCCATACTGATACTGACCACTGCTGATACAGGCACCTTGCCAGTGCACAGCCTGACTTGTGCTTTGAGCAGATTGAAGAATCAATCACTCGCGAAGTTCACATCCTCCTGAAACATGATTTACGGTCTCGCTCGATCGAGACCGGAACATCTGCCTGAGGTCAGCGGACATTTCCATTCTCCACTCCCTCGCCTGCCTCTCGCCCGCACCTCGCCCGCCCCTCACCCGCCCCTCGCCCGCCCCTCGCCCGCCCCTCACCCGCCCCTCGCCCGCCCCTCGCCCGCTCCGATTCTGTGGCGGGAAGGGCGGTAGAATTCCAGCGAGTGAATCTGAGTCACAAGCAGCCTGCTCTGGGTTTGAGAGTCTCGGGACTAGGAGCTGCTTTCCAGTTTCCATTGTCTGGCTTTAACATACAATATTGGGTCATTTCGACAGTTCTTTAACCAGTAACTTTTAAAACATTTGTTTACGGGGTGAGGGCGTCGCTGGCTGGCCAGCATTTATTGCCCTTCCCTAGTTGCCCATGAGATGGTGGTGGTGAGCTGCCTTCTCAAACCACCACAGTCCCTGATTGTTAACCTTTGTCGTCTCTACACTCAACTATCTCAATGGACTCCTGGCCAGTTTGCCATCTTTCAGTCCCTGTAAATCTGAATTGTAAAATTTAGGCCCATGTCCTAACTCACTGCAAGATAAATTCACCCAATACCCTTGTATTCATTGCCCTACATCCACTCCCAGGCTGGCAACACCAAGATTTTGCAGTTCTCATCTTGTTGTCCGATTTCTACATGGCCTAGCCCCACTGTAATCTCTTCCAGCACTACAATCCTCTGAGATCTCTGCGCCTCCTCCACCTCTGACCTTTGGAGCATTGCTACTTTTAGATGCTCTGCCATTGTGGGTGGTGCCTTCAAATGTCTTTGTTTTTATTAATTTGTGGGTCATGGGCGTCACTGGTTGGCCGGAATCTATTGCTTATCCCTCGTCACCCAAGGGCAATTGAGACTCAGTCACATTGCTGTGTCTCTGGAGTCACATGTAGGCCAGACCGGGTAAGGGTGCCAATGCTCAGGAATGCACCTTCCCAAAAGGACATTCGTGAACCAGGTGGGTTTTTCCGACAATGGTTTCATGGTCATCAGCAGATTCCTAATTCCAGATTTTTAAAAAATTGAATTCAAATTCCACCATCTGCCGTGATGGGATTCGAACCCGGGATCGAACCTGGGCCCTCAGAACATTAGCTGAGTTTCTGCATTAAGAGTCGAGCGATAATACCACTCGGCCATCGCCTACCCTGGACACTAAAGTTCTGGAATTCCCTTCTTACACCTCACGGCCTCTTCCTTGAAGACACTTTGTGAATCTTGCCTCTTTAGCCAGGGTTTTGGTCTTTAATCTAATGGGTGGGATTTTCCGGTCTTTTCCACGATGGGACCCCCTTGTGAGCGGGAATGGAAAATTTAGCATTCCAGCCAAAACTCCATTCACGTTCAACAGCACCAGAAAATCCCAGCCGCCAATGAGACGGAAGATATTGGCCAATATCTCTCCATGTGACTCGGGGTCGAGTTTATTAACCCTCCTTTGAAGCATCTGGGGATGTATTACCATGTTAAAGGTGCTATATAAATGCAAGTTTCTATTGTTCAATCATTGGTTTTTCTGTTGCAGCTGTCACTGAGATGATCACCTCAAAACTGACCTCACTTCCACCGCGTGAGTAGCTCTGCACAGACACAGTGGGACAGTGCGATTTACAGGGTGGGGATTCTGCAGTCCTGCAGAGGGAGAGAGGAGGAAGTGTCCATAAAGGAGGGGGGACGGGCTCTCAGTGTCATGGTTACAAGATGGGTGTAGGTGTGTGTGATTGTATGAGTGTGTACGGGAGTGGGTGGGGGGGCTTGTGTGCTTGTGTCTGGCTCTGTGTGTGTGTGGCTGACTGTGTGTGAGTGAGTGTGTTTGTGTGTGTGTGTGAGTGTGTTTGTGTGTGTGAGTGAGTGTGTTTGTGTGTGTGTGTGTGTGAGTGAGTGTGGCTGACTGTGTGTGAGTGAGTGTGTTTGTGTGTGTTTGTGTGTGAGTGAGTGTGTTTGTGTGTGTTTGTGTGTGAGTGTGTGTGTCTGACTGTGTGTGAGTGAGTGTGTTTGTGTGTGAGTGTGTGTGTCAGACTGTGTGTGAGTGAGTGTGTTTGTGTGTGTTTGTGTGAGTGTGTGTGTCTGACTGTGTGTGAGTGAGTGTGTTTGTGTGTGTTTGTGTGTGTATGTGTGTTTGTGTGTGTTTGTGTGTGACTGTGTGTGTCTGACTGTGTGTGAGTGAGTGTGTTTGTGTGTGTGTGAGTGAGTGTGTTTGTGTGAGTGTGTTTGTGTGTGAGTGAGTGTGTTTGTGTGAGTGTGTTTGTGTGTGTGTGTGTGTTTGTGTGTGTGAGTGAGTGTGTTTGTGTGTGTGAGTGAGTGTGTTTGTTTGTGTGTGTGTGTGTGTTTGTGTGTGTGAGTGTGTTTGTGTGTGAGTGAGTGTGTTTGTGTGAGTGTTGTGAAAAGCTTATCCTGGATAATAGTAGAATCAGCGACTATGAGGAAATGACAATGTCAGAGATTAAAGGATTTCCTTGGGAAAGACAGGCTTCCAAACACAATCTGAGGCTTAAAGGAGAGCAGAAGTGTGGATACAGGGAATGACCAAAGGCTCCAGACATTTCCTTTATTCACTTTCACTTGCTCCCTCATTAGCTCCACTCTTCCGATCCATCTCTGTCTCTGTCTCTTTCCTTCTGACTCTGTGTTTTCTTCCTGCTGTTATTCTGTCACTCTTTGTCCCTCTCTCTGAGTCTGTAACATGCTCTGTCACTCCATCTCTCAGCGACTCTCTATCCCAGCTCTCTCTGTCTCTCTCT
The DNA here is from genome assembly GCF_964213995.1 of Mustelus asterias. Taxonomy (NCBI): domain Eukaryota; kingdom Metazoa; phylum Chordata; class Chondrichthyes; order Carcharhiniformes; family Triakidae; genus Mustelus; species Mustelus asterias. The sequence goes on along the minus strand of NC_135811.1, from coordinate 1,173,071 downwards.
CTCTCCCTCTCACTCTCCCTCTCTGGCTCTCCCTCTCTATCTCGCTCTCTCTCTCTCGCTCTTTCTCTCTCGCTCTTTCCCTCTCTCGCTCTCCCTCTCTCGCTCTCCCTCTCTATCTCGCTCTCTCTCTCTCTCCCTCTCTCGCTCTCTCTCGCTCTCTCTCGCTCTCTCTCGCTCTCTCTCTCGCTCTCTCTCACTCTCTCTCGCTCTCCCTTGCTCTCTCTCGCTCTCTCTCTCTCTTGCTCTCTCTCTTTCGCTCTCTCTCTCTCGCTCTCTCTTTCTCGCTCTTTCTCGCTCTCTCTCGCTCTCTCTCTCGCTCTCTCTTGCTCTCTCTCACTTTCTCTCTTGCTCTCTCTCTTTCACTCTCTCTCTCTCTTGCTCGCTCTCTCTCTCACTCTCTCTCTCGCTCTCTCTCGCTCTCTCTTGCTCTCTCTCGCTCTCTCTCTTGCTCTCTCTCTTTCGCTCTCTCTCTTGCTCTCTCTCGCTCTCTCTCTCTTGCTCTCTCCCTCTCTCGCTCTCTCTCTTACTCTCTCTCGCTCTCTCTCAGTCTTTCTCGCTCTCGCTCTCTCTTGCTCTCTCTCGCTCTCTCTCTTGCTCTCTCTCTTTCGCTCTCTCTCTATCTTGCTCTCTCTCTCTCTCTCTTGCTCCCTCTCTCTCGCTCTCTCTTGCTCTCTCTCGTTCTCTCTCTTGCTCTCTCTCTCTTTCGCTCTCTCTCTCTCTCTTTCGCTCTCTCTCTCTCTTGCTCTCTCTCGCTCTTTCTCGCTCTCTCTCTTGCTCTCTCTCTCTCTCTCTTGCCCTCTCTCTCTCGCTCTCTCTCTTTCGCTCTCTCTCTCTCTCTCTCTTTCGCTCTCTCTCTCTCTCTCGCTCTTTCTCTCTCTCTCTCTCACACACCCTTCCTCGTGTTTCTATTTTATTGATGCTGCAATCTCGGAATTTTCTTCTCCCTCCTCTCTCCACCTGCATTTGCTAAAATCTCAATTTCCATCTCAAGCTCCCTCTCCAAGCCATTCTCTCCTCCTTTGCCCTCCCCCTTCAGTCTTTACACCCCCACCCCCCACAGGCTGGTACAAATCCATTGCTCTCTGATTTTAACTGTTAATTGAGTATCTACTGCTTTTTAGACATAGAAAGAAGTTTAACAACACCAGGTTAAAGTCCAACAGGTTTATTTGGTAGCAAAAGCCACACAAGCTTTCGGAGCTCTCTCTTGCATAGAGCCATAGAGATTTCCAGCATGGAAACAGGCCCTTCGGCCCAACTTGTCCATGCCGCCCTTTTTTTTAAAAACCCCTAAGCTAATCCCAATTGCCCGCATTTGGCCCATATCCCTCTATACCCATCGCACCCATGTAACTATCTAAATGCTTTTTAAAAGACAACATTGTACCCGCCTCTACTACTACCTCTGGCAGCTTGTTCCAGACACTCACCACCCTCTGTGTGAAAGAATTGCCCCTCTGGACCCTTTTGTATCTCTCCCCTCTCACCTTAAACCTATGCCCTCTAGTTTTAGACTCCCCTACCTTTGGGAAAAGATATTGACTATCTAGCTGATCTGTGCCCCTCATTATTTTATAGACCTCTATAAGGTCACCCTTCAGCCTCCTACGCTCCAGAGAAAAAAGTCCCAGTCTATCCAGCCTCTCCTTATAACTCAAATCATCAAGTCCCAGTAGCATCCTAGTAAATCTTTTCTGCACTCTTTCTAGTTTAATAATATCCTTTCTATAATAGGGTGACCAGAACTGCACACAGTATTTCAAGTATGGCCTTACCAATGTCTTGTACAACTTCAACAAGACGTCCCAACTCCCGTATTCAATGTTCTGACCAATGAAACCAAGCATGCCGAATGCCTTCTTCACCACTCTGTCCACCTGTGACTCCACTTTCAAGGAGCTATGAACATGTACCCCGAGATCTCTTTGCTCTGTAACTCTCCCCAACGCCCTACCATTAACTGAGTAAGTCCTGCCCTGGTCCAATCTACCAAAATGCATCACCTCGCATTTATCTAAATTAAACTCCATCTGCCATTCGTCAGCCCATTGGCCCAATTGATCAAGATCCCGTTGCAATCAGAGATAACTTTCTTCACTATCCACTATGCCACCAACCTTGGTGTCATCTGCAAACTTACTAACCATGCCCCCTATATTCTCATCCAAATCATTAATATAAATGACAAATAACAGTGGGCCCAGCACTGATCCCTGAGGCACACCGCTGGTCACAGGCCTCCAGTTTGAAAAACAACTCTCTACAACCACCCTCTGGCCTCTGTCAAGAAGCCAATTTTGTATCCCTCTGTCAAAGCTTTTGTCAAAGCTTTGTCCCATCCTGTGTGTGAAGGCACATTTCCTCATTTCCCACTTGCTGGCCGAGCTTTGATTTTCTGATTAAGCCCCTCATCCTGAATTCCCCGCGCAGCAGAAACCATTCCTCACTAAACCTGTCCAATTCTAAAAATGTCAATCAAATGATTCCTTTAATCTTCGATATTCCAGGGAATACACGCCTAGTTTATGTAATCTCTCCTCACAATCTAACCCTTGTAGTCCTGGGGACTTTCTGGTGAATCTGCCCTGCATTCAGGCCAGTGTATCCTTCCCACGCCGCGGTGCCCAGAGCTGTACACACTGCTCCTGCTGTCTCTCAGCAGCGTTCTGTGCAGCTGAAGCGTGACTTCTTCTCCTTATTTTGCCTGTTGCGTGTTTTGTACAGGAGGCACCTACAGCAGCACTGCTTCCTCCTCCCGACGGCAGGTTCTCACTGGAGGGTTTGGAACAGAGGGCATTTCTTCATCCACCAGCACCAGCTATCACAGCACAGGTAAGTACCACAGAGGAGTGGGCGCAGAGAGAGAGAGAGGAGAGGAAGAGACAGGGAGCGAGAGAGGGGAGAATGATAAAGAAAGAGAGAGAGTAAGGAAGAAAGTGATGGAGAAAGGGAGGGTGAAGGGGAAAGAGGAACAGGAGAAGGTGGAACAACAAAGAGACAGAGAGAGAGATGGTCAAGAAAAGGAAGAGAATGAGAGGAAAACAGTTAATGAATAGAGAGAGAGATAGATGAAGAGAAGGATAGTGAGAGAGGGATAGTGATGAAGAAACATAGACATAGAAACACAGAAATATAGAAGATAGGAGCAGGAGGAGGCCATTCGGCCCTTCGAGCCTGCTCCACCATTCATTATGATCATGGCTGATCATCCAATTCAATAGCCCAATCCTGCTTTCTCCCCATAACCTTTGATCCCATTCGCCCCAAGTGCGATATCCAGCCGCCTCTTGAATACATTCAATGTTTTGGCATCAACTACTTCCTGTGGTAATGAATTCCACAGGCTCACCACTCTTTGGGTGAAGAAATGTCTCCTCACCTCCGTCCTAAATGGTCTACCCTGAATCCTCAGACCGTGACCCCTGGTTCTGGACTCCCCCCACCATCGGGAACATCCTCCCTGCATCTACCCTGTCTAGACCTGTTAGAATTTTATAAGTCTCTATGAGATTCCCCCCTCATTCGTCTGAACCCCAGTGAAAACAATCCTAACCCAGTCAATCTCTCCTCATACATCAGTCCTGCCATCCCCAGAATCAGCCTGGTAAACCTTCACTGCGCTCCCTCGAGAGCAAAAACATCCTTCCTCAGAAAAGGAGACCAAAACTGTACACAATACTCCAGGTGTGGCCTCACCAAGGCCCTGTATAATTGCAACAACACATCCCTGCTCCTGTACTCAAAACCTCTCGCAATGAAGGCCAACATACCATTTGCCTTCTTTACCGCCTGCTGCACCTGCATGCTGACCTTCAGTGACTGGTGCACAAGGACACCCAGGTCCCGCTGCACACTCCCCTCTCCCAATTTACACCCATTCAGGTAGTAATCTGCAGCCTTGTTTTTGCTTCCAAAGTGAATAACCTCACATTTATCCAAATTATACTGCATCAGCCATTGATTAGCCCACTCACCCAACCTGTCCAGATCATGCTGAAGGATCTCTGCATCCTCGTCACAGTTCACCCTCCCACCCAACTTGGTATCATCTGCAAACTTTGAGATGTTACATTTTGTTCCCTCATTCAAATCAATAATATATATTGTGAACAGCTGGGATTCCAGCTCCAATCCCTGTGGCACCACACTAGTTACTGCCTGCCAATCTGAAAAGCACCCATTAATTCCTACAGGAGTGAAGAAGGAAAGAGTGAAAAGGAGAGACACAGAGAGAGAAAGATAGGAGGAGGGAGGGAGGGAGTAGCGGCAGAATTACCTCCAGGGCTGGGTCTGATCTCCAATATTAGATGCTGAGACTGACACTCCCTAATTTCCCATCGCTGAGGACCCCCAGTAGTAGCTGACCCTGACGCTGTAACCCAGACCGGGATGTCTCTCCCAGAGTCTGTCTGTCTGTATTTACAACACCCTGTCAATGAGATGAGATTTGGTGCAAATGTTTACCATGTTAACGCTGTGATTCCGGTTTATGTCTCAACACCAGGAAGAACAGGATATTCCCGGAGCCGATTCCCAGCTTCAACACTTTCCATTTCACCGGACACAACGCTGGAACGGAAAACATTCACTGGCCGGAATGGAGGATACGAGGGTAGGTGGAGGAGAGGGAGAGGGAACTGTGACCAACCAGAGAGAGAGAGACATGGGGGAGTGAGAGAGAGACGGGGGAGTGAGAGAGAGACGGGGGAGTGAGAGAGAGAGAGACGGGGGAGTGAGAGAGAGAGAGAGAGACAGGGGAGTGAGAGCGAGAGAGACGGAAGAATGAGAGAGAGACGGGGGAGTGAGTGAGAGAGAGAGAGAGAGACGAGGGAGTGAGAGAGAGAGAGACGGAAGAATGAGAGAGAGAGAGAGAGACGGGGGAGTGAGAGAGAGAGAGAGAGAGAGACGGGGGAGTGAGAGAGAGAGAGAGACAGGGGAGTGAGAGCGAGAGAGACGGAAGAATGAGAGAGAGAGAGAGAGAGAGAGACGGGGGAGTGAGAGAGAGAGAGACGGGGGAGTGAGAGAGAGAGAGAGACAGGGGAGTGAGAGCGAGAGAGACGGAAGAATGAGAGAGAGAGAGAGAGAGAGAGAGACGGGGGAGTGAGAGAGAGAGAGACGGGGGAGTGAGAGAGAGAGAGAGAGAGAGATGGGGGAGAGAGAGAGAGTGAGAGACAGGGGAGTGAGAGAGAGAGAGATGTGGGAGTGAGAGAGAGAGAGAGACAGAGGAGTGAGGGAGAGAGAGAGATGGGGGAGTGAGAGAGAGAGACAGAGAAAGAGAGAGAGACGGGGGAGTGAGAGATGGGGAGTGAAAGAGTGAGAGAGAGAGGGAGACAGAGAGATAGAGGGGGGAGTGAGAGAGAGAGAGACAGAGAGAGGATAGGGAGAGACACAGGGAGCAAGAGAGCGAGAGAGCAAGAGACAGAGAGAAAGGGGAAAGGGAGAGCAGAAAGCAGACAGAGATTCAAAGAGAGAAGACAGAGCGACAGGGAGAGAGATAAACAAATTGAGAGATAGGGAGTGAGACACTGAGAGGGAGAGAGAAAGGGAAAGAGAAAGAGAGACTGAGACAGAAAGTGAGGAGAGAGATGGATACAAGGAGAGCAAGGTCAGAGAGGGGGAGCAAAGAAATTGAGACAGAGGGATAGACAGAAAGAGAGAGAGTGACAGAAAGAGATGGGGAATCACGGAGAGAGTGAATGAGTGAAGCAGTGAGGGAGAAGTGGTGAGGTCAGTGAACACTGGAATGCTGAAATCTGCGAAACAGCTAGCTGAACTCAATGTTGATTTTTTACAGGCAGTTCCAGTGGAAATTCCTCCCCAGAGTTCACACGGAAAGAATTCAGTAAGAACATCAAACTTTCATTTCCTCCTAATTACTCATTAAAAACAGACCATACAACATCCCACGGAGACAAGAGGGTCCTGCCCCCATCTCCAGCATTGGAGTGTTTGACAGGATGCACGATGGCACAGTGGTTAGCACTGCTGCTTCACAGCGCCAGGGACCCGGGTTCGATTCCCAGCTTGGGTCACTGTCTGTGTGGAGTTTGTACATTCTCTCCATGTCTGCGTGGGTTTCCTCCGGGTGCTCCAGTTTCCTCCCACAGCCAAAAGACGTGCTGGTTAGAACAAGAACAAAGAACAAAGAAAATTACAGCACAGGAACAGGCCCTTCAGCCCTCCAAGCCTGCACCGACCATGCTGCCCGACTTAACTAAAACCCCCTACCCTTCCGGGGACCATATCCCTCTATTCCCATCTCATTCATGTACTTGTCAAGACGCCCCTTAAAAGTCACTATGTATCCACTTCCACTACCTCCCCCGGCAACGAGTTCCAGGCACCCACCACTCTCTGTGTAAAAAATCTGCCTTGTACATCTCCTTTAAACCTTGCCCCTCGCACCTTAAACCTATGCCCCCTAGTAATTGACTCTTCCACCCTGGGAAAAAGCTTCTGACTATCCACTCTGTCCATGCCTCTCATAATCTTGTAGACTTCTATCAGGTCGCCCCTCAACCTCCGTCGCTCCAGTGAGAACAAACCAAGTTTTTCCAACCTCTCCTCAAAGCTAATGCCCTCCATACCAGGCAACATCCTGGTAAATCTTTTCTGTACCCTCTCCAAAGCCTCCACATCCTTCTGGTAGTGTGGTGACCAGAATTGAACACTATATTCCAAGTGTGGCCTAACTAAGGTTCTATAAAGCTGCAACATGACTTGCCAATTTTTAAACTCAATGCCCCGGCCGATGAAAGCAAGCATGCCGTATGCCTTCTTGACTACCTTCTCCACCTGCATTGCCACTTTCAGTGACCTGTGTACCTGTACACCCAGATCCCTTTGCCTATCAATACTCTTAAGGGTTCTGCCATTTACTGTATATTTCCTATCTGTATTAGACCTTCCAAAATGCATTACCTCACATTTGTCCGGATTAAACTCCATCTGCCATCTCTCCGCCCAAGTTTCCAACTGATCTATATCCTGCTGTATCCTCTGATGGTCCTCATCGCTATCCGCAAATCCACCAAACTTTGTGTCGTCCGCAAGCTTACTTATCAATCCAGTTACATTTTCCTCCAAATCATTTATATATATTACAAACAGCAAAGGTCCCAGCACTGATCCCTGAGGAACACCACTTGTCACAGCCCTCCATTCAGAAACACACCCTTCCACTGCTACCCTCTGTTTTCATTGACGAAGCCAGTTTTGTATCCACCTTGCCAGCTCACCTCTGATCCCATGCGACTTCACCTTCTGCACCAGTCTGCCATGAGGGACCTTGTCAAAGGCCTTACTGAAGTCCATGTAGACAACATCTACTGCCCTACCCTCATCAATCACCTTTGTCACTTCCTCGAAAAACTCGATCACGTTCGTGAGACACGACCTCCCCTTTACAAAACCATGTTGCCTCTCACTAATACATCCTCTTATTTCCAAGTGGGAGTAAATCCTGTCTCAAAGAATCCTCTCCAATAATTTCCCTACCACTGATGTAAGGCTCACCGGCCTGTAATTACCTGGATTATTCTTGCTACCCTTCTTAAACAAAGGAACAACATTGGCTATTCTCCAATCCTCTGGGACCTCCCCTGTAGCCAGTGAGGATACAAAGTTTCTCTCAAGGCCCCAGCAATTTCCTCCCTTACCTCTCTCAGTATTCTGGGGTATATCCCATCAGGCCCTGGGGACTTGTCTACCTTAATGTTTCTCAAGAACCCCAATACCTCCTCCTTTTTGATCTCAACATGACTCAAACTATCTACACATCCTTTCCCAGACTCATCATCCACCAAGTCCTTCTCTTTGGTGAATAATGACGCAAAGTACTCATTTAATACCTCGCCCATTTCCTCTGGCTCCACACATAGATTCCCTCCCTTGTCCTTGAGTGGGCCAACCCTTTCCCTGGCTACCCTCTTGCTCTTTATATATGTATAAAAAGCCTTGGGATTTTCCTTAATCCTGCTGGCCAACGATTTTTCAGGACCCCTTTTAGCCCTTCTTACTCCTTGCTTAAGTTTCTTTCTACTTTCCTTGTATTCCACACTTGCTTCGTGTGTTCCCAGCCTCCTAGCTTTGACAAATGCTTCCTTTTTCTCTTTGACTAGGCTCACAATATCTCTCATTATCGAAGGTTCCCAAAACTTGCCATACTTATTCTTCATCCTTACAGGAATGTGCCGGTCTCCACCACACTGTCAGACAGTACATTCCAGATCCTAACCACTCGCTGTGTGAATCTGTCTCCACCACACTCTCAGACAGTACATTCCAGATCCCAATCACTCGCTGTGTGAATCTGTCTCCACCACACTCTCAGACAGTACATTCCAGATCCTAACCACTCGCTGTGTGAATCTGTCTCCACCACACTCTCAGACAGTACATTCCAGATCCTAACTGCTCGCTGTGTGAATCTGTCTCCACCACACTCTCAGACAGTACATTCCAGATCCTAACCACTCGCTGTGTGAATCTGTCTCCACCACACTCTCAGACAGTACATTCCAGATCCTAACTGCTCGCTGTGTGAATCTGTCTCCACCACACTCTCAGACAGTACATTCCAGATCCTAACCGCTCACTGTGTGAATCTGTCTCCACCACACTCTCAGGCAGTGCATTCCAGATCCGAACCACTCGCTGTGTGAATCTGTCTCCACCACACTCTCGGACAGTGCATTCCAGATCCTAACTACTCACTGTGTTGAGCTCTGTAACCTCTGGTTCTTGATAGTTCTATTTATTCTGCCCAGACCCCTCATTGTTTTGAATCACTCTGTGAAATCTCCTCTCAGCTTTCTCTTCTCCAGGGTGATCAGTCCGAAGTTCTCCGATCTCTCTCTGTTACTGAAGTTCCTCATCCCAGGAACCATTCTTGTGAATCTTTTCTGCACCCTCTCCATTCCCCTCACATCCTTCCTGAAATGCGGTGCCCAGAACTGGATTCCAGCTGAAGCCAAACCATGTTTTATACACGTGTAACATCACTGACTTGTCTTTATGGTCTTTGTTCCTCTATGATTCTATGTTCCTATTTATAAAGCCCAGGGTGCCATTTGCTATATTAACTTTATCAAAAGCCTTTTGGAAATCCATGTCCACCGCATCAACAGCATTTCTTTCATTCACTGACTATTACCTCACCAAAATCTCAAGAAAGTTAATTATAATTTGCACTTAATAAATCCCTGCTAGCTTTTCATAATTAATCCATATTTGCTGCATTGGCCATGCTAAATTCTCCCTCAGTGTACCTGAACAGGCGCTGGAGTGTGGCGACAAGGGGATTTTCACAATAACTTCATTGCAGTGCTAATGGGGGGGGTGGCATGGTGGCACAGTGGTTAGCACTGCTGCCTCACAGCGCCAGGGATCTGGGTACAATTCCCGGCCTGGGTCACTGTCTGTGTGGAGTTTGCACGTTCTCCTCGTGTCTGTGTGAGTTTCCTCCGGGTGCTCCGGTTTCCTCCCACAGTCCAAAGATGTGCGGATTAGGTGGATTACCGTGCTAAATTGCCTCTTAGTGTCGGGGGGACGAGGAGGGTAAATGTGTACGGTTACGGGAATAGGGCCTGGGTGGGATTGTGGTCGGCACAGACTCGATGGGCCAAATGGCCTTCTTCTGGACTGCAGGGATTCTATGAATGTAAGGCTACTTGTGACACGAACAAATAAACTTCAAACTTTGTATTACCCACCTGACATCTGAAGTACAATTCCTCTGTTGACCGTAATCTTTATCTCCTATGTTCTGATTAGTTTACCCTCCCTTTCCCCTTTGTGGGAATGTACCTTAAGTGAGTTTGAACTATCTCCTCTTTAAAGGTAGCCCGTTATTCAGTCACAGTTTTGCCTACAAAGCCTGGATTCCAGTTTATCTGGTCATTTACCCAACTTGAAGCTGGCTTCCCTCCGCTGAATTATTCTGGATTGCTCTTTGTCCGTTTCCAGTAACAGCCTCAATCTGGTGATACTTTGATCGCTGTCCTTTAAATCTTCTCACACTTGATCCACTTTACTCTCCGGGTGCTTCGGTTTCCTCCCACACTCCAAAGATGTGTAGCTTGGGTGGATTGGCCATGCTAAAATTGCCCCTTAGTGTCAGGGGGATTAGCGAGGATAAATAACCGGGAAAACGGGGATAGGGCCTGGGTGGGATTGTTGTTGGTTCAGGCTCGATGGGCCGAATGGACTCCTTCTGCAGTGTAGGGATTATATGATGCTCTGTTCCATGTAGCACAATCCCAGTCTGTCTAAAGATGATTAAAGTCCATATTATAACTAACTGGATAATTCTTTCACCATCGATAATTTCCCTGAAAATTTCTTCCTCAATATCTTCCCCCCCCAGGCAGCAGAATGGAAACTGCTCTGAGCAATGCAATTGCAGCTCCAGCCCAGGTGATTTGATGCTTGAACGCTCTGGGACATCATCTCTCTCCAGCATGTTCCCAGATGTACAATGCTCTGCACTAACTGTGTCTTGTTGTTGCTTCTCAGGTACCTCAAACACCAGAGGAAGGAGTCAGAGTCGAGGTAAGATTATACCTGCTTCTCAGTGATTGGTTCAGAGACGGTCCCGAGGCCCAGCAAACTCATGGTGCAATCTGGAGCTGCCACATCCCACCCTGAGCTCAGGCACAGCACAGGAAGCAGGGAGGGATTGTGATGTGCACAGCAACAGCTGTCCCTGGCACTTACCGCTCGCCAGCCTGAGGTGCGAGCCCTAATTGCAGCCTGCCTTCCTCCTGCAACTCTGATTGGCTCAGTGGGTCACACTATAACTCCAGATCGAGGGATCATGGGTTTAAATCTGATTCCAGAGATGTGAACTTCAACACACGCAGCAGTACTGAGGGAGTGCCGCACTGTCAGAGGGTCAGTACTGAGGGAGTACCGCACTGTCAGAGGGTCAGTACTGAGGGAGTGCCGCACTGTCAGAGGGTCAGTACTGAGGGAGTACCGCACTGTCAGAGGGTCAGTACTGAGGGAGGGCCGCACTGTCAGAGGGTCAGTACTGAGGGAGTGCTGCACTGTCAGAGGGTCAGTACTGAGGGAGTGCCGCACTGTCAGAGGGTCAGTACTGAGGGAGTGCCGCACTGTCAGAGGGTCAGTACTGAGGGAGTGCTGCACTGTCAGAGGGTCAGTACTGAGGGAGTGCTGCACTGTCAGAGGGTCAGTACTGAGGCAGTGCCGCACTGTCAGAGGGTCAGTGCTGAGGGAGTGCCGCACTGTCAGAGGGTCAGTACTGAGGGAGTGCCGCACTGTCAGAGGGTCAGTACTGAGGGAGTGCCGCACTGTCAGAGGGTCAGTACTGAGGGAGTGCTGCACTGTCAGAGGGTCATTACTGAGGGAGTGCTGCACTGTCAGAGGGTCAGTACTGAGGCAGTGCCGCACTGTCAGAGGGTCAGTGCTGAGGGAGTGCCGCACTGTCAGAGGGTCAGTACTGAAGGAGTGCTGCACTGTCAGAGGGTCAGTACAGAGGGAGTGCTGCACTGTCAGAGAGTCAGTGCTGAGGGAGTGCCGCATTGTCAGAGGGTCAGTACTGAGGGAGTGCCGCACTGTCAGAGGGTCAGTACTGAGGGAGTGCTGCACTGTCAGACGGTCAGTACTGAGGGAGTGCCGCACTGTCAGAGGGACAGTACTGAGAGAGTGCCGCACTGTCAGAGGGTCAGTACTGAGGGAGTACTGCACTGTCAGAGGGTCAGTACTGAGGGAGTGCCGCACTGTCAGAAGGACAGTACTGAGAGAGTGCTGCACTGTCAGTGGGTCAGTACTGAGGGAGCGCCGCTCTGTCAGAAGGTCAGGACTGTGGGAGTGCCGCACTGTCAGAGGGTCAGTACTGAGGGAGGGCCGCACTGTCAGAGGGTCAGTGCTGAGGGAGTACCGCACTGTCAGAGGGTCAGTACTGAGGGAGGGCCGCACTGTCAGAGGGTCAGTACTGAGGGAGTGCTGCACTGTCAGAGGGTCAGTACAGAGGGAGTGCTGCACTGTCAGAGGGTCAGTACTGAGGGAGTGCTGCGCTGTCAGAGGGCCAGTACTGAGGGAGGGCCGCACTGTTTGAGAGGCAGTACTGAAGAAGTGTCGCACTGTCAGAGGGTCAGTACTGAGGGAGTGCCGCACTGTCAGAGGGTCAGTGCTGAGGGAGTGCTGCACTGTCAGAGGGTCAGTACAGAGGGAGTGCTGCACTGTCAGAGGGTCAGTACAGAGGGAGTGCTGCACTATCAGAAGGTCAGTGCTGAGGGAGTGCCGCACTGTCAGAGGGTCAGTACTGAGGGAGTGCCGCACTGTCAGAGGGTCAGTACTGAGGGAGTGCTGCACTGTCAGAGGGTCAGTACTGAGGGAGTGCCGCACTGTCAGAGGGTCAGTACAGAGGGAGTGCTGCACTGTTAGAGGGTCAGTACTGAGGGAGTGCTGCACTGTCAGAGGGATAGTACTGAGAGAGTACTGCACTGTCGGAGGGTCAGTACTGAGGGAGTGCCGCACTGTCAGAGGGTCAGTACTGAGAGAGTGCCGCTCTGTCAGAGGGTCAGTACTGAGGGAGTGCCGCTCTGTCAGAGGGTCAGTGCTGGGAATGTGATAAACTGACTGAGTGGCCACTTCTCTGTCAGTAGCAGTGGGGCATGAACGGTCAGAGAATTCGGGCCATTGTCTTTCAGACGAAATATTGAGCTGAGGTTCTGTCCGATTGCATGTTGGTGATTCCCAATCCCCTGGTGCTGTTTTAGAGCTGGGTTGGGGTGTTAGAATGCAGATCGCCGGGCAGTGAGGGTTGAAATGGAGTTTTGTGTTTACACACTTTTATCCAGAGACACAAATTGTGCCCCTTCAACCCAACTGCTGCCGTTTCAGCCAATTGGGACTGAAATCTGAGAACAGTTAATCCCAGTTACTGCTCTCCACCTGAATATAACTCAACCCCCAAAATGCAATTAACCCTCAACACTATTGCCTCGCCATTGGCTGGTTAGCTCCTGTGGTTAAACCGTGGTGGCAGTAATGCCAACGTCAGGGATTTGATCCCTGTATTGGCCAACCCTGTCTCATCATGGTTTCCAATTGGCCCAGTTCGATAGGTCGCTGAATCTATAAATCACTAACTTCGGGCAATGCTCCGGGGTCCCTGGTTTGAATCCCACCATGGTAGATGGTTTCAACAAAACCCCACCCTGTCCAGACACGGATGAGAAACTACTGCCTGAGTCCCGGTCAGAATTCATCCCTTAAGCAACTCTTCCAGTTCGCTCTTTGCTGATTTTGGGATCTTGCTATTCTCAATGTGACCACATATCAGTTTCTTAAGGACCCGAACTTCCTGCTGCACCCTCAGCCCACACTCCGGAATTCCTCTCCCTGAATCTTTCTCACCAAATTCTCTCCCCCCCCCCCCCCCCCCCCCCCCACCCCCTCCACCCTCTCTCCCGCAACTTCCTTCGGCCTTGAGAATCCCCTCCACCTTTGATCAAAGATTCGATTATCTGATTTGTGACTCGCCCAGTGAAGCGCGCTGTGATGTTTTCGATGTTCGAGTTGCTGTATAAATGTAAATTGCTGCTGTTTATTGCGAATGTGAATAATTCTGAGGATTATGAGGGTACCTGATGCAGCTTCTCACTCAGCTGGGATGAGGAGGATGAGATTAAAAATCTGCGCACCCTCTCTTGTACAATTGTGTAACGGGAACCTCGTGTGTTTCAGAGAGTGCAATCCGAGCCCGTCTCCAGAGTGCTTCACCATCCGGACGATGTAAGTACCCCGGCAGTCTCCAGGCCTTGCAGCTGTCAGTAAAACTTGGGGGAACTCCGGGGAAGGTGGGACCTGTACAGATGATACGAAGTTGGGTGGGAGGGTGAGCTGTGAGGAGGATGCAGAGATGCTTCAGCGTGATTTGGACAGGCTGAGTGTGTGGGCATCTGCATGGAAGATACAGTATAATGTGGGTGAATGTGAGGTTATCCACTTTGGTAGCAATAATCGGAAGACAAATTATTATTTGAATGGGTGTAAATTGAGAGAGGTGGATACTCAGTGAGACCTTGGAGTCCTCGTGCATCAGTCACTGAAAGTAAGCGCGCAGGGACAGCAGGCAGTGAAGAAGGCAAATGGTATGTTGGCCTTCATAGCGAGAGGATTGAGTGTAGGGGTAGGGATGTTTTGCTGCAGTTTTATGAGGCATTGAGGATAGCCCCACCCCGTCCCCCTAGATATAACATGGAGGGAACACCACCCCATATTATACCCAGAGGTGTTACACATGTTAATGATCCAGGCTGTTATACCGGAGGGGGGGTGGGGGTTATTCCCCATGTTATTGATCAGAGCTGTTATGCCCGGGGCGGTTCCCCATGTTAATGATCAGAGCTGTTATACCCAGGGCGGTTCCCCATGTTATTGAACGGGGCTGTTATACCCAGGAGGGGTTCTCTCCAGCCTCTGATCTATCTTATTTCATTTCTGTGCTCAGGGACGGAGCTGGATGATGTGAAGCGATTGCTAAAAGGGAGTCGCTCAGCCAGTATCAGCCCTCCGCGGACGACCACAAGCACCCTCCCGTACCCCAAGAAAGCCGTTGTGGAGACAAAGATGGTTTGTGGCAGCACACAGTCAGGTAAGGGAGCATCTCCACTGAGTTTGATACACGTTAAGCTTCCTGGATTTTCGATTCTATCCCATTAGTAATGAAGCTGAGTCGCTTGGCTTCTTTATGGTTTTATTAACCTGCTTTTACACAGAGTCACCGGCTAGTGCTCAGGCTCGGGAATCCGGAAAATTATTCCCTCGACGTTCCCCCCCCCGCAAGGCTAATTGCAGATTCCCAATTCTTAATCCCAATTCAATGAGCAAAGTGATCCCAGGATTTGAACTAAAATCTTCAGATAAAATACTGAACTTCTCATCTTCTCCCATCTTCTTCCTTCCTTTCTCTTTCTATCCATCTCTCTCCTCCTCTTCCTGTTTCCTGTCGCTCATCCTCTCAGTTTCCCCATCACACTCACTCCCTTTGTTTGACTCCCTCTCTTTCTCTTTACTTCTCTCCCTCTATGACACAAGGCTAGGTGGAAGTGGGAGTTGTGAGGAGGATGCGACAAGTTTCAAGGGGACTTGGAGAGGCCGAGCAATGAGGGAAAAATTTGGCAGATGAAATACAATGTGGAGAAATGTGCGAAAAACAGAAATACAGAGTATTTCTTCAATATTAAACTATGAAATATTCTTATTACTTAAATTTTAGAGTCCAGAGCCAGGGGTCACAGTCTGAGGATATGGGGTGGACTGTTTAGGACTGAAATGAGAAGAAATTTCTTCACCCAGAGGGTGGTGAATGTGTGGAATTCACTCCCACACAATGTAGTTGAGGCCAAAATATTGAAAATTTTCAAGAAGGCGTTAGAGAAAGCTCTTGGGCGAAGGGGATGAAAGAATGTGAGGAGAAAGCAGGAACAGGTTACTGAGTTGGATGGTCAGTCATGAGCAGAATGAATGGTGAAGCAGGCTCAAAGGGCCGAATGGTCTCCTCCTGCTCCTATTTTCTATGATTCTATGTTTCTAAATGGTGAGAGATTGGGGAGTGTTGATGTCCAAAGGGACCTGGGTGTCCTTGTTCATGAGTCAATGAAAGCGAATATGTCGGTGCAGCAAGCAATTGGGAAGGGAGATGGTATGCTGGCCTTTATTACTAGAGGATTTGTGTATAAAAAAAGCAATGCCTTAGACCATAAGACCATAAGACATAGGAGCAGAATTAGGCCATTCGGCCCATTGAGTCTGCTCCGCCATTCAATCATAGCTGATATTTTTCTCATCCCCATTCTCCTGTCTTTTCCCCATAACCCCTGATCCCCTTATTAATCAAGAACCTATCTATCTCTGTCTTAAAGACACTCAATGACCCGGCCTCCACAGCCTTCTGCGGCAAAGAGTTCCGCAGATTCACCACTCTCTGGCTGAAGGAATTCCTCCTCATCTCTGTTTTAAAGGATCATCTCTTTAGCCTGAGGTTGTGCCCTCTGGTTCTAGTTTTTCCTAGTGGAAACATCCTCTCCACGTCCACTCTATCCAGGCCTTGCAGTATCCTGTAAGTTTCAATAAGATTCCCCCTCATCCTTCAAAACTCCAACGAATACAGACCCAGAGTCCTCAGCCGTTCCTCATACGACAAACTCTTTATTCCAGGGATCATTCTTGTGAACCTCCTGTGGACCCTTTCCAAGGCCGGCACATCCTTCCTTAGACATGGGGCCCAGAACTGTTCACAATACTCCAAATGGGGTCTGACCAGAGCCTTATACAGACTCAGAAGTACATCCCTGCTCTTGTATTCTAGACCTCTCAACATAAATGCTAACATTGCATTTGCCTTCCTAACTGCCAACTGAACCTGCACATTAACCTTCAGAGAATCTTGAACAATGACTCTCAAGTCCCTTTGTGTTTCTGATTTCCTAAGCATTTTCCCATTTAGAAAATCGTCTATGCCTCCATTCCTCCTTCCAAAGTGCATAAGCTCACACTTTTCCACATTGTATTCCATCTGCCACTTCTTTGCCCACTCTCCTAACCTGTCCAAGTCCTTCTGCAGACCCCCTGCTTCCTCAATACTACCTGTTCCTCTACATATCTTTGTATCTTCTGCAAACTTAGCAACAGTGCCTTCAGTTCCTTCTTCCAAATCATTAATGTATATTGTGAAAAGTTGTGGTCCCAGCACTGACCCCTGAGGCTCACCACTAGTCACCGGTTGCCATCCTGAGAAAGACCCCTTTATCCCCACTCTCTGCCTTCTGCCAGTCAGTCAATCCTCCATCCATGCCAGGATCTTACCATTAACACCACGGGCTCTTAACTTATTTAACAGTCTCCTATGCGGCACCTTGTCAAAGGCCTTCTGGAAATCTAAATAAATCACGTCCACTGGTTCTCCTTTATCTAACTTCCTTGTTACCTCCTCAAAGAACTCTAACAGATTTGTCAGACATGACCTCCCCTTGACAAAGCCGTGCTGACTCAGTCCTACTTTATCATGCACTTCCAAGTACTCTCTGATCTCATCTTTAATAATCGACTCTAAAATCTTACCAATGACCACAGTCAGGCTAACCGGCCTATAATTTCCTGTCTGCTACCTTCCTCCCTTCATAAACAGCGGTGTTACATTTGCTACTTTCCAGTTCTCTGGGACCCTCCCTGTCTCCAGCGATTCCTGAAAGATCACCACCAATGCCTCCACAATTTCCTCAGCTATCTCTTTTAGAACCCTGGGGTGTAGTCCATCTGGTCCAGGTGATTTATCCACCTTCAGACCTTTCAGTTTCCCCAGAACCTTCTCCTTAGTGATGGCCACTACACTCACCTGTGCCCCCTGACTCTCTTGGAGCTCTGGCATTCCACTGGTGTCTTCCACCGTGAAGACTGCAAATTAACTATTCAGTTCAGTCTTACTGCAGTTATATTGAGCCTTGGTGAGACTGCACCTGGAGTGTTGCATACAGTTTTGATCTCCTTATCCAAGGAAATATATTTTGCCATAGAGGGAGTACAGTGAAGGTTCACCAGACTGATTCCTGGGATGGAGGGATTATTCTATGAGGAGAGATTATTCTCTGGAGTTTAGAAGAATGAAAGGTGATCTCATTCAAACAAGAAAATTCTGACCGGGGTTGAGGCAGGAAGGATGTTTCCCCTGGCTGGGGGTGTCCAGAATCAGGGGTCACTGTTCAGAATAAGAGGCAGGTCATTGAGGATTGAGATGAGTAGACATTTCTTCAGCTAGAGGGTGGTGAATCTTTGGAATTCACTGTCAAGGGTCATTCATTGAGAATGTTCAAGGCTGCGAAAGATAGATTTCTACATATGAAACATTGAGGGATACAGGGACAGTGCGGGAAAGTGGAGCTACAGGAGAAGATCAGCCATGATCTCGCTGAATGGGCAAAAAGGGCTCAAAGCACTGAACAGCCGACTCCCATTCCCAGTGCGTAGTTTTCTCTCTCTCTTCCCCAGTGCCTCTGCCTCACTCTGACCGGCACGTTTATAACTCACGAGCCTGGAACTGATTGCTGTTTTCCATTTTCTAGTTTCTGGGAAATATGACACTGCTGTCCTGAATGCCACTCTGCCTGCCTACATCTGGACTACAACTGTTCCCGCAGGCAATGCGAATGTGGGAATGACAGAATACCGGAACAACCTCAACTCAGCCGCCACACAGATGTTCAGCACGGGCGGATCCACTTCTCTAATGGGTAGGTACCAGACCCCAGCAACACCAGAATCAGCACTGCTCACACACCAGGGTCTCAGTCAGGAACATGGGAACACAGTGGTTAGCGCTGCTGCCTCACAGCACCAGAGACCCGGGTTCAATTCTTATCTTTTCCACAAGAATTTTTGAGTTGGCATCTTATCAAATGTCTTCTGGGAATCTAAGTACAGCGTGTCTACTTTACCCACTGCACATGTTACCTTTCCAAAGAACTCCAACAATATGATTTCTCTTTCACAAAACCATGTTGACTCTGCCCGATTGTCTTGAATTTTTCCAAGTGACCTGTGAAGACATCTTTAATAATAGCTTCCAACATTTTCCCTGTGACAGATGTTAAGCTAACTGGTCTGCAGTTTCCTGCTTTCTGTCTGTCTTCCTTTTTGGAAATCAAGAATCTGTCGGACTCTGCCTTAAAAATATTAAATGACCCTGCCTCCACTGCTCTAGGGATTTCCGCAGCTTATTGACTCTCAGAGAGAAACATCCCCCTCATCTCCAGCCTCAATAGGAGACTGGGAGGGATTTTCCAGCTGTGCTAGCCCCAAAAGCAGAAAATCCCATCCAAGGCCAACGGACCTTTGCGAGGTCCATCCCCCCCTCCCTCCCCCCCCCCCCCACCCCCACCCCCACCTCCCCCCCTACCCACCAGCTACGATTCCTGCGGTGGGTGGGACGGGAAAACTCCCCCTCTGTATTTTCAAACTGTGTGACTAGTTCTAGTCTCTCCCACAAGAGTCACATCCTGTCAGCATCCAGCCCCATGGAGTTTCAATCAGATCTCATTTCCCTAATCTCTAATGTGAACAGACCCAACATATCCAATCTTCCCTTATGAGATAAGCCCCTCATCTCAGGAACCCATCAAGTGAATCTTTCTGAACTGCTTCCAATGCAATTATATCCGATATATAATAAGCAGAACTGTAAACAGAACTCCAGATGTGGCGTCACCAATGTGCTGCTCAACTGTAACAAATATTAAAGTTAAAGTTTATTTATTAGTCACAAGTAAGGCTTACATTAACACTGCAATGAAGTTACTGTGAAATTCCCTGAGTTGCCACACTCCGGCGCCTGTTTGGGTCAATGCACCCTAACCAACATGTCTTTCAGATTGTGGGAGGAAACTGGAGCACCCGGAGGAAACCCACGCAGACACGGGGAGAATGTGCAAACTCCACACAGACAGTGACCCGAGGCCAGACTTGAACCCGAGTCCCTGGTGCTGTGAGGCAGCAGCACTAACCACTGTGCCCCTGTGCCACCGTGCCACTGTGCCACCGTGCCACCGTGCCGCCCCTGTCTTTATACTGGATTCCCACCGCAGTAAACACCGACATCTCATTTGCCATCCTGATCACCTGCTGTACCTGCAGACTAATGTACCTCATGTCTCAGATTCCCCCCACCTCGCCCCCCTCAGGTACCACCAAGTACTGGGGCGGCACGGTGGCACAGTGGTTAGCACTGCTGCTTCACAGCTCCAGGGTCCCGGGTTCGATTCCCGGCTCGGGTCACTGTCTGTGTGGAGTTTGCACATTCTCCTCGTGTCTGCGTGGGTTTCCTCCGGGTGCTCCGGTTTCCTCCCACAGTCCAAAGATGTGCGGGCTAGGTTGATTGGCCAGGTTAAAAATTGCCCCTTAGAGTCCTAAAATGCGTAGATTAGAGGGATTAGCGGGTAAATATGTGGGGGTAGGGCCTGGGTGGGATTGTGGTTGGTGCAGACTCGATGGGCCGAATGGCCTCCTTCTGCACTGTAGAGTTTCTATTTCTATTTCTATTACTGCAATCCCTTGCCATTTAAATGCACTGCTTTGCTATATTCTGATGCCAGTTGATGTTACTTGGAACTCTGGCTCAAGTGACCGTAACTTTTATTGTGTTTATAAAACACAGAGGAACAGAGTCATAGGATCGCTAACTAATTTTAACAACAGCAGAAATAAAAACATTTATTGAACAAGAAAACATTGGGTTATGATACAATACTGCCTTGCTCCTCCCTTATCTTAACAAATATGTACAGATTTTAAGATTAACACGGATTGCAAACTAGGGGGGGGGTGATTCTCCCAGCCAGGGCTCCCCGCTGGGAGTCACGGCTTCCGCGCGTCTCCGGGCCCCGGATTTCCAGCGTCATCACCTCCGCACCAGAAATTTGTGCAGAACTGATTTGAAAATTAAAATTCTGATCTGGCCCCTGGCACTGCCCAAGGAGAAAGTGGCAATGCCCAGGGGGATCTTGGCACTGCCCACCAGTCATTGGGCAGTGCCGAAGACAAGAGGTGAGCGGTGGGGATGGGGGGGTCCCGCTGCCACTCTGCACATGGGATCAGTGACATAGGGAGGGTGATCAGCGATCGGGGCTGGCCATCAGGGTGGGGGAGTGGCCAGCCTGCGAGTGGGGCGGGGGAGAGTCGGGACTGCAGTGGAGGGGGGGACGTCGAGGCGGCCAGGGGAGCAAGGTCAGAGTTGCCCCAGAGACGTTCACAAGGCCAGCGATCGGGGGGCAGGGGGATCGGAGGGGCAGCAATGGGGGGTTTGCTGTACTGGCCAGCGACCAAGAGGCCAGCAGTGCGGGGCTACTGCGCACACATCAATCTCTGCTCTGACAGATCGGCGCGTGTGCAGTGGCACGCTCAGCGCGATCAGCCGGCCTCTCCAGCGGGAATAGGCCACACACACCCTGATTTTCATCGTGAATCTCGCTAGGGCACTCTGTGATGCACAGAGTGTGGGAAATTCATTTTGAAAATCCCGCTGAAATCCCAGCGGGAATTACTCCTGTTTTTACGCGAAATTGGCACTTCGAATTTTTTTGGGAGAATCCTGGCCCGTATCTTAAGGTAGTGAATGTCGCCCAATCCATCACATAAACCATCCTCCCATCCATTGACTCTGTCTACACTTCCCGCTGCCTCGGCAAAGCAGCCAGCATAATTAAGGACCCCACGTACCCCGGACATTCTCTCTTCCACCGGGAAAAAGATACAAAAGTCTGAAGTCATGAACCAACCGACTCAAGAACAGCTTCTTCCCTGCTGCCGTCAGACTTTTGAATGGACCTACCTCGCATTAAGTTGATCTTTCTCTACACCCTAGCTATGACTGTAACACTACATTCTGCACTCTCTCCTTTCCTTCTCTATGAACGGTATGCTCTACATAGCGCGCAAGAAACCATACTTTTCACTGTATGCTAATACATGTGACAATAATAAATCAAATCAAAAGCTACAATGCTCTCAGTAATACAACATCCCCATAAACACACAAAATGTCTGTGGTTAAATACACTCTCCACTTTGAACCTCAAGTGAATGTTTGTGGATTTCTCCTCAGAATGCCTTAACATGATTGTCACGGGAAATATTCCAAACTCCGCTCGCAAAAAACATGCTTTAAAATCTTCTTTTACAATAACGCTTTCCATCAGCAGTTTGCATTCCGAAATCCAGTCCAGGTTTTCAAAATGATTCTTTTAAAGAAAGCTTCCATTTCACTTTTAACAATGAATCCTCTATTCAAATTTTACCATTTACCCTTTAATATTCCTTTGTCTTGACTGTTGTACAAACATTCACAATTGCTTTAACTATAGATTCCCAGACTCCATAAAGATGGCATCAAACCTTTGATTTACCTCTGAAGTCTGTTTCCCAATTTAAATCTGGTTACTGTAACTGTCTCTTTAGGTCAGAACACTTTGTTTACTTTCTCCCCAGAATTCTCCTGAACAATACCTTGGTCTCTGTTCTCTTCAGGAATATCTGAAGATGGCGGAGGTTATATCCCAATTCCTAAGTTAACTGGACTGTATCTGGTTCTTTGGGAAGCCTGCTGCTTTGCCGTTCCCTTGTGCTGTCCAGTCTTTCTTCTGGCAGTGTTGATAGATGTTCACTCCCCAGTATTCTGTCTGCAATTGTAAACAAATTTAGCTAAAAACTAAAACTTCCTACCTTAAAAGGGACCCTGTTGCTAAGCAACCACTGCTACTTCTATTTACACTTCTCTCTGTAACCCTCTCCAAGCACAATAGAAACACAGCTGGAATTGAAACTAATACCCCCCACACACACACATACAAACACATTGGTCCAGCATTAAATTAAACCCACTTAAAATTATACCTTACTTCTAATGTTTACAAATATAAATCCATTAAAACCTTTGTTTTCCTAACATCTGTTTTTCCTGACATTCACATTTTCCCACATTAAACTGCATACGCCAAATTTGTGCTTAACCTGTTTATGTCCCTTTGCAGATTCGTTATATCTTCGTCTCAACTTACCGATATTTGGGCCATTGAGAAATTTAACAACCACGCACCTTAGTCATTGATGTCAATTGTAAACAGCTGAGGACCCAGTGCTGATCCCTATGACATAAGAACATAAGAGCTAGGATCAGGAGGAGGCCATTCAGCCCCTCGAGCCTGCTCCACCATTCAATACGATCATGGCTGATCTCACTGCAGCCTCAACTCCACTTTCCTGTCTGTTCACCATAACCCTTCAAACCCGTTACTAATTAAAAACCTGTCTATCTCTTCCTTAAACTTACTCAATGTCCCGGCATCCACCTCACTCTGGGGAAGTGAATTCCACAGATTCACTCTTTGAGAGAAGTAATTTCTCCCACCTCTGTTTTAAATCTGCTATCCCTTATCCTAAAACTATCACCTCTTGTTCCAGATTGCCCCACAAGAGTAAACATCCTCTTCACGTCTACCCTGTCAATCCCATTTATCATCTCATATCCCTCAAGTAGATCTCCTCTCATTCTTCTAAACTCCAGGGAGTAGAGGCCTAAACTGCCCAATCCCTTGTCATAAGACAAACCCCCAATCTCTGGAATCAATCTAGTGAAACTCCTCTGAACTGCCTCTAATGCAACTCCATTCCTCCACAAGTAAGGGGATCAAAACTGCCCACAATATTCTGAGTGCCGCCTCACTAATGCTTTGTACAGTAGCAGCAACACTTCACTACTTTTATATCCTGTTCCTTTAGCAAGAAATGCTAAGATTCCACTTATCTGCCTTATTATCTTCTATAGGATACAAACCTTCTGCACAAGGGCACCCAGATCCCTCTGCACTCTCAAGTTGCTCTCCATTTAGATAATAAGTTGCCTTTTTATATTTCTGACCACAATGGATAACCTCACATTTATCCACGTTAAACCCCATCTGACAAATTTTAGCCCATTCACCAACGTATCCATATCCATTTGTAAGTTTTCTCTTGTGGGTGAGTCCAGAACTAGGGAGCATTGTTTTAAAATTAGGGGTCACCCCTTTTTTAGGACAGAGATAAGGAGAAACATTTTCTCTCAGAGGAATCTGTGACTTTGAAACTTCTGCCCGGAAGTCTACCATCTCGCTGGCCACGGAATCAGCACGGTGCGGGTCCAACAATGGAAATCCCCATTCAGCTCAGGTGGAAATTTCCAGTCTCGCCCGACTGAGGCTGTAAAATTCTGCCCCCTGTCTCAGAAGACAGTGGAGGTGGGTGATTGAATATTTTTAAGTGGAGTTAGATAGGCAAGGGAATCGAAGGTTATCTACCCCAGACAGGAATGTGGCAATAGAAACACAGACAGATTTGCCATGATCTTATTGAATGGAGGAGCAGCTGGAAGGGCCGAATGGTCAACTCTTGCCCCTATTTTGTAGGTTTAGTATGTTTGTATCAGCTTCTGGGGATTTGTTAACCTTTTATTCCGATCATGTTCTCAGTACCTTTTCCATGGTGATTGTAATGGTATTTAAGCTCCTTCCTCCCTTTTGCCGCTTGCTTTATGGGTATGTCTGGGATAGTCTGGGATAGTATTTGTACTCTCTCCAGTGAAAGCAGATGCAGAATATCTGTTCAATGTATCTGCCATTTCCTACTATTAATTCACAAGACTGTCTCTGGAGGACCTAGATTCATTCTAATTCCTGATTTCCGTTTTAAATACTTGTAGAAACTCTTAATGTTCAACTTTCCGAGCCATCTTCCTCTCAAATTCTTTCTCCATTCCTATTTTCTATTAGTCAGGAACTGTGTATACATTAATGTTATATCAAGTGACATACGGTGTGTTGTTAAAGAATATATGTAGTGTTATATCCAGCAACACACACTTATCATATAATAAATAGTGTCATACCCAGTAGCGCACTGTCATTATATACAGTGCTATATGCAGTAACGGACAATGTGTATTTATATATAGTATATACAGAGGTATTATACCCAGTAACACCCAGAATCTGTAGACTCCACAGTGCCGAAGGAGGCCATTTGGCCCATTAAGCCTGTACCGACTCTCCGAAAGAGCATCTTATCCAGGCCCACCCTGCCCTATCGCCATAAGCCCAAGCATTTAGCATGGCCAATCCACCTAATCTACGCATCTTTCAACTGTGGCAGGAAACCGGAGCACCCGGAGAAAACCCATGCAGACACAGGGAGATTGTGCAGACTCCGCACAGACAGTGACCCGAGCCAGGAATTGAACCTGGGTCTCTGGTGGGTGTGTTATACAATATATAAAGTGATACCTAATAGCTCAGCTTCTCTTAGAATATATATCCCTGTTCATTCTTTAGAAGTTGGCCAGTTTCTGGTGGTTAAAATTGTATCTGCTGCTCTGGATGGAGTCTGAGATTTCTGAGTTTCACTGTGCGTGAACTCTCTCAGCTGCTCACTCCTTGAATGCTGAGTGAGTTCTCTCAATATTGCAATGTACAAATGCTCTGTAATTAAACAGAGGCTGTGTGTGTGGAGTTCAGTCATTGCTGCTTCTGTACAGAGTGCTGTGTGAGTGAGTTGGTGTGGCTGTTTTTCTAAGTGAGTTCTCTTTGGACTGACTCAATCTCCATTGACTCTCATCTCACTTTCCTTTTCTCAGTAACTGAAACCCAGAATAACAAAGCTACAAGCCCGGTGATTGGGAGTGTGGGACTGACCACTCCAGCAGGTCAGTTTCTGGATAACTGGTTTAGATACTCCAATCGAGTGGATCAATACACTGACACCCGGATAAACTTCATACAGTTTGAGAAAACTCTGGTTAGATCCATGCGGAGTGTTGCGTTCTGTTGGGGCTCCCACATCAGCACCATCAGTGGGGTGTGTGCAGTGAGGATCCAGCGTAATGATATTGGGACTAACAGGGTTACGTTAGGGGGACAATGTCAATTTTTATTCCATTGTATATGAAAGATGAACATGAGATGTTAAACAGACGATTAAAGGGTTTGATAGAATCAATAGATAGAAAGTCCTGAATTAGGGAGCAGAACCTTACATTCGAGCCACGGTGTTGAGGTGCGATGTTACGAAGCACTTCCTCACACAAACAGGAGCAGAAATCTGCAATCCTCCATTTCAGAAAAAGCTTTCAAACTCTTCAGGCTGGGTGGGGGGGGGGGGGGGGGGGGGATTGGGGTGGGGGTGCGGGGCATGGGGGGGTGGGCGGAGGGGGGGAGGGATTGCGGTCAATTGAAAATGTTCAACCTAAGCTGATAGAATGTTGTTGGGTAGAATGTTAGACGAAATGGAACCGAGGTGGGGAAATGGAGTTAAGATGCAGATCCGCCATGATTTAGTTGGATGGCAGACCAGGTCCGAGGGACTGAATGGCCTCCTCATTGAAATAAGTTACAACCTGGAAACAGGCCATTTGATCTAACTCAGCCCAGGTTGGCATTAATTGTCATGTGACCTCATGTTGGTATCTCCAGTCATCATGTGGTCAGACTGTCTGAGATCAAAGGTCAGGTGTGAGGTTGAACTGCTGGTTGTGTGTGTCACTTGGCGCAGAGCGATGGGCTTTGCACGGGAATTGGACTGTCCCAGAAGCCAGGAGCGATGGTTTAAGGGCAGCGTGTCTCCACTCACTGTTAATTCCATTCACACTCTGCACGAACTCATATTTTATCTTCTTTCTTGTTGACAGTTCAAGGGGTTCAGAATAATCTCACAGCCACATCTGGCCTGGTCACCAGTAATACTCTAACCCAGACAAACTCCAACTCAGGTGAGTAACGCTCCAATAAACGCAGCACCAACTCTGGTCATGTTAGAGTGCAGTGTCTGCAGCATTAGGGAATAGCAGCTAAACAGGATAGCTGGGAACAGAGTAACCAGTAGCAGCACAGCCGGTCAGGCTGTGACTCTGTCAATCTCCAGTCTGTGTTGAGATCACTGGTCCTCAGTGCCCGAGGTTTAAGGAGAGGTAACAGCGGCCTCAGCACCCACTGCTATTCGCTGTACACTGGCTCCTGATTTCTGCTCTCTGAAGTGACCGAGGAAGCACAGAATCCCTCCGACAATATCCTGTCCCCAGGGTCAGAGCATCCGAGAATGATGTCAGCACAGAGAGGCCATTTTGCCATTCTCTCTACCAGCTCTCTACAAAAACATAGGAACAGGAGTGGGCCATTCAGCCCACCTGCTCTGCCAGTCAATACGATCATGGCTGATCATCCACTTCAGTGTCTTTTCCCCACACTATCCCCACAGCACTTTATGTCATTGTTTATCAGAAATCTATCAATCTCAGTTTTAAACACACTCAGTGACTGAGCTTCCACTGGGCTAGGAGAACTCCAAACATTCACAACCCTCTGTGTAAAGAAATTTCTCCCCATCTCGATCCTAGGCAGCTTCCACTTTAATTTGAAACTGTGTCCCCTGGTTCTAGACTTTTCAACCGAGGGAAACATTTTACCCGCACCGACCACTGTCTATTCCTTTCAGTACTTTATGGTTTCAATGAGATCCTTTTGAACATCGATACTTTCTAATCACTTACCATTCAGCAAATACTCTGCACGTCTGTTCCTGCTACCACAGTAAATAACTTCACAGTTTCCATAGTATATTCCACTTGCTGTGTTCTTGCCCATTCACTAACTCTGTCCAAACACCCCGATAACTGCTTTACATCTTCCTCACAACACACATTCCCACCGAGCCGTGAACTTGGAAATATTACATTTGGTCCCCACTTCAAAATTCTCCAGCCGTTCCTGCGAACGGGATCATCCGGTTTGGCAGATTCCAAACTCCTCCAGTGAGAGGCAGCACCTTCAGGAACTGTGTCCCAGTGAGAGTCAGCACCTTAGCACCTTCAGGAACTGTATCCCAGTGAGAGTCAGCACCTTCAGGAACTGTACCCCAGTGAGAGTCAGCACCTTCAGGAACTGTACCCCAGTGAGAGTCAGCACCTTCAGGAACTGTATCCCAGTGAGAGTCAGCACCTTCAGGAACTGTCCTCGAGTGTGAGTCAGCACCTTCAGGAACTGTCCTCGAGTGAGAGTCAGCACCTTCAGGAACTGTCCTCGAGTGAGAGTCAGCACCTTCAGGAACTGTCCCCGAGTGAGAGTCAGCACCTTCAGGAACTGTATCCCAGTGAGAGTCAGCACCTTCAGGAACTGTCCTCGAGTGAGAGTCAGCACCTTCAGGAACTGTATCCCAGTGAGATTCAGCACCTTCAGGAACTGTCCCCGACTGAGAGTCAGCACCTTCAGGAACTGTATCCCAGTGAGAGTCAGCACCTTCAGGAACTGTATCCCAGTGAGAGTCAGCACCTTCAGGAACTGTCCCCCAGTGAGAGTCAGCACCTTCAGGAACTGTCCTCGAGTGAGAGTCAGCACCTTCAGGAACTGTCCTCGAGTGAGAGTCAGCACCTTCAGGAACTGTATCCCAGTGAGAGTCAGCACCTTCAGGAACTGTATCCCAGTGAGAGTCAGCACCTTCAGGAACTGTATCCCAGTGAGGGTCAGCGCGGTGAGATGGGGTTTAGACAAGGGCAAGTTTATTCTCTTATTAATGCCTCTCTGTATGTCAGTGTTGTCACCATGTTTGTTTAATTCTATTCTTGGTGCTCGGGCTGGCGACTCTGCCTCTGCTCTCACCGATCCAGCAGCACTGGGAGTGCAGAAAAACCTTGTGGCAAATTCCAGTGTGGTGACCACGGGCCAGAGCAGCACCACAGGTTAGTGACTGTTACCCTGGAGACCACTGCACACGGATACCCCAGCAGCCCCAGCACGGATATCCCAGCAAACCCAGCACGGATATCCCAGCAGCCCCAGCACAGATATCCCAGCAGCCCCAGCACAAATATCCCAGCACCCCAGCACAGACATCGCAGCAACCCCAGCACGGACATTGCAGCAACCCCAGCACAGATATCCCAGCAGCCCCAGCACGGACATCGCAGCAACCCCAGCACAGACATCGCAGCAACCTCAGCGTGGATATCCCAGCAGCCCCAGCACAGATATGCCAGCAGCCCCAGCACAGACATCCCAGCAGCCCCAGCGCACGGATATCCCAGCAGTCCCAGCATGGATATTCCAGCAGTCCCAGCACATGGATATCCCAGCAGTCCCAGCACAGATATCCCAGCAGCCCCAGTGCATGGATATCCCAGCAGCCCCAGTGCACAGATATCCCAGCAGCCCCAGCACTGATATCCCAGCAGTCCCAGCGCACAGATATCCCAGCAGTCCCAGCACGGATATCCCAACAACTCTTGGGTCAATTAGCCTCAGGGTGCGTTGTTTGGGTTTTTGGGTGTATTTGTGGGACATGGCCATCGCTGGCTGGCCAGTATTTATTACCCATTCCTCGTTACCCTTGGAGGGCAGTTAAGAATCAACCACATTGCTGTGGCTCTGGAGTCACAAGTGGCCAGACCAGGTAAGGGCGGCAGATTTCCTTCTCTAAAGGATAGTAGTGAACCAGATGGGTTTTCCCGATAATCGACAATGGTTTCATGGTCATCAGTAGATTCTCAATTCCAGATATTTTTTATTGAATTCAAATTCCACCATCTGCTGTGGTGGGATTTGAACCCGGGTCCCCAGAACATTGGCAGCGTTTCTGGATTAATATCTAGCGTTAATACCACTCGGCCAACACCGCCCCTGGGTGTAGGAGGGTGGGGAACGTGTGGAATGGATCAGCTCGGGGCTTGTATCAGTTATCCTCGGGTCACAATGTTTCTCTCCACAGCCGGGACCACGGATGCTGATGACATTTTACGGAAAGATTACAAGTTCCTGCTGCTGGAGAAGGAAAATTCCCCCCCGAAGAAGGACACCGAGCTTCTGATCCTGAGCAAAGACACCGGCAAACTCTTCACCAGCACTGCCGGCAGCTTTTCCCCCGGCAGCTTTACCGGTAATGTTCACACCCACCCACCGGCAGCGATTCCCCAGTCCCAGCCCAGCCGGAGACAGACCCACCCCCCACCCAACCCCCACCCAACCCAACCCCACCCCCACCCAACCCCCACCCAACCCTCCACCCATCCCCACCCAACCCTCCACCCACCCCCACCCAACCCCCACCCAACCCCCACCCAACCCCCACCCAACCCCCCACCCCCACCCAACCCCCACCCAACCCCCCATCCCCACCCCCACCCAACCCTCCACCCACCCCCACCCAACCCCCACCCAACCCCCACCCAACCCAACCCCCACCCAACCCAACCCCCCCCACCCAACCCTCCACCCACTCCCACCCAACCCCCACCCACTCCCACCCAACCCCCACCCAACCCCCACCCAACCCCCACCCAACCCAACCCCCACCCAACCCCCACCCAACCCCCCATCCCCACCCAATCCCCCAACCCCCACCCAACCCCAACGCCCACCCACCCCCACCCAACCCCCCACCCCCACCCAACCCCCACCCAACCCCCCATCCCCACCCCCACCCAACCCTCCACCCACCCCCACCCAACCCCCACCCAACCCCCACCCAACCCAACCCCCACCCAACCCAACCCCCACCCAACCCAACCCCCCCCACCCAACCCCAACGCCCACCCACCCCCACCCAACCCCCCACCCAACCCCCACCCAACCTCATCCCTACCCAACCCCCACCCAACTCCCACCCAAGCCCCCACCTCCACCCAAACCCCACCCAACCCCCCATCCCCACCCAACCCCCACCCAACCCCACACACCCCCACCCAACCCCACCCAACCCCCCCCACCCCCAACTCCCACCCAAACCCCAACTCCCACCCCCACCCAACCCCCCACCCCCAGGCTCAGGGTTAGGGTCAGTGTTAGGCTTAGGGTGAGGATAGGTTATGGAGGTTAAAGTGGTCTGGAGGTTACAACAGGGAAATAAACATTTAGAAAGAGCATTACGTAGGCAAATACTAGAACAAAACACAAGTGCAGAATGCAGATTCCTGACAGCTAAAACCTTCACCATATCTCCGCCTGATAAAAGTTCAGTCTCCTCACCCTTCATCCCCATTGCCCTCTGCGACCCCTCAGCCTCTTGCCCCCTGCAACCCCCTCAGACTCTTGCCCCCTGTAACTCCCCCTACCACCTTGTTTTTGGGTGTCCAGATCACCAACAACCTGTCCTGGTCCCCCCCATGCCGACACTATGGTTAAGAAAGTCCACCAACACCTCTATCTTCTCAGAAGACTAAGGAAATTTGGCATGTCCGCTACAACTCTGACCAACTACCTTGCATTAAGTTGATCTTTCTCTACACCCTAGCTATGACTGTAACACTACATTCTGCACTCTCTCGGTTCCTTCTCTATGAACGGTATGCTTTGTCTGTATAGCGCGCAAGAAACAATACTTTTCACTGTATGTTAATACATGTGACAATAATAAATCAAATCAAATCATCCCCTCGCCTGCTCATCCCTGAATTCCCCTCCAACCCCTTGCCCCATGCACCTCCTTCATTGCTTTTGCCCCGTGTCCACTCAATCTCCGCAACCCCATTGCCTCTCACTCTGCTCTCCCCTCAAACCCAGCACACTCTGAGCCCTTTCAACCCTCTCATCTCCTGCACCCCCTTTCCCCCATCCCCTGCCCCTCGCTTGCCCAACCTTCTGCAGTCCCCATCAGCCCTGTCAGTCCATTGCGCGCACCCATCTCACCCTCTTTCCTGTCTGCTCCCATATCCCTGCACCCTTCAATCCCCTGCACTATTCACACCTCTGAACCCCATTGCCTCTTTGCCCCCTCACGTCTGCCCCTCCATCGTTCCCCTGCACCCACTCGACCTTGTGCTGCCTCACCCCCTTTCACCCCTACGCGCCCCTCAGCTCTGCATTCCTTTTGTCCCCTGCACCCCCTCCTGCCCTCTGTACCCCCCGTTCACCCTCTGGCCGCGCTCTTGGCACATGCTGATGGTGTCACAAGTGGAATGGGGGAGGTTAATGGAATGAAGTGTGGTCTTCCTGCTGTGAGACTCAGCGGGTTAAACTGATCCTGGGTTTATGCCTTTCAGCATCAGTGACGGATGGTGCCTTGAAACAAGGGCATGTGCTTTCCAGTGACATTGCATCAGGAGTCAAGGCTCAAACCAATGGTAAGTAGAGGATAGAATAGACGAAGCAGGGAATCGGTGCCCCCAGCTGCTGGGAGGACCAACAGCAATGGCTAAGATCCCCAGTATGTACTGTTGTATTTCACAAACTGGTAACTTGTTGGAAATTAATCATTTTGGAGTTTAGTTAAAGCTTCAATCTCGATCTGATTCTCTCTCGCCCTCTCAGTTTCTCTCTCTCTGTTTGACACTTTCTATCTCTTTGTTTCTAACTTTCTCTCTATCGCTCTATCTGACACAGTCGGCTGTTTCCTGGTGAAATCAGTATTCCTGTTTCTGTTTATCCAGCAGGTTTGAAAATGTCAACTAAGGACAAGGCCACATACGCAGGTCAGTGAACAAGCCCCACTGCCACTCCTGTGGGAATAATACCCGACAAAGCCAAGCTGAAGGATTGGGTGAAATGCAGTGACAGTTCGAGGCTCAGTGGCTGTCGATGTAGAAAATGCTAAGCCCTGTTTGTAAATTACACAATGATAATGCACAGAAAGAGGGGCAGTTAGCCCCTCATGCCTGTGACAGCTCGATGAAAGAGCTAGCCAATTAATGCCACACCCCATTCCTGTCCCATAACCCTACGACCTTTCCTTCAGTATTTACCCAATCTCTCTTTTGAAAGTTACCGTTGAATCTGCTTCCACCTCGCTTCCAGGTAGGTTCCAGATTACAACTCGATCACAACAACTCGATCACAACAACTCTCCTCCCTGCTGCCTCTGGTGCCTTTCACAATTATTTTAAGTTTGTGTCTCTTTGGTTACCAACCCTCCTGCCACTGGAAACATTTTTGTCTTATTTTCTATCCAAGCAAATCATGATTTAAAACATAGGAATTAGAAACTAGGAGCAGGAGGAGACCATTCGGCCCTTCGAGCCTGCTCCGCCATTCATTCTGATCATGGCTGATCATCCAATTCTATAGCCTGATCTCGCTTCCCCCCAATATCCTTTGAACATTTCGCCCCAAGAGCTATATCTAATTCCTTTGTAAAAATATACAGGCCGGGATTCTCCGGCCATTCACGCCAGCGGGATTCTCCAGTCCCGCTGCAGTGAACGGAGATTTGGCTGAGTGCCAAATTCCTGGCTTGCACCGTTGGCTGGACATGAACGGCCGGATAATTCTGGCCACAATGTTTTGGCCTCAACTACATTCTGTGGTAGCGAAACGCATAGACTCACCACTCTCTGGGTGAAAAAAATATCTCCTCACCTCCGTCCTAAATGGTCTACCCTGAATCCTCAAACTGTGACCCCTGGTTCTGGACACCCCCCACCATCGGGAACATCCTCCCTGCATCTACCCTGTCTCATCCTGTTAGAATTTTATAGGTTTCAATTAGATTCCCCCTCATTCTTCTGAACTCCAGCAAATATAATCCTAACCAACTCAATCTCTCCTCATACATCAGTCCCGCCATCCCCAGAATCAGCCTGGTAAACCTTCGCTGCACTCCCTCGAGAGCAAGAACATCCTTCCTCAGAAAAGGAGACCAAAACTACACACAATATTCTCGGTGTGGCCTCACCAAGGCCCTGTATAATTGCAACAACACATCCCTGCTCCTGTACTCGAAACCTCTCGCAATGAAGGCCAACATGCCATTTGCCTTCTTTACCGCCTGCTGCCCCTGCATGCTTACCTTCAGTGACTGGTGCACAAGGACACCCAGGTCCCGCTGCACACTCCCCTCTCCCAATTTACAGCCATTCAGATAATGATCTGCCCTCCCGTTTTTGCTACCAAAGTGATTAATAGTACATGAACAATAGTACATCTCCAACCCTGCCCCTTTGCCTGTGAACTCGGAAAGACCCATCCTGTGGCTGTGTTGGAAATGTGATCACATCTCCTCTGCCTCTCTTTGCAGAGATCCGATCGAGTGAGGAGGATTTGGGCTCCATCCCCTCCTGGTGCTCCTGCTGTCGCTGCTGCAGCTGGTGGAAGTGGCTGCTGGGATTGCTCCTGGCCTGGTTACTGCTCCTAGGCCTTCTCTTCGGCCTCATCGCATTGGGTGAGTGCGGGTGGGGGTGGCGAGGGGAGGGGGTAGGGAACAGGAGCTGGAGGAAAGGCAGAGACTGGGGGCCAGGGGGAGGCAGAGATCGGAGGTGGCACCGTGGCACCTGTTAACACTGGTTAGCACTGCTGCCTCACAGTGCCAGGGACCCGGGTTCGATTCCTGGCTTGGGTCACTGTCTGTGTGGAGTCTCCCCGTTCTCCCTGTGTCTGCGTGGGTTTCCTCCGGGTGCTCCGGTTTCCTCTCACAGTCCAAAGACGTGCTGGTTAGGGTGCATTGGCCATGCTAAATTCTCCCTCAGTGCACCCGAACAGGCGCCGGAGTGTGGCGACTAGGGGATTTTCACAGTAACTTCATTGCAGTGTTAATGTAAGCCTACTTGTGACTAACTAATAAATAAACATTAAACTTCAAAGCTTTGAACTTTAAACTTGAAACTTTAAAACTCAATCTTATCAGCTCTGGGACATCTCTGCAGGAGTCCCTCAGGGGAGTGTCTAAGGCCCAACCATCCTCAGCTGCTTCATCAATGACCTTCCCTCCATCATGAGGTCGGAAGTGGGGATGGTCACTGATGATTGCACAATGTTCAGCACCATTCGCAACTCCTCAGATACTGAAGCAGCCCATATTCAAATGCAGCAAGATCTGGACAATATCCAGGCTTGGGCTGATAACTGGCAAGTAACATTCATGCCACACAAGTGCCAGGCAATGATTGTCTCCAACAAGAGAGAATCTAACCATTGTTCCCTTGACATTCAATGGCATTACCATCACTGAATCCCCCACTGCCAACATTCAGGAGGTTATCATTGGCCAACAGCTGAACTGGACTCACCATAGAAATACTGCGGCTACCAGGGCAGGTCAGAGGCTGGGAATTCTGTGGTGAGTAACTCACCTCCTGACTCCCCAAAGCCTGTTTCTTCACTCTCCCTGGGTCAAAATCCTGGAATTCCATCCCTGACAGCACAGTGGGTGTACCTACACTCCAGGGCCTACAGCGATTCAAGAAGGCGGCTCACCACCACCTTCTCAGGGGCAATTAGGGATGGGCAATAAATGCGGGCCAGCCCACACCCCGTAAATGCATTAAAAAAGTATGGAGGAAAGTCCAGCCCTATGTCTGGGTGTTGAGGGAGTGGGCAATGCCCTGGGGGTTGAGGGAGTGGGCAATGCCCTGGGAGTTGAGGGAGTGGGCAATGCCTTGGGGGTTGGGGGTGGCTGGTCTGGTTTGGGTCGGGCAGGTGTGGGCTTTGTTTCAGGTAATCAGTTTGCCAACTCCGATTGGATGCATTCCTGGAGCTTTGATCGCTTCCTATTTTTCCCAACTCCAACGCTTTATAATGATGGGACTGAAGTGTTGAAGGGAAACAGACAATTTATCGGAATGCGCCAGGAATGTTACTCCCTGCTTTTCTCACAGCAGTGCTGAGGACATTAACCTTCAATTCCTGTAGACTCCTGGGCAATCCGGGAGAGTTAGCAACCCCCTGCCTGCTCTTCCAATCATTCCTGAACTGTCTCCTGGTTGGATTGTGTTCAGATTGAGCCCAGGTTAATCTACATGCCTCTCACCTTACAGCGGACGAGGTGAAGAAGCTGAAATCCCGCGTCAACGCGCTGGAATCTGGATCGAGATTTGAGAAGCAAGTTGCTCGGCCAGACCAGTTTGCCTCTGTGAATGGTGGGTCTGAGACCAAGCTGGACACAGATTCTTGGAGCTCAGGAGATATCAAGCGTGACCTATGGAGCCAGATCGAATCCAAGTTACAGTCTGCGCAATATCGAGGTGAGAGCATCGTGCTGGGAAAATAGGCAAAGTACTTGGTGTTGGGTGGATGGATTAAACGCTGTGATACTTCCTGACCAATAATGTTCAGGCAACAAGAGACCTTCATCAGCACAAAATCTCTCTCTTCGGAAATCTCTTTCATCCCAAATCCCTCAATCCCAGTATATCCCCACATCCTTCAATCCCAGTATATCCCCATATCCCTCAATCCCAGTATATCCCCACATCCCTCAATGCCACCAACTCCCCATATCCCTCAATCCAGGTATATCCCCATATCCCTCAAACCCAGTATATCCCCATATCCCTCAATCCCAGTATATCCCCATATCCCTCAATCCCAGTATATCCCCATATCCCTCAATCCCAGTATATCCCCATATCCCTCAATCCCAGTATATCCCCATGTCCCTCCCTTTTTATTGTCCCCTCATCCCAGTTGTACCCTCAACTCAACTATCCTTTTAGTGAGAGAGTTCTGCCCACCTGTCTGTCTGTCTGTCTGTGTGGGCCACATGGTTAGAGACACAGTATGAGGTAGGGCAGAGACAGACGACTTTGAGTGATCCATATCGGCTCCACTGAATGTTCTGGATTGGGAATTATTTTTAGTCAGCAGACAGTAAATGTTCTTTAAAGGGGAAGTGGTCGGACTGATGTTCCTCCTTTCTGCTACCCAGGACTGAATCTGTTTATCTTTAATTACAGACTCGGTGAGAGGAGCACAAGGTAAGTAACCAGTATGATGGGGCTTTAATTTTATTGGGATTTTCCCAGCCGGCTGGTAACAGGCTGGGATGGATTGGGGGCGGACGGGGTGGGAATGGGGGAAGCTGTGTTGTGAGGGTTCTTCAGCGCATCCTCACCTCCTGGGAGGGCGGTTCAGGGACCAGGGGGATGGGCAGCCAATTTAATTAATTATCAACTAAATTCAGCTCCATTTCTGTGACTGTGCCGCACTGTGTAGCTGACAGTGCAGTCCCCGCTGCGCACACTGACGGTCACCGTGAGGCCAGAGGGCCACTGGGCTCCAGTGCAGTCCCCGCTGCGCACACTGATGTCACCGTGAGGCCAGAGGGCCACTGGGCTCCAGTGCAGTCCCCGCTGCGCACACTGACGGTCACCGTGAGGCCAGAGGGCCACTGGGCTCCAGTGCAGTCCCCGCTGCGCACACTGATGTCACCGTGAGGCCAGAGGGCTTGGCAGTATGTCTCTCTGATTCTATGTACTGGGGCAGCATGGTGGTACAGTGGGTTAGCGCTGCTGCCTCACAGCTCCAGGGACCTGGGTTCGATTCCGGCCTCGGGTCACTGTCTGTGCAGAGTTTGCACGTTCTCCCTGTGTCTGTGTGGGTTTCCTCCGGGTGCTCCGATTTCCTCCCACAGTCCGAAAGACATGCTGTTAGGTGCATTGGCCAGGCTAAATTCTCCCTCAGTGTACCCGAACAGGCGCCGGAGTGTGGCGACGAGGGGATTTTCACAGTAACTTCATTGCAGTGTTAATATAAGCCTACTTGTGACTAATAAATAAACTTTAATCTTTGTCTCTGACGTGTTCCTTTAACTCTGTGTCCCGGAGTGTGACAGTGAGATTGTGGTCTGTTCCCTCATGCTATTCCCTTTCCATATTTCCAGGGTGTTGTAGCTGAATGGAGAGGGAGAGGGGGAAGGAGGGGGGGGCAGAGGGGAGAGGAGGGGGGGGGGCAGAGGGGAGAGGAGGGGGGGGGGCAGAGGGGAGAGGAGGGGGGACAGGGGGGAGGAGGGGGGGAGGGGGGGTTGGGGGGGAAGGAGGGGAAATTAAAAGGGATGAGATGAGGGAGGGAGAATGAGTGTTGCGAAACATTGGTGCCATGAGATTGCAGAAACCACCCCTTTAATCACAGCGTCCTGTAAACATGGACACAGATATTCTGGTTGAAATTGAACCTGTGATTATTCTTCACTATTCTGGCTCTGACACGGACTGCAGCTTTGGAAGTCACACGCACACAGTTAAACATGTGAAAGAAAGTTCCTGTCAGCTCCTCTGCGGGGTAAACTACTGAATACTGTGGCTGAATAGAAATCACTGATGTCACGAGAACTTGCCCATTAACCTTCTTAGCCTGACTATAAAACCCGGGAAAAAGTTATACTGTGTTCAGTGAGGTATAACTGGATTTCTAATACACACTGAACGACAGTGAAGAAAGTTATCCCCAATTGCAACGGGATCTTGATCAATTGGGCCAGTGGGCTGACGAATGGCAGATGGAGTTTAATTTAGACAAATGCGAGGTGATGCATTTTGGTAGATTGAACCAGGGCAGGACTTACTCAGTTAATGGAAGGGCGTTGGGGAGAGTTACAGAACAAAGAGATCTCGGGTACATGTTCATAGCTCCTTGAAAGTGGAGTCACAGGTGGACAGAGTGGTGAAGAAGGCACTCGACATGCTTGGTTTCATCGGTCAGAACATTGAATACAGGAGTTGGAATGTCTTGTTGAAGTTGTACAAGACATTGGTAAGGCCACACTTGGAATACTGTGTACAATTCTGGTCACCATATTATAGAAAGGATATTATTAAACTAGAAAGAGTGCAGAAAAGATTTACTAGGTGCTACCGGGACTTGATGGATTGAGTTATAAGGAGAGGCTGGATAGACTGGGACTTTTTTCTCTGGAGCGTAGGAGGCTGAGGGGTGATCTTATAGAGGTCTATAAAATAATGAGGGGCATAGATCAGCTAGATAGTCAATATATTTTCCCAAAGGTAGGGGTGTCTAAAACTAGAGGGCATAGGTTTAAGGTGAGAGGGGAGAGATACAAAAGTGTCCAGAGGGGCAATTTGTTCACACAGAGGGTGGTGAGTGTCTGGAACAAGCTGCCAGAGGCGGGTACAATTTTGCCTTTTAAAAAGCATTTAGATACTTACATGGGTACGATGGGTATGGAGGGATATGGGTCAAATGTGGGCAACTGGGATTAGCTTAGGGGTTTTAAGAAAAAAAAGGCGGCATGGACAAGTTGGGCCGAAGGGCCTGTTTCCATGCTGTAAATCTCGATGACTAAATTCATAACTACTCACGAACAGCCTCTCTGACCCAGAAAACCCTGTTTAATTGTAATAAAATTCAAACGACAATTCTTTCTGTTCTATCTCCTTTCACCAGGTGAACCAGGGATTAAAGGTGAGCTGGAAAACTTCCTTTTATTTGTAACTGTTTGCTCCTCTTCATGCTCCAGTTTATGGCACTCTGTTCATCATTCACGTTATTCTGGCTGCTTGCACCTCACTAACTCTCACTGCCTGTCTCCTCTCTCTCTACCTCCCTCCCTCCCTCCCTCCTTCCCTCTCTCCCTCCCTCGCTCCCTCCCTCCATCCCTCTATCTCTGCCTCAGTCTCTCTCCATCTCTCTCCCCATCTCCCCTCTATCTCTATCTGATTCGCTCTCAATCCCACCTACCCACCTTCTCCGATATCACTCATTCCTCCTACTCAATCGCGATTAAATCTGATTCTTTGCCCTTTTGGAAGTGCATTACAGAGCATCTTAACTCGCTTTCTCTGCCTCTCTCCTATACTTTCCAGTCTGACTCTTCCACCTTCCCTCAATCTCTTTCACTTTCTTTTGGTGGGTCTCTCTCATCTCTGAAATTGTGCTAATGTTTTCTTTAATCTGTGATTATTTTTAAGGTGATCCAGGATATCCGGGAATTCCAGGTAACTTTAATTTTTGCCAAAGTGACTCGTACAGAACACAGTAACCTCAGGAAAATGAAATAACCAATCAATAGGCCTCATTCTTTTCAGAAATCAATCTCACTTACCCTCCTCATCTGTATCCCTAAATCCCCCCTTTTTCCAGTATCTCTAAATCCCACCTTCTCCCCGTATCCCTAAACCCCCCCCTCTTCCAGTATCTCTAAATCCCACCTTCTCCCCATATCCTGAAACCCCGCCTTCTTCCAGTATCCCTAAACCCCGCCTTCTTCCAGTATCCCTAAACCCCGCCTTCTTCCAGTATCCCTAAACCCCGCCTTCTTCCAGTATCCCTAAACCCCGCCTTCTTCCAGTATCCCTAAACCCCGCCTTCTTCCAGTATCCCTAAACCCCACCTTCTTCCGGTTCCCTCCCACAGTCCAAAGATGTGCGGGTTAGGTGGATTGGCCATGATAAATTGCCCCTTAGTGTCGGGGGACTAGCTAGAGTAAATGTGTGGGGTTACGGGGATAGGGCCTGGGTGGGATTGTGGTCGGTGCAGACTCGATGGGCCGAATGGCCTCCTTCTGCACTGTAGGATTCTATGATTCCAGTATTCCTAAACTCCACGATTTGACCCTGAGATCGAGAGGCTGTGATTATTTTGTGGTGAATGAAGTAGCAGCTGAGGACAGGTAGGAGGCGATACTGATCACAGTCTGTGCAGCACACACACTTACAACCTGGTGTAGAGTTTAACCTCACTCGCAGCTCCAGACACACTGGGCGATTTTACCGACTCGTCCCACCGGCCGATTGGCATGGTGAGCCGGGAAGATTGGGCAAGGGGGGAGAAATCAGCTTTGCACCGGATTCTTGCCTCGTGTAATCTTGTCGCTCCCATTGCGGCAATTAAGGGTGCAAAGCTAATTTCAATATGCATTAGCTGATTTAAATGTAATTAATGAGTCCCGGACGCTATCAGCGATGTCCAGGGTGGAGACTGGGGGATTGCGGGGGAGCGGGGGGTCAGCGATGTCTAAGGAGGAGACTGGGGAATTGTGGGGGGGTGGTGGGGTGAGGGGGCGGGGGTTGAGGTGGGGGGGCAGAGTGGGGGGGGGGGCGGGGGCAGGATGGGGGGCGAGGGGTGGGGTGGGGGGTGGGGTGGGGAGATGTGGGGGGCCGGGGTGGGGGGGCGGGGCGGTGTGGGTATCTCCCAGTATGCCATGTTCACTATGAGCAGGATTTTCAGGCCACGCTTGCCCCAAAACCAGATAATCCCGCTCGAGGTCAGTGAACCTTTCCATGGTTCGTCCTCCCCCACCTGCTGCGATTCCCGTGGTGGGCGGGACAGGAAGTTCCCCCCCTATGTGCACACGTGCACTGGGAGGTCTGGGCGCCCGTGCAATGATGCTCCTGGAACTCGGCAGCCGGCTTCCCGGTGAGAATAGGCTCCGCCCCCTCCCCCTGCTGGCGAGAATCACAATTGGGCTCTTTTTCTCTATTGCGTCTAGGAGCTCGTCCAAAAAATCAGCGTGAATCTCTCCCATTTTCACGCTCATTTGTCACTTAGAACGTTTTTGATAAGATCGCCCCCAAAAACCTTCAACCAGTTAGTCAATCTAGTTAAGGATCACGCTCACCCTTGACCTTCCGATATCATACAAAGGTAGAAATTTTATTCTGCAGTTAGGGAGGCACGAGAGACAGTCTCCAGCTTTGTGGCCAGACTTCACTGCCCAACTGCTGGTGGATGGTGAGCAGTAATGAGAACCTTTATGAGCTGGTCTGTGGGTAAAATAACCGGGAAACCCGTGTGATTATTTATTTAATATTCCTTTACAGGTTCCCATGGTTCCCCCGGACAGGAAGGTCAGCGAGGCCAGAAAGGAAACGCGGGTAAGGCCCAATGGGAGGGCAGGGGGAGTGATTGACCAACAGGGGGAGGAGGGGTGGCGGGGGAGAGGTGTTGGGGGGGGGGTGGGGGGGTGGCGGGGGAAGGGTGGCAGGGGAGAGGTGTTGGGGGGGTGGGGGGTTGGCGGGGGAAGGGTGGCAGGGGAGAGGTGGCGGGGGGGTGGGGGGTTGGCGGGGGAAGGGTGGCAGGGGAGAGGTGGTGGGGGGGTGGGGGGGTGGCGGGGGAAGGGTGGTGGGGGAAGGGTGGCAGGAGAGAGGTGGTGGGGGGGTGGCGGGGGAAGGGTGGCAGGGGAGAGGTGGGGGGTGGCAGGGGAAGGGTGGCGGGGAAGGGTGGCAAAGGGAGGGGTGGCGGGGGAGGGATGGCGGGGGAGAGGTGTTTATTGACCAATGGGGGGGAGGGGGCTATGGTGGGGATGGGTAACAGTGTGAGGGGCGTGGGGGGCAGACATGGAACAGGGGGAGTTATTGACCAATGGAGGGACCGGTGCGTAGTTATTGACCAATGTGGAGACGAGGGCTATTATTGATTAACTGGGGGATGGCGGGTGTTATTGACCAATGAGAGGACAGCGGCTTCTAACTAACGTGAGAGTGGGGGCATTTTATTGACCAATGGGAGGATAGAGAGGAGTTTTAACGAATGGGAACACAGAATCAATGATGATTGGTCTATTTCTTGTTTGATTTCAGGTGAACCTGGGGAGAAAGGTGCAAGAGGACCTCCCGGTGACTCTGAGTCATCAGCGAGGGGTAATAAGGGAGAGAGAGGTAAGAGGATGAGTAATAACTCAGCTACACCCTAACTACCTCGATAGCTCCATGGTTACGGTAACAGTCCTGTTTTCACAGAGGATGGTGACAGCTCCATGCTGTTTCAGTCCTCACGGTAAGCCTGAGAGAAAGGGGAACCAGACTGGCTGGCCTCCACCTGGGCCTTACTGACCCCATGACTGCGGCACCGAGTTCCTGCTGCATTCCTCTGCTGCATTCTCTCCTACTGGATGGTGCACAGAACCAGAATCCCATGAAGAGAGGTTCCTGGACTGTGTCCATACGACCCCTGCTCTTGACAATGCCAGGGGTTATGGGGTCAACTCCTAGATTCACACTTGATTTGATTTGATTTATTATTGTCACATGTATTGGGATACAGTGAAAAGTATTGTTTCTTGCGCGCTGTACAGACAAAGCATACCGTTCATAGAGAAGGGAAGGAGAGAGTGGAGAATGTAGTGTTACAGTCATAGTTAGGGTGTAGAGAAAGATCAACTTAGTGCGAGGTAGGTCCATTCAAAAGTCCGACAGCAGCAGGGAAGAAGCTGTTCTTGAGTCGGTTGGTACGTGACCTCAGACTTTTGTATCTTTTTCCTGACAGAAGAAGGTGAAGAGAGAATGTCCGGGGTGCGTGGGGTCCTTAATTATGCTGGCTGCTTTGCCGAGGCAGCGGGAAGTGTAGACAGAGTCAGTGGATGGGAGGTTGGTTTGTGTGGTTTGGGAGACACTTATCGGTTTTGGGAAAATTATTCTAGTTTTGGGAGTGTTGCTGGATTACTAGACACGAAGGA
Source organism: Mustelus asterias (assembly GCF_964213995.1). NCBI lineage: Eukaryota > Metazoa > Chordata > Chondrichthyes > Carcharhiniformes > Triakidae > Mustelus > Mustelus asterias. Next base: position 1,130,423 of record NC_135811.1, on the reverse strand, counting down.
TACAGAGGGAGAATTGTAATTGAAAAATAGGGAAAGCCTGTTGAAATAAAGAGCATTTCCTGCCTTCTGTGTGAATCCAGTTGAAGAGAATTTCCAATCCTCCTGGCCCAATGGAATTCTATTGGTTCTGACTGTTTCTCCAGTTGGTGGGGTCAGAGGTCAAGCGGCCTGGGTGTGATTTGGTCTCATTGTCTTTGCTTAGTTTGAACATGCTGTTTGTTTTTTCAGGTGAGCCGGGACTTCCCGGACTTCCAGGACTACCCGGAATGAAAGGTATGAGTGAGGAATACACCTCAGAGAGAGGCTGGGACTCTGCACAAGCACAAAGCTGGCATTAGTCTCACAGAGTTTGTTCATGGTGTAGACAGGCGATTATGGAGAGGGTGATGAGAGAGAGACAAAGAGTTCAGAGAGCGATCATAGAACAGGGAATAAGGAGCAACTGCAAAATTATAATATTAGGAAGCATAAAAAGAAACAGTGATGTATTCTACAGACACAATAAATACTGAACTAACCACCCAATAGGAAAAAAACAGTTCAGACTAATATTCTCATTTCCATCTTTGCTGTGGTTTTCCACCTGGGCAGCAGGCCAGAGTCACTGAGGGGTCTACGTGACAGAGTCACTGAGGGGTCTACATGATAGGGTCACTGAGGGGCCTACGTGACAGAGTCACTGAGGGGTCGACGTGACAGAGTCACTAAGGGGTCTACATGATAGGGTCACTGAGGATCTACGTTATAGCGCCAAATCCTCCGTCCTCACTGGCAGCGGTAGCGGGGTGTGAATGGCTGGAGAATTCCGGCCAATGTTTCCAGTTGTGGAAGAGAGCAGAACTAGAGTCTACAAATAGAAGATAATCAGTAATAATCCACTGGGGAGTTCAGGAGAAACATTTTCGTCCAACGTGGGAGAATGTGGATCTAATCAGGATTATCCAGTCAGATTCCGAGCCTCCTCTCATACTGAGCAGTTTCAGAATGAGTTTACACAGATGAGAAGCTTCTTCAGTGTGTGTGTCTCAGACACAGTGCGATTTCACTCACCTTCTGTATCCTTCACAGGAGCGATTGGAATGCAAGGTTCTCAAGGTAATTTGTATGTCGAATTCTTTGGAAAGATGTTGTAGTAACAGCACCGATTCTCGCCCCAAAGTGGCATTGAGTGGGAGAGTGTAACACACAATTAGGCAAAGTGTCTGCTACCATTGGCAAGGCCACACAGTCACTGATTATTAGAATGGGTTTTAAAGTGGCCGGTACTTTAACATTAAGTGAATTTCTGGCTGTGTAATCAGTCAGCCAGTTCCGCTTTTCCCATCTTTGACGGTCACTGTATATAAACCATGGCTGCTTTTGTAGAGGAACAGGGAATTCTCCCAGTCTTATCCAATATTCTTCCAATTAACACCAGCATATTATTGGTAATTTGTCCCATTACCCTCCTTACCAACACAACAGTCACTGCACCACACGGCTTTCATTGGCTGTGACACTCTGGGTCATCCTGAAGATGTGGGGGATTCGTTCTGAATGTAAGTTCTTTCTTTCTAATGTGATGAAGTTCAGTTTAATGATGACAGCCTCGTAATATTTCCTGTTCCCTCTGACGTGGGCCATCGGTTACGGACAGGAAATGACCATTTCCCAAGAGTCGATGTGGGCTCAGGAAGCGTTTGTTGATCAGGGGAGTAACCATGATCCATGAAGTCAGGAGGAGAATCCAGTGTCGCCACATTGAATCCCAACGTCAGCCTCTCACCTTGCTCTGTCTGAGCACGATTCTAAACCCCCCTAGCATTGCATGGAGCTGGCAATCCCAGCAACTGAGTGAGAACCTGGCAGGAGAAGGATGTGAGGGGAGATTAGCAGTAATTTCTGAATACTAATGCAGGATTGTTACTTTTCCGTAGGTCCACCAGGATCTTCAGGGTTCAAAGGAGATGCTGGCTCTCCAGGTCTGAAAGGTAAGCTCCCAGGAAGCTCTAACCAGAAAGCAGTCAATGAGGTGAGGGTTATTTTTGCAAACAGACAAAGATGAGATGTGAGCATTCGAAAGGTAGAATATTTCTTAATGGAAAGTAACCTCTATTTCAGTGAATGATTATGAGCTGAATGTTTCTAACACGATTCCTCCATTCAATTTGATTATCGACATCCACCACGTCCAATTCATCCTTCAGGAGGCATTGTGACAAATGGCTGACAGCCCTGACACTGCCAAACGCACTGACACCTCAAATCCTTTCAGAATTTGCTTATTTATTTGTGCCATGACCAATTAAACCCAACTCAAAATGAGACAGACCGATAAAATTCACTTCACCTGCTCCCAATCCAACTCAGATTTGATTTGATTTATTATTGTCAGATGTGTCAGTATTCAGTGAAAAGTATTGTTTCTTGCCATATACATTCATAGAGAAGGAAAGGAGAGGGTACAGAATGTAGTGTTACAGTCATAGCTAGGGTGTAGAGAAACATCAACTTAATGCAAGGTAAGTCCATTCAAAAGTCTGACAGCAGCAGGGAAGAAGCTGTTCTTGAGTCAGTTGGTACGTGACCTCAGACTTTTGTATCTTTTTCCCGAAGGAAGAAGGTGGAAGAGAGAATGTCCGGGGTGCGTGGGGTCCTTAATTATGCTGCTGCTTTGCCGAGGCAGCGGGAAGTGTAGACAGAGTCAATGGATGGGAGGCTGATTTGCGTGATGGATTGGGCTACATTCACGACCTTTTGTAGTTCCTTGCGGTCTTGGGCAGAGCAGGAGCCATCCCAAGCTGTGATACAACCAGAAAGAATGCTTTCTATGGTGCATCTATAAAAGTTGGTGAGAGTCGTAATTCGACACATTGAGCTTAAAATCACCCAGTTTAAATCAGCCTGAGAGAGCTGAACAAAATTCAGCTTTTCCCAAAGGCAGTGGTGTAGTGGCATTGTCACCGGACTGGTAATCCAGAGACCCAGGGCAAGATCTGGGGACCCAGGTTCGAATCCCGCCACAGCAGATGGTAAAATTTAAATTCAATAAAAAGATCTGGAATTAAGGACCTAACAATCACCATGAAACCATTGTCGATTGTCGTCAAAACCCATCTGGTTCATTAATGTCCTTTAGGGAAGGAAATCTGCTGTCCTTACCCGGTCTGGCCTACATGTGACTCCAGAGCCACAGCAATGTGGTTGACTCTTAAATGAAGGATGGTTAGGGATGGGCAATAAATGCTGGCCAGCCAGCAACTCCCATGTCCTGTAAATTAATAATAAATAAAATCAGTTTTCCTCAGCCTGCCATAAGTAAAATCGAATCATAATTTGGCGCGGTGTGATGCTGCACAAAGTATTAGTGAACCTCCATGAATATCACAGGGGAACAGCAGACACCCCAGTATAAAACAACTCAGTACAGCACAATACAGCGAGACCCAAAATCACTCAATATAATCACATCCATTCATTACAACACAATCCCATCAACATTCGGTTAAGATAAACCTTTGCAAGACACCGATTAGATCCCTTTATAATGGTGCCAAATTTCCCAATCGTCAGTTTTGGTGTGATCCAATTCTCTATGAATAACCTCACAGCAAACTCAGGATGGGATGAAAGCATTATTCACACACATTGAAATATGGAAGGAGGATAAAAACATGGCCTCCTTTTCATTCTACAGAAATGGTGTGATAGAGAAAGAAGGGGTTTACAGGGCAAAGGTCGCAGAGAAAATAATGATTGTTTCAGATGAGTCCAGAGTGTGTTCTTTCATAGAGATTGGCAGGTTGAAGACTGAGGCTGGATAATTCACTCTTCCATTAGGAATCCCTGATGGGATGGACATGTAGAGAACTTAGCCTTGTAGTCAATGTTTTAGAAGTTCAGAAGTCTGGGGGAGGGGGGGCAGGCATTTAAACCTTCAAATTCGACCAGACCAAGTAACGTTGGCAGATTTCCTTCCCTAAAAGACATTAGTATGAAGCAGACCATGGTTTGTTCAAAACCATGAAGGATTGGATCTGCAGGATTGGTGGAATTTAGAATGCTTGGAAGCTGGAAAGAGATTCAATAGCAACTTTCTAAAAGGAATTGGATCAATACTTGAAGAGAGGTAAACCTGCATGGCTATGGGGAAAGAGTGAGAAAGTAGAACTAATTGAATAATTTGTCCAAAGAATGGCGTTGTTCTGTGCTGCAACATTGTACAAGGGCAGTCTCACTCAGGCCAGAATGGCAGGAGAGGCCCTTCATTCACTTTAATTACCCGCTTAAGGGTCTCAATTGCAGCAGGGCAGGAAGAACATCTATGTACCTTCTGTACTTTCATCAGTTTCTGTTTTGTAATAACATATCTCAGTTACATGGGGAAACGCTGTTGGCCGATGGCTAGTGTTCTGATAACATCAATGCAGCTTTTATTGATGGTTCCTTTGTGTCTAAGGTGCCTGTGTGTTTCATTAGCTTGTGAGTCTTGTTCTTGTGAAGTGTTTGCAGCAATTCCCTGACATTGTGAACATCCCTTTCTGCTCCAGGTGATCGCGGATTGAATGGCCTCCCTGGAGTTAAAGGTACAGAGTCGGATTTAATGTTACAGCAATCAATTGGTCTTTTGCATTTGTTAAACTTTCACTGACTGTGAGTGATTTCCTGTCAAGATCAGCCCTACATTCCGGATTATTTTAGTTTTATTGTCTATAACTATTCCCTAATGTTGTAATTCCAGGTGATACTGGAGAGCGGGGTTCTCGAGGGTTACAGGGTAAGTAGTTTTTTACGGGGGAGACATTACGAGGGTCACAAAGGTACCAAGTTCAGTGCCGTCACTTGCCCACAATGATACCAAGCAGTAATTAAAGTTCAGTGACCATCCTGAGGTTCCTTAGGTCTGAAGGTGCCAAGTTCATGTCCAGAGGATGCTTTGAACTGTTTAGAAAAACAGATGGTAGTGGATATGCTTCGACTTACCTCAATGTCCCACAGTTGAAAGAGTAAAGGGAATATGTTGCCCCCCCCCCCCGCCCCCACCAACCGCAGGCCCATCGTGTGGCTGGTGGGCTAGCAATTAGGGTCAGCAACACTGATTGGATGTATTCATCATATGACTTCCCAGCACGGTGGCACAGTGGTTAGCACTGCTGCCTCACAGCGCCAGGAACCTGGGTTCAATTCCCGGCTTGGGTCACAGTCTGTGTGGAGTTTGCACGTTCTCCCCGTGTCTGCATGGGTTTCCTCCGGATGCCCCGGTTTCCTCCCACAGTCCAAAGATGTGCAGGTTAGGTGCATTGGCCATGCTAAATTGCCCCTTAGTGTTAGGGGGGCTAGCTAGGTTAAATGTGTGGGGTTATGGAAATAGGGCCTGGGTGGGATTGTTGTTGGTGCAGACTCGATGGGCCGAGTGGCCTCTTTCTGCACTGTAAGGATTCTATGGTTCTAACCATTGGCTCTTGCTGTTGGTTGCTTGGTAACCTGTCTTCCCGGTGCATTACCTTCCAGCCAATGAGAAAATGAAACACGCTGCTACTCAATATGGGGAAAACTGATGTGATTTACCTTGGAGTAGCCAGTGCCCCAGTGTTGTTTATTGTTTGGGCTTACTCACAACAATGTTTAGGACTAAGAGCTTTAAACTGGGGATTCCAGGAGTGTGGGAGAGTCTTATTGCCGATCATTCTTTCTGCTCTGAGGGAGGTGATGGAGCACGGCCTCAGAACTGGGATTCTCTCCCCCAGCCCCAGGTGACCCCAGCAACAGAGAAGGTTTCTACTTGGTCATAAGATCTGAGCAGGAAGAGTACAAATGCTCTCTAACTGCACTAATGGCCTTTCCTTGGCTCCTTGCAGGTGAACCAGGTACCCGTGGATTGCCTGGGGCAATCGGAGAACCAGGGCAGAAGGGATCAATTGGTGAGTAATTCAATCACATCGGAAAGATCGGAAAGGGATGGGTTTTTTGTGGGGATGTGGGGAGTAGGCTTTTTGCGCGGGAGGAGGGCGGTTTGCAGGGAGTTAGCTTTTTTTGGGAGGTTTTGGGGTTTTTGGGGAGTTGGGTTTTTGGGAGTGGGGTTTTTTGGGAGCGGGCTTTTTGGGGAGTGGGGTTTTATGGGAGCAGGGTCTTTTGGGAGCAGGGTTTTTGTGTGGGGTTTTTGTGTGGGGGTTTTTGTGTGGGGTTTTTGTGTGGGGGTTTTTGTGTGGGGGATTTTGTGTGGGGTTTTTGTGTGGGGTTTTTGTGTGGGGTTTTTCTTTGTGGAGTTGGGTGATGTGCTGATGAATTCTCTTCTCCTTTCTCAGGTTCTTCGGGAGCTGATGGTCAGCATGGACAGCGAGGTAAATCCAGCAGCCAATTGAATAACAGAGAGCACAGGGAGGAGGGGCAAGAGAGGAAATAGGGAGAATGGGGTGACTTGGGGAGAAAGGAGGCACGGTGGTGACTGGGGGCGGGGCCCCTGGGGGTGGGGTTAATGGGGGCGGGTTAATGGGAATGGGGCTAATGGGGGCAGAGTGACTAGGGGCAAGGTGTCTGGGAGTGACTTGTGGCATTGCAATGAGTGAAAGCGCACGTATGAGGAAGGTGTAATTGGTAGAGAGCTGAAAGGTCGAGGAGTCGGGGATATTAGGAAGAGAGAGTGGAATGGGGAGGGGGTGATTCTTGTATGAACTGAATAAATGACGGTTCTCACTCTTTACTATCAGGTGCACAAGGAATACGAGGTTTACCAGGGTTACCTGGAGACCCAGGTCCCCGCGGTGAGTAAAGCAGCTACATTGACAGACATTCCCTGGGGGTTTGAAACCTCTCCAACAATTTACACTTCACTGTCTGAGCACCTGTCACATTCAGTAAAGGCTGGCTTTAGTACCTCAGTACTAACCTCAGTAGTACCTCACTACTGACCCTCTGACAGTGCAGTACTCCCTCAGTACTGACCCTCTGACAGTGCAGCACTCCCTCAGTACCGACCCTCTGACAGTGCGGCACTCCCTCAGTACTGACCCTCTGACAGTGCAGCACTCTCTCAGTACTGACCCTCTGACAGTGCGGCACTCCCTCAGTACTGACCCTCTGACAGTGCAGCACTCCCTCAGTACTGACCCTCTGACAGTGCAGCACTCCCTCAGTACTGACCCTCTGACAGTGCAGCACTCCCTCAGTACTGACCCTCTGACAGTGCGGCACTCCCTCAGTACTGACCCTCTGACAGTGCGGCACTCCCTCAGTACTGACCCTCTGACAGTGCAGCACTCCCTCAGTACTGACCCTCTGACAGTGCAGCACTCCCTCAGTACTGACCCTCTGACAGTGCGGCACTCCCTCAGTACTGACCCTCTGACAGTGCGGCGCTCCCTCAGTACTGACCCTCTGACAGTGCGGCACTCCCTCAGTGATTGCCATTGAGCCAAGCAGACACAGGCCAGGTTTAATGATGTAACTATTGATTTTTTTACAGGTGAACCTGGTACCCCTGGAAAAATTGTTAACATTCGAGGTGAGTGGAGTTGGACTCTTGGGAAGCAGGAAGAGGCCATTCAGCCCTTCGAACCTGTTACACAGCATCAGGAGGAGGCCCCATTCAGCCCCCTCAAGCCTGTTACACAGGAACAGGAGGAGGCCATTCAGCCCCTCGGGCCTGTTACACCGAAACAGGAGGAGGCCATTCAGCCCCTCGGGCCTGTTACACCGGAACAGGAGGAGGCCATTCAGCCCCTCGAGCTTGTTACACTGAACAGGAGGAGGCCATTCAGCCTCTCGGCCTTTTACATAGGAACAGGAGGAGGCCATTTAGCCTGTTTAGCCTGTTCTGTTATTTGAAGCGATCATGTTTAACCAATAACTGAAGCTCGTACACAAAGCTGTCTGTGATTGGGAGACTCTGTTTTGTAATCGTTATGGATCTGATACTGAGGTTAAATTGGTTCAATTTCACTCCTTTAGGATCAGAGAGATCGGAGGTTATACAGGGACCCCCAGGACCTCCTGGACCACCCGGACGCCCAGGACGATCAGGTAGATACACAAATGAATGGCAGATGGTAACGGAAGCACCCAATGCCTCACCTCCCGTGGGAGTGAATGTCAGAAAGCTGAAGGAGGTCACTGAGGCACTGCTCATGCGTAACCCGAGTAACTTGGGTCCCACACGTCACGCCTCACCTTCCTGACCCCCGACCGACTGACATTAACATGTATGTTCAAATGACAAAGCAGGAGCTTTACTGTGTATCTATCCCCGTGCTGTACCTGTCCTGGGAGTGTTTGATGGGGACAGTGTAGAGGGAGCTTTACTCTGTATCTAACCCCGTGCTGTCCCTATCCTGGGAGTGTTTGATGGGGACAGTGTAGAGGGAGCTTTACTCTGTATCTAACCCCATGCTGTATCTGTGCTGGGAGTGTTTGATGGGGGACAGTGTAGAGGGAGCTTTACTCTGTATCTAACCCCGTGCTGTACCTGTCCTGGGAGTGTTTGATGGGGACAGCGTAGAGGAAGCTTTACTCTGTATCTAACTCCGTGCTGTATCGGTGCTGGGAGTGTTTGATGGGGACAGTGTAGAGGGAGTTTTACTCTCTATCTAACCTCATGTTGTAGCTGTCCTGGGAGCCATAGAGACATAGAAGTTTGCAGCATAGAAACAGGCCCTTCGGCCCAACTTGTCCATGCCGCCCTTTTCTTTAATCACTAAGCTAATCCCAATTGCCCGCGTTTGGCCCATATCCCTCTACACCCATCGTACCCATGTAACTGTCCAGATACTCCGGAGACCCGAGTGAACCTTCTGGGGTCAGATTTAAATCCCATCACAGCAGCTTGTAGAATTTAAATTCATTTCATAAACTCTGGAACTGAAAACTAGTCTCAGTAACGGTGACCATGAAACTATCATCGCTTGCTGCAAAAACCCATCTGGTTCACTACCGTCCTTTAGGGAAGGAAATCTGCCGTCCTTACCTGGTCTGGCCTACATGTGACTCCAGAGCCACAGCAATGTGGTTGACTCTAAGCTGCCCCCTGAAATGGCCGAACGAGACACTCAGTTCAAGGGGCAACTAGGGATGGGCAATAAATCCTGATCCAACCAGCAACGTGCATATCTGATGTAGAATAAAAAATGATGATGCTGTTACATAACCCAACTAAGTCTTTGTTATTCTACGTCCTGCCCCACAGGAGAGAGTATTGTTGGACCCCCAGGACCACAAGGACCTGCAGGTCCTAAAGGTGAGTGTGTTAATTATCGCTAATCAAAATCAAGCAGCGAATGGCTGGGATCCTTTCCTCACCGAGAAACACAAGACTTCAGGCAGGGCTGCAGAGGAGCTACAGGGGTGCGGAGGGACTGCAGGGGTGCAGAGGGGCTGCAGGGGTGCGGAGGGGCTGCAGGGGTGCGGAGGGGCTGCAGGGGTGCGGAGGGGCTGCAGGGGTGCGGAGGGGCTGCAGGGGTGCGGAGGGGCTGCAGGGGTGCGGAGGGGCTGCAGGGGTGCGGAGGAGTTGCAGGGGTGCGGAGGAGTTGCAGGGGTGCGGAGGGGCTGCAGGGGTGCGGAGGGGCTGCAGGGGTGCGGAGGGGCTGCAGGGGTGCGGAGGTGTTGCAGGGGTGCAGAGGAGTTGCAGGGGTGCGGAGGAGCTGCAGGGGTGCGGAGGAGCTGCAGGGGTGCGGAGGGGCTGCAGGGGTGCAGAGGGGCTGCAGGGGTGCGGAGGGGCTGCAGGGGTGCGGAGGAGCTGCAGGGGTGCGGAGGAGCTGCAGGGCTGCAGAGGGGCTGCAGGGCTGCAGAGGGGTTGCAGGGGTGCGGAGGGGTTGCAGGGGTGCGGAGGGGTTGCAGGGCTGCAGAGGGATTGCAGGGGTGCGGAGGGGTTGCAGGGGTGCGGAGGGGTTGCAGGGGTGCGGAGGGGTTGCAGGGCTGCAGAGGGGTTGCAGGGGTGTGGAGAGGTTGCAGGGGAGCAGAGTGGAGAATTGAGGGGATTACAGGGTCAGGAATGTGTGGAAAGGAGACGGTGGGGAATAAGGGGGTTGGGAGGATGGGTGTAAAGTGGGGAGTGTTGCAGCACGGAGGGGAGGGATCTGGAGGGTAGTAGAGAGGTTTGGGAAGGAGGTGTGCGCGGTGGGGCTGAGTGCTGGCACTGGTTTCTCCGTCCGTGCCGCTCTGATATTTCACCCTCTGTTTCCCAGGTGACACAGTGGAAGGTTCTCGGGGACCGCCCGGGCTCCCTGGCGCTGCTGGGATACCGGGTGAGTGTTTGACATCATCATCTCCAACACAAACTATTCTGGACACACACACAGTGTCTGCACAAAAACACTCAACACTGACTCCATCCCCAGGGAATCGGGCACTGCTTATCACAGACCAATCCGCTGGGTGTCCCAAATATTACTGCTGATGGTGTTTAAAAGAACATAGAACATAGAACATAGAACAGTACAGCACAGAACAGGCCCTTCGGCCCACGATGTTGTGCCGACCTTCATCTGAAACCAAGATCAAGCTATCCCACTCCCTACCATCCTGGTGTGCTCCATGTGCCTATCCAATAACCGCTTAAATGTTCCTAAAGTGTCTGACTCCACTATCACTGCAGGCAGTCCATTCCACACCCCAACCACTCTCTGCGTGAAGAACCTACCTCTGATATCCTTCCTATATCTCCCACCATGAACCCTATAGTTATGCCCCCTTGTAATAGCTCCATCCACCCGAGGAAATAGTCTTTGAACGTTCACTCGATCTATCCCCTTCATCATTTTATAAACCTCTATTAAGTCTCCCCTCAATCTCCTCCGCTCCAGAGAGAACAGCCCCAGCTCCCTCAACCTTTCCTCATAAGACCGACACTCCAAACCAGGCAGCATCCTGGTAAATCTCCTCTGCACTCTTTCCAGCGCTTCCACATCCTTCTTATAGTGAGGTGACCAGAACTGCACGCAATATTCCAAATGCGGTCTCACCAAGGTCCTGTACAGTTGCAGCATAACCCCACGGCTCTTAAACTCCAACCCCCTGTTAATAAAAGCTAACACACTATATGCCTTCTTCACAGCTCTATCCACTTGAGTGGCAACCTTTAGAGATCTGTGGATATGGACCCCAAGATCTCTCTGTTCCTCCACAGTCTTCAGAACCCTACCTTTGACCCTGTAATCCACATTTAAATTTGTCCTACCAAAATGAATCACCTCACATTTATCAGGGTTAAACTCCATTTGCCATTTTTCAGCCCAGCTTTGCATCCTATCTATGTCTCTTTGCAGCCTACAACAGCCCTCCACCTCATCCACTACTCCACCAATCTTGGTGTCATCAGCAAATTTACTGATCCACCCTTCAGCCCCCTCCTCTAAGTCATTAATAAAAATCACAAAGAGCAGAGGACCAAGCACCGATCCCTGCGGCACTCCGCTAGCAACCTGCCTCCAGTCCGAAAATTTTCCATCCACCACCACCCTCTGTCTTCGATCAGACAGCCAGTTACCTATCCAATCGGCCAACTTTCCCTCTATCCCACACCTCCTTACTTTCATCATAAGCCGACCATGGGGGACCTTATCAAACGCCTTACTAAAACCCATGTATATGACATCAACCGCCCTCCCTTCATCAACACATCAGAACAAAGAACAATACAGCACAGGAACAGGCCCTTCGGCCCTCCAAGCCAGCACCGCTCATGTGCCCAACTAGACCATTCTTTTGTATGCCTCTATTCCCAGTCTGTTCATGTGGCTATCTAGATAAGTCTTAAACGTTCCCAGTGTGTCCGCCTCAATCACCTTGCTTGGCAGTGCATTCCAGGCCCCCACCACCCTCTGTGTAAAATACGACCCCCTGACATCTGTGTTGAACCTTGCCCCCCTCACCTTGAACGCGTGACCCCTTATGTTCGTCACCACCGACCTGGGAAAAAGCTTCCCACTGTTCACTCCATCAATGCCCTTCATAATTTTATACACCTCTATTAGGTCGCCCCTCATCCTCCGTCTTTCCAGGGAGAACAACCCCAGCTTACCTAATCTCTCCTCATAGCTAAGACCCTCCATACCAGGCAACATCCTGGTAAACCTTCTCTGTACTCTCTCCAAAGCCTCCACGTCCTTCTGGTAGTGTGGCGACCAGAACTGGACGCAGTATTCCAAATGTGGCCTAACCAACGTTCTATACAGCTGCAACATCATATGCTAACTTTTATATTCTATGCCCCGTCCAATGAAGGCAAGCATGCCATATGCCTTCTTGACCACCCTCTCCACCTGTGCTGCCACCTTTAAGGATCTGTGGACTTGTACACCCAGGTCCCTCTGTGTGTCTATACTCCTGATGGTTCTGCCATTTATTGTATAGCTCCCCCCTTACATTAGATCTACCGAAATGCATCACTTCGTATTTATCTGGATTAAATTCCATCTGCCATTTCTCTGCCCAATGTTCCAGCCTATCTATATCCTGCTGTATTCTCTGACAATGTTCATCACTATCCCCAACTCCGGCAATCTTCGTGTCGTCCGCAAACTTACTGATCACACCAGCTACATCTTCCTCCAAATCATTTATATATATCACAAACAGCAGAGGTCCCAGTACAGAGCCCTGTGGAACACCACTAGTCACAGACCTCCAACCGGAAAAAGACCCCTCCACTGTTACCCTCTGTCTTCTATGGCTAAGCCAGTTCTCCACCCATCTAGCTAGCTCACCTTTTATCCCATGAGATTTAACCTTTTGCACCAGCCTGCCATGAGGGACCTTGTCAAACGCTTTACTAAAATCCATATAGACGACATCCATGGCCCTTCCTTCGTCAATCGTTTCTGTCACCTCCTCAAAAAACTCAACCAAATTTGTGAGGCATGACCTCCCTCGTACAAAACCATGCTGTCTATCGCTAATGAGATTATTCAGTTCTAAATGCGCATATATCCTATCTCTGAGAATCTTCTCCAACAATTTCCCTACCACGGACGTCAAGCTCACCGGCCTATAATTACCCGGGTTATCCTTGCTACCCTTCTTAAATAACGGGACCACATTTGCTATCCTCCAATCCTCTGGGACCTCACCTGTGTCCAGTGAAGAGACAAAGATTTCTGTTAGAGGCCCAGCAATTTCATCTCTCGCCTCCCTGAGGAGTCCAGGATAGATGCCATCCGGCCCTGGGGATTTGTCTGTCTTAATGTTTCCTAAAAAGCCGAACACTTCCTCCCTTATAATTGAGATTTTTTCTAACGGGTCAACACATCTCTCTGAGACACTCCCAGTCAACAGGTTTCTCTCCTGTGTGAATACTGATGCAAAGTATTCGTTTAGGATCTCACCAACTTCCTTTGGTTCTAAGTATGATTCCCCTCCTTTGTCCCTGAGAGGTCCGATTCTTTCCCTAACAATCCTCTTGTTCCTAACGTATGTATAAAATGCCTTAGGATTCTCCTTAATCCTGTCTGCCAAGAACATTTTGTGACCCCTTTTTGCCCTTCTAAGTCCCTGTTTGAGTTATTTTCTACTTTCTCTGTATTCCTCCAGTGCTCTATCTGTTTTTAGCTGCCTGGACCTCATGTATGCCTCTTTTTTCTTTTTGATTATTTCACTGGTTATCCACGGCTCCCGAATCCTACCTTTCCTATCCTTCCTCTTTACAGGCACATGCCTGTCCTGCAGTCCTATCAACTGCTCCTTAAAAGACTCCCACATGCCAGATATGGATTTACCCTCGAACAGCATCTCCCAATCAACAGCCATCAATCCTGCCTAATCCGGCAGCAGTTAGCCTTCCCCTAGTTCATAGAACATAGAAAGCCACAGCACAAACAGGCCCTTCGGCCCACAAGTTGCGCCGATCACATCCCCACCTCTAGGCCTATCTATAGCTCTCAATCCCATTAAATCCCATGTACTCATCCAGAAGTCTCTTAAAAGACCCCAACGAGTTTGCCTCCACCACCACCGACGTCAGCCGATTCCACTCACCCACCACCCTCTGAGTGAAAAACTTACCCCTGACATCTCCTCTGTACCTACCCCCCCAGCACCTTAAACCTGTGTCCTCTCGTAGCAACCATTTCAGCCCTTGGAAATAGCCTCTGAGAGTCTACCCTATCCAGACCTCTCAACATCTTGTAAACCTCTATCAGGTCACCTCTCATCCTTCGTCTCTCCAGGGAGAAGAGACCAAGCTCCCTCAACCTATCCTCATAAGGCATGCCCCCCAATCCAGGCAACATCCTTGTAAATCTCCTCTGCACCCTTTCAATGGCTTCAACATCTTTCCTGTAATGAGGTGACCAGAACTGCACGCAGTACTCCAAGTGGGGTCTAACCAGGGTCCTATAAAGCTGCAGCATTATCTCCCGACTCCTTACCCATAGGACAACACTCATCTTTTTCCATTACTATCCTAAAGTTTACAGAATTGTGGTCACTATTTGCCACATGTTCCCCTACTGCAACTTTGATGACCTGACCGGGCTCATTACCCAGTACTAGGTCCAGTATAGCCCCCTCTCTAGTTGGACTGTCAACATATTGTTCCAAAGAGCCTATCTGTACGCATTTTATAAATTCTTTCCCGTCCAGGCCCCCAGCCCTAAGCGATTTCCAGTCTATATAAGGGAAATTAAAGTCTCCCACTACAACAACCCTATTTTTTTCTGCACCTGTCCAGAGCCTCCTTCCATATCCGTTCCTCAACTGCCCGTGGGCTGTTGGGAGGCCTGTAGTATACCCCCAGCATAGTGACTGCGCTCTTCCTGTTTCTGAGCTCCACCCACAGATAATCTGCACTGACCCTCTGACAGTGCAACACTCCCTCAGTACTGACCCTCTGACAGTGCAGCACTCCCTCAGTACTGACCCTCTGACAGTGCAGCACTCCCTCAGTACTGACCCTCTGACAGTGCAGCACTCCCTCAGTACTGACCCTCTGACAGTGCAGCACTCCCTCAGTACTGACCCTCTGACAGTGCAGCACTCCCTCAGTACTGACCCTCTGACAGTGCAGCACTCCCTCAGTACTGACCCTCTGACAGTGCAGCACTCCCTCAGTACTGACCCTCTGACAGTGCGGCACTCCCTCAGCACTGACCCTCTGACGCTGCTGCACTTCCTCAGTACTGACCCTCTGGCAGTGCGGCACTCCCTCAGTACTGACCCTCTGACAGTGCGGCACTCCCTCAGTACTGACCCTCTGACAGTGCAGCACTCCCTCAGTACTGACCCTCTGACAGTGCAGCACTCCCTCAGTACTGACCCTCTGACAGTGCGGCACTCCCTCAGTACTGACCCTCTGACAGCGCAGCACTCCCTCAGTACTGATCCTCTGAAAGTGCAGCACTCCCTCAGTACTGACCCTGACAGTGCAGCACTCCCTCAGTACTGACCCTCTGACAGCGCAGCACTCCCTCAGTACTGATCCTCTGACAGTGCAGCACTCTCTCAGTACTGACCCTCTGACAGTGCAGCACTCCCTCAGTACTGACCCTCTGACAGTGCAGCACTCCCTCATAACTGACCCTCTGACAGTGCGGCACTCCCTCTGTACTGACCCTCTGACAGTGCGGCACTCCCTAGGTTTTCCACTGGGCATGTTGTTGGGACGATAGGTTGAAGTGTCTGGATTGGGAATTGAATGTCATGATGTGGAGATGCCGGCGTTGGACTGGGGTAAACACAGTAAGAAGTTTAACAACACCAGGTTAAAGGTTTAACCTGGTGTTGTTAAGCTTCTTATTGGGAATTGAACCCAGGACTGGTTGAGTGGGAGTGTGCTACCCACTGACTGACAATTTCGGAGCTTTCCTCGGCTGCGACTGTGCTGGGTTTACATTGGCTGAGGGAAAGCTGTCCTCCCAGTGATTCCCTCCGCATCCTGTGGCCTTCCTGACGCCCTCTCCCGGCACCTGGAGAGAGGCCTGGATCAGGGAAGACCAGGTGTCGGAATATCATGTCAGCAAAGAGATGTTTCTCATTCAGCATCATCAAACCAAGGAGCCGACAGTTCAGTTCCCGATATTCCGCGCAATGTGAGCCCGGTGCTAACGGCTCATTTGGAAACATTCCCGTTATTCCCCGGACTCTGGGAGCAGAGGAACTTCCCCCAGCGACTGGCACTGAGGTGATTACCATGGACTCACTGTATAGAACATTCCACCCCATCACTCCATAGACTGACTCTCTGTACCATAACTCCGAAAGTCCAAAGAGAGCGAACTCATCACTCTCCCCTCACTCTGTCCTCCAGGTGAAGGTAAACCAGGTCCCCCTGGACCCCCCGGACCCCGAGGAACGCCAGGCACTGAGAGTTCTACTGACGACAGAGGTAACTCATCTCGCCGTGTCTGTGCTTCATACTGAACCACGCTCTCACTACTGGCAACATGAGAGTGTGTCAGTACAATTAAAGTGACGATTAAATATCAGAGTTTGCTCATTTTATCAAACATTTTAATCAGATTTGCTGTCTCCCACAGGCCCTCTGTTTGCCGGACCCCCTGGACCTCCCGGGCCCCCAGGACCTCCAGGTAAACACACCATTTATCCCACTTTCCAGTTGGCTTTGGCCCGTTTCCCGGCCTGTTCCACACACCCTGTTCCGTCTCCAGTTTGTCTGTGTCAGTGCTCAGAGTTTCTCCAGGTTAGAACAATCCCCTCAACTCCAAACGGCAGATTGTGGGAGCAAACATTCCAGTGCCAGAGGGTAAAATCTTCAACATTCCCAGCCTCAGGTTAGCGGCCTCTGAACCCAGTATACTCTTACACCAGCTCTGGACACTGGACTCAGCCAGCAAACTGACCACAGCACTGGACACTGGGCTCTGGCTGGCTACTGCACTGGACACTGGGCTCTGGCTGGCCGCACTCTGGCTGGCCGCACTCTGAACACTGGGCTCTGGCTGGCCGCAGCTCTGGACACTGGACTCTGGCTGGCCGCACTCTGGCTGGCCGCACTCTGGACACTGGGCTCTGGCTGGCCACTCTCTGGCTGGCCGCACTCTGAACACTGGGCTCTGGCTGGCCGCACTCTGAACACTAGACTCTGGCTGGCCACACTCTGGCTGCACTCTGGCCACTGGGCTCTGGCTGGCCGCACTCTGGACACTGGGCTCTGGCTGGCTGCATTCTGGACACTGGGCTCTGGCTGGCCGCAGCACTGGACACTGGGTTCTGGCTGGCTGTGCTCTGGCTGGCCGCACTCTGGACACTGGGCTCTGGCCAGTCTGAAGCTGGTGCAGTGAGCACAGTCCATGCAGGATGAGTGGGGATTTCAGACTGACCTAGTCGCTCAGTGTTCGTGCTAGATTCTGATTGGAAGATTGGGGGAACCAGTGGGCAACATTTCCACAGGGATTTGGGGAATATTGTCACCTTTCACTCCACACTGGATTGTATCAGTGGAGATTGTGTGAGGTTTTTGGAGCAGTATCACAGCACTAATACAAAACTTATCTACATTACAGGTCGGCAAGGTTACAAAGGTAGGAACGTGGTTTACCAGATACCCAGAGGGCAGTGTATCAGAGTGTTACAGTGAGGGGTGTGGGGTATATCAGAGTGTTACAGTGAGGGGTGTGGGGTATATCAGAGTGTTACAGTGAGAGGTGTGGAGCATATCAGAGTGTTACAGTGAGAGGTGTGGGGTATATCAGAGTGTTACAGTGAGAGGTGTGGAGCATATCAGAGTGTTACAGTGAGAGGTGTGGGGTATATCAGAGTGTTACAGTGAGAGGTGTGGAGCATATCAGAGTGTTACAGTGAGGGGTGTGGAGCATATCAGAGTGTTACAGTGAGGGGTGTGGGGTATATCAGTGTTACAGTGAGAGGTTTGGGGTATATCAGAGTGTTACAGTGAGAGGTGTGGAGCATATCAGAGTGTTACAGTGAGGGGTGTGGAGCATATCAGAGTGTTACAGTGAGGGGTGTGGAGCATATCAGAGTGTTACAGTGAGGGGTGTGGGGTATATCAGAGTGTTACAGTGAGGGGTGTGGGGTATATCAGAGTGTTACAGTGAGGGGTGTGGGGTATATCAGAGTGTTACAGTGAGGGGTGTGGGGTATATCAGAGTGTTACAGTGAGGGGTGTGGGGTATATCAGAGTGTTACAGTGAGGGGTGTGGGGTATATCAGAGTGTTACAGTGAGGGGTGTGGAGCATATCAGAGTGTTACAGTGAGGGGTGTGGGATATATCAGCCTGTTACAGTGAGGGGTGTGGGGTATATCAGTGTTACAGTGGGGTATATAAGCGTGTTACAAAGAACAAAGAAAATTACAGCACAGGAACAGGCCCTTCGGCCCTCCAAGCCTGCACCGACCATGCTGCCCGACTTAACTAAAACCCCCTACCCTTCCGGGGACCATATCCCTCTATTCCCATCCTATTCATGTATTTGTCAAGACACCCCTTAAAAGTCACTATTGTGTCTGCTTCCACTACCTCCCCCTGCAGCGGGTTCCAGGCACCCACCACTCTCTGTGTAAAATATCTGCCTCGTACATCTCCTTTAAACCTTGCCCCTCGCACCTTAAATCTATGCCCCCTAGTAATTGATTTGTTACAGTGAAGGGTGTGGGGTATATCAGTGTTACATTGGGGGGGTGTGGTGTATAGAACATAGAACATTACAGCACAGTACAGGCCCTTCGGCCCTCGATGTTGCGCCGACCAGTGGAACCAATCTAAAGCCCCTCTAATCTACACTATTCCAATATCATCCATATGTTTATCCAATAACCATCTGAATGCTCTTAATGTTGACGAGTCCACTACTGCTGCAGGCAGGGCATTCCACGCCCTTACTACTCTCTGAGTAAAGAACCTACCTCTAACATCTGTCCTATATCTTTCACCCCTCAATTTAAAGCTATGTCCCCTCGTGTTAGCCATCACCATCCGAGGAAAAAGGCTCTCACTATCCACCCTATCTAATCCTCTGATCATCTTGTATGCCTCTATTAAGTCACCTCTTAACCTTCTTCTCTCTAACGAAAACAACCTCAAGCCCCTCAGCCTTTCCTCATACGATTTTCCCACCATACCAGGCAACATCCTGGTAAATCTCCTCTGCACCCTTTCCAACACTTCCACATCTTTCCTATAATACGGCGACCAGAACTGTACACAATACTCCAAATGCGGCCGCACCAGTTTTGTACAGTTGCAGCATGACCTCCTGGCTCCGAAACTCAATCCCTCTACCAATAAAAGCTAATACACCGTACGCCTTCTTAACAACCCTTTCAACCTGGGTGCCAACTTTCAGGGATCTATGCACATGGACACCCAGATCCCTCTGTTCACCCACACTACCAAGTATCTTACCATTAGCCCAGTACTCTGTATTCCTGTTACACCTTCCAAAGTGAATCACCTCACACTTTTCCGCATTAAACTCCATTTGCCACCTCTCAGCCCAGCTCTGCAGCTTATCTATGTAAATCAGTGATACAGTGAGGTGTATGGGGTACATCAGTGTTACAGTGAGGGGTGTGTTATATCAGTGTTACAGTGAGGGGAGTGGGGTATATCAGAGTGTTACAGTGAGGGTTGTGGGGTATATCAGTGTTACAGTGAGGGGTGTGGGGTAAATCAGTGTTACAGTGAGGGGTGTGGGGTATATCAGTGTTACAGTGAGGGGTGTGGTATATCAGAGTGTTACAGTGAGGGGTGTGGGGTATATCAGTGTTACAGTGAGGGGTGTGGGGTATATCAGTGTTACAGTGAGGGGTGCGGTGTATATCAATGTTACAGTGAGGGGTGTGGGGTATATCAGTGTTACAGTGAGGGGTGTGGTATATCAGTGTTACAGTGAGGGGTGCGGTGTATATCAATGTTACAGTGAGGAGTGTGGTGTATATCAGTGTTACAGTGAGGGGTGTGGTATATCAGTGTTACAGTGAGGGGTGCGGTGTATATCAATGTTACAGTGAGGGGTGCGGTGTATATCAGTGTTACAGTGAGGGGTGTGGTGTATATCAGTGTTACAGTGAGGGGTGTGGTGTATATCAGTGTTACAGTGAGGGGTGCGGTGTATATCAGTGTTACAGTGAGGGGTGTGGTGTATATCAGTGTTACAGTGAGGGGTGTGGGGTATATCAGGGTTACAGTGAGGGGTGCGGTGTATATCAGTGTTACAGTGAGGGGTGTGGTATATCAGTGTTACAGTGAGGGGTGTGGGGTATATCAGGGTTACAGTGAGGGGTGCGGTGTATATCAGTGTTACAGTGAGGGGTGTGGTATATCAGGGTTACAGTGAGGGGTGCGGTGTATATCAGTGTTACAGTGAGGGGTGTGGGGTATATCAGTGTTACAGTGAGGGGTGTGGTATATCAGTGTTACAGTGAGGGGTGCGGGGTATATCAGTGTTACAGTGAGGGGTGTGGTATATCAGTGTTACAGTGAGGGGTGCGGTGTATATCAATGTTACAGTGAGGGGTGCGGTGTATATCAATGTTACAGTGAGGGGTGTGGTGTATATCAGTGTTACAGTGAGTGTTCAGCTGATTGGTTCCCCTTTTGCTCTCTGTAGGTGAGGCTGGTCAGCCTGGATTGTCGGCTCCATCTGGAGGGGGTAAGTGTGAACCTCCTGTCCCTGTGTCTATTGTTGTGAAATTGGTGTACCCAGACCCTATCCCCAAACCCCATATATTTACCCTGCTAATCCCTCTGACACTAAGGGTCAATTTAGCATGGACAATCCACCTAACCCACATGTCTTTCAGACTGTGGGAGGAAACCGGAGCACCCAGAGGAAACCCACACGGACACGGGGAGAACGTGCAAACTCCACACAGACAGTGACCCGAGCTGGGAATCAAACCCGGGTCCCTGGCGCTGTGAG
This sequence comes from Mustelus asterias, assembly GCF_964213995.1. NCBI lineage: Eukaryota > Metazoa > Chordata > Chondrichthyes > Carcharhiniformes > Triakidae > Mustelus > Mustelus asterias. The sequence continues at coordinate 1,109,618 of NC_135811.1, read as the reverse complement.
GCGGCAGTGCTAACCACTGTGCCACCGTGGGAATTGTATTTATCAGCAGCATTCCATTAGAACTGTGTTTTATTTGGTTTGTTAATAGTTTAGTTAATAGTTTAGTTAATAGTTTAGTTGATAGTTTAGTTAATAGTGACTAGTTTAGTTAACCTGCTCACTGTTAGTTAGGTAAATAAAGTGTTACTTATTGCCTTTACAGAGAGAATCTCAGGGAGTTAATTTGATTTAACCACTCGGAGTTACTGAAGAGCAGACCACACTATTTCTCACACACACTTTAACAGATTATAAAGCGAGGTACTTCTCTTTGAGTGGTTAGGTGTTCTCTCTCAGAGAGGGATCAATCTCCCTTTTTATAACACCATCGCAGTCCTGTTATCCCGGTTTGTGTGATTAGTGTCCGTGCCGTGGGGACAGTCCTGTTCCCGTCCCTGACCATTCAAGAGGTTTGATTGGAATTGCCGTGCGGCTGGGTCCGTGTTGCTGCGTCCGTGTGGCTGGGTCCGTGTGGGTCCATGTTGCTGGGTCCGTGTGGCTGGGTCCGTGTGGGTCCGTGAGGCTGGGTCCGTGTTGCTGGGTCCGTGTGGCTGGGTCCGTGTGGGTCCGTGTTGCTGGGTCCGTGTTGCTGGGTCCGTGTTGCTGGGTCTGGTCTGTGTTGTGATTTCTTCCCCAGCCGCAGCCTTGGATATTCTACCCTGGTGGCAGCACCAACCAGGGACAGAACATTGACCCCACAGTGACCCCTACCCACCTCCTGGGGTCAGGAGTGATTGTGCGTGTTGGGGGAGGTGTCTCTGGGTCAGTCCATTCAGGGGAATAGGAAACAGGTTTCTGAGGCTGATCTGATGATGAGCTGTTTGTCAGGGGGGCGTCTCTGGGGACGCACTGTCTCATCGTCTCCTTGAACATTATTCCCGGGGGTTTGGGCTCGCTGCTTCCAGGGTTTTCCCTGTTGCAGTCTGACAGTAACTGAGGGGGGGGGAGTCTAGCACCCTTTCCATGAACACTCCCACACTCTGACCTCACTCTATTCTTATCCCATAGGAGATTCTTTTGCTTCCGGTCCCCCCGGACCCCCAGGACCAGCTGGACGTCCCGGTCCCAAAGGCGACAGAGGTCAGTGTGCTGAATGAAGTGGATTTCGGTCACATTCGCTGACACAACTCTCGGTGATCACATGGGAATCAGACAACCACCCCCGACCCTAGCTCCCGGCTCCCCTTCCTGAGCTTCAGACTCAGCGATTGGGGCGGGGGTGGGGCTGCTTTTGGACTCAGTGCCACTGTCCGGAGGGGAGGGCGATTACGATTTCTGGGCTGTTTATTGATAAACTGCGGCAATGTGATGTGAAACTTGCTGCGGCTGTGTATTCTGCTGGTGGGGTTGCTGCTTACAGGGGCAGCATTTAATACTCATCCCTGGCTGCCCTAAGGTGGTGACGATAAATCCCTTCTTGAACTAACTGGCCTGCTGGGCCCTTTCAGAGTGCAGTTCAGGGCAGCCAGGTAGCTGTGTGAGTGGAGTCACATACAGACCCAGCTGGGTCAGGTCGGCAAGTCACCTTCCCAAAAGGATCAGAAACTGACAGCCAAATTCCACACACATGAGGATGGCTTCGTGTCACACTCCATAACCCACCATTTGGTCTGGGTTTGCAAAATCCTACTAACTGTCCTGGCTTGAGAGAATTCACACTCTTGAACCTGTGACTATCCCTCTCTCCACTCACGCTGTTTGTGCCTGTAAAGACTCGCATTCCAACCATTATCTTGCAATTGTGTCTTTGCCGATATATGCCGTGTTTGTGAAACCTAACTCTCCACTCACCTGATGAAGGGGCAGCGCTCCAAAAGCTCGTGATACCAAAAAGCTTGTTGGACTTTATCCTGGTGTTGTGAGACTTCTTACTGTGCCCAGCCCAGTCCAACGCCGACATCTCCACATCTTCCCTAAAGGATATTGATAAACCAGTTGAGTTTTTATTGACAATTGAACAATTCCATGGTCAATTTTACTAAAATTAGCTTATTTAAAAAATAAATTCAAACACTGGAATTTGAACTCTCATTCCCTGGACTATTAGTAACAGAACCCTTGCAGTCTCGGCCTGTGTTCTAGACACACTCAGTGCCTCACACACTGATAAACATCGCAATAACAAAAACAGAAAATGCTGGACAATCTCAGCAGGTCTGACAGCATAGAACATAGAACAGTACAGCACAGAACAGGCCCTTCGGCCCACAATGTTGTGCCGAGCTATGGGGACATCTGACATCTGTGGGGAGAGAGAATCAAACCAACATTCGAAACGTTGGCTCTTTTCTCTCCCCACAGATGCTGTCAGACCTGCTGAGATTTTCCAGCATGTTTTGTATGTGTTTCAGATTCCAGCATTCTCAGTATTTTGCCTTTAACTGGTGAACAGCTCCCTGACAAAGCCACTTTTTAAAAATTAATTTGTGGGACATGGGTGTTGCTGTCTGGCCAGCATTTATTGCCCATCCCTGTGGCCCGAGGGCAGTTGAGAGTCAACCACATTGCTGTGACTCTGGAGTCACAAGTGGCCAGACCAGGTAAGGATGGTAGATTTCCTTCTCTAAAGAACATGAGTGAACCAAATAGGTTTTAACGAAAATCGACAATGGTTTCCTGGTCATCAGTAGATTCTTAATTTCAGATTTTTTTGTACTGAATCCATGACAGGATTCGAACCTGGGTCCCCAGAACATTAGCTGAGTTTGTGGATTAATTGTCTTGCGATAATACAACTAGGCCAACGCCTCCCCTCGATATTTCACACATCAGTTACCCCATGAACTCCCTCAGTGAAGGGACTCCCTGTGCCACTGATTTATTGATTGTTACGAAGGTTGCACTCGGAGAGAGAGGTTACCCAGTTTCTGCATCGCGATCGGGAAGAAGATGGCAGAATGTTCATTCCCATTCTCACTCTTTCATCATCTGCTTTGTGTTGCTAGGTGACAGAGGAGAAATCGGAATTCCAGGGGCTCCAGGTATTCCCGGACGATCATCACGAGGTAGGAATGTTGTTCATTCTAATCCCTGGATTCCCCAGGGTTGTTTTGAATCAGTCACTGGGCAGCGGATGGTGATGTTACAGCTGGGCACTAATCGGAGCAGGGACCAGTCCTCAGTCCTTGCCGTTCCTGCTCAAATCTCCCACCTTCACTGGGATTGGTGTATCCGGTTTGGGAAGAGGAAAATCAGCCACTGACTCCGACTGAGTCGCAGGAAGAAGTGTGACTCCTTCCAGAAAGGAGACTTTATCTACACCGTCTTCAACAATCTCCCAAAACACTTTAGAATGAATCAGCTCCTTTTGAAATGTAGTCTGTGCTGGTGGTAAACACAGCAGCCATCGAGCACAGCAAGATCCCACAAGCAGTGATGACCCAGATCATCTGTTTTTCATGGTTATGATTGAAGAAGAAATATTGGCTCCAGGACAGTGGGCAGTATCTCCTGCTCTTTGTATAGTGTCTGTGGGACCTTTTAGCTCTGAGAGGGTAGACGGGGCCTCAGTTTAACATCTCATCTGAAAGATGGAACCTCCAACAGCACAAAGTATCCTCATTCCCACCCCCCTGACAGTATGGTGCTCCCTCAGTACTGACCCTCTGACAGTGCGGTGTTCCCTCAGTACTGACTCTCTGACAGTGCGGCACTCCCTCAGTACTGACCCTCTGACAGTGCGGCACTCCCTCAGTACTGACCCTCTGACAGGGCGCCACTCCCTCAGTACTGACCCTCTGACAGTGCGGCACTCTCTCAGTACTGACCCTCTGACAGTGCAGCACTCCCTCAGTACTGACCCTCTGACAGTGCGGCACTCCCTCAGTACTGACCCTCTGACAATGCGGCACTTCCTCAGTATTGACCATCTCACAATGCAGTACTCCCTCAGTACTGACCCTCTGACAGTGCAGCACTCCCTCAGTACTGACCCTCTGACAGTGCAGCACTCCCTCAGTACTGACCCTCTAACAGTATGGCACTCCCTCAGTACTGACCCTCTGACAGTGCGGTGCTCCCTCAGCACTGACCCTCTGACAGTGCGGCGCTCCCTCAGCACTGACCCTCTGACAGTGCAGCACTCCCTCAGTACTGACCCTCTGACAGTGCGGCGCTCCCTTAGTACTGACCCTCTGACAGTGCAGCCCTCCCTCAGTACTGACCCTCTGACAGTGCAGCCCTCCCTCAGTACTGACCCTCTGACAGTGCGGCACTCCCTCAGTACTGACCCTCTGACAGTGCGGCACTCCCTCAGTACTGATTCTCTGACAGTGCGGCACTCCCTCAGTACTGACCCTCTGACAGTGCGGCACTCCCTCAGTACTGACCCTCTGACAGTGCGGCACTCCCTCAGTACTGACCCTCTGACAGTGCGGCACTCCCTCAGTACTGACCCTCTGACAGTGCGGCACTCCCTCAGTACTGACCCTCTGGCAGTGCAGCACTCCCTCAGTACTGACCCTCTGACAGTGCGGCACTCCCTCAGTACTGACCCTCTGGCAGTGCAGCACTCCCTCAGTACTGACCCTCTGACAGTGCAGCACTCCCTCAGTACTGCAATAGGAATGTCAACCTGAATTTTGTGCTCAAATCTGTGAAATGGGACTTGAACACACATCTTTTGGACTGACGAGGGGGAGTGTTACGCACTGTGATATGAGTGACACTCTGTCAGTGACACATGCAGACTGGGAGTGTGAGTGATTGCGTGTGAAAAGTGGAGCCTCATTCAGCAGAGTTGAACGGTGGGAATGATAGAGGGAATATCGGATGGATTATAATTGAGGGTTTTCTGCTCATTGTTATTCTCTACCCTTCTCTCTGCATCCTGTAGTCACAACTAATGGCGGAGCTCTTCAAGGACCCCCGGGACCCCCTGGCCCACCAGGACCGCAAGGTGAGACTTTCCCAGGAGAAATTATTTGTCCTGAACCATTCAGCTCGATCACTGAGAGGCAAAACCGGAGCAGAGCACTGGCCAGTTTGAATCAGACCAATGGTCACTGGCCAGTGACTGTACAAGGCTCTCTGTCTCTCAGTGTCTGTCCGTGTGTGTGAGTCTCTCGGTGTCTGTCTCTCGGTGTCTGTGTGTGTGAGTCTCTCAGTGTCTGTCTCTCGGTGTATGTCTGTGTGTGTGAGTCTCTCGGTGTCTGTCTCTCGGTGTCTGTGTGTGTGAGTCTCTCGGTGTCTGTCTCTCGGTGTCTGTGTGTGTGAGTCTCTCGGTGTCTGTCTCTCGGTGCCTGTCTCTCGGTGTCTGTGTGAGTTTCTCGGTGTCTCTCTCGGAGTCTGTGTGTGTGTGAGTCTCAGTGTCTGTCTATGTGTGTGTGTGTGTGTGTGTATGTGTCTCAGTGTCTATCTGTATATGTGAGTCTCAGTGTCTGTCTGTGTGTGTGAGTCTCTGTGAGTCTGTCTGTCAGTGTCTGTGTGTGTGTGTCTGTGTGTGTGTGTCTCAGTGTCTGTCTCTCAGTGTCTGTGTGTGAGAGTCTCGGTGTCTTTCTTGGTGTGTGTGTGTATGTCTCAATGTCTATCTGTGTGTGTGTGTGTCTCAGTGTCTTTCTGTGTGTGTGCATCTCAATGTCTGTCTCTCAGTGTGTCTGTGTGTGTGTCTCTGAGTTTGGTGTGAACTCAGTCTGTGTGAATGGCCATTATTACATATCTGAGAGGAGGGGGCCTTGTCTCCACAGGGCTTCCTTGCTCTGGATAAAAGCAAATTACTGCGGATGCTGGAATCTGAAACCAAAAGAGAAAATGCTGGAAAATCTCAGGAGGTCTGGCAGCATCTGTAAGGAGAGAAAAGAGCTGACGTTCCGAGTCCAGATGCTTTGACAAAGATGCTACCAGACCTGCTGAGATTTTCCAGCATTTTCTCTTTTGGCTTGCTTGCTGTGCCTGGAAGATTCCTGATCTCAGTCAGACCCACACAGCTCCTGGCTCCTGAATGGAGAGCTAGCTCTGGGAAGCCTGGTCTACACAAGAACATTCGAAGCTTTGGTGTGTGTTAGATATCTCAGTTTACCATAATGTAACATCCACTCAGCATCCACTGTCTTCTTACCCACCCCCCCTTTACCTTCTCCTCCTCCCTGCAGGACCTCCAGGAGAATCCAGATCCACTTCCAATGCTAATGTCAGGCAGACTGTGATTGAGTACCTACAGAGTAAGTATCCATGGCAACCCCAACAGACTAAGTGGGTTAGACAGGGTAGATTCAAAAAGAATGTTCCCAATGGTGGGGGAGTCCAGAACCAGGGCATCATAGTTTGAGGATAAGGGGTAAACCTTTTAGAACTGAGGTGAGGAGAAATTTCTTCACCCAGAGGGTGGTGAATGTGTGGAATTCACTCCCACAGAAAGTAGTTGAGGCCAAAATGTTGTGTGATTTCAAGAAGAAATTAGATATAGCTCTTGGGGCTAAAGGGATCAAGGGATATGGGGGGGGGGGGGGGGGTGGTGGAGGCAGGATCAGGCTATTGTTGGATGATCAGCCATGATCAAGATGAATAGTGGAGCAGGCTCAAAGGGCCGAATGGCCTCCTCCTGCTTCTAGTTTTGATGTTTCTATGACACTGATAATTATATAGTGTAAGAAGTTTAACAACACCAGGTTAAAGTCCAACAGGTTTATTTGGTAGCAAAAGCCACACAAGCTTTCGGAGCTCTTAGCCCCTTCTTCAGGTGAGTGGGAATTCTGTTCACAGTTATATAGTGTCAATTATATAGTGTGCAGGGGTATGCTGTATGGGGGGTACATTACATATGAATTAGGAGTAGGAATGGCCATTCAGCCCCTCAAACCTGCTCCTCCATGGCTGATCTGATTGGAGCCTCCACTTTTCTGTCTACCCCCTACACCCTTTGACTCTCTTGTCAGTGAAGGACCGATCTTACTCAGTTGAAAATATTCATTGACCCAGCCTCTGCTCCTGTCTGGGGAAAGGAATTCCACAGAGCAGCAACCCGCTCAGAGAAGACATTCTCTCCCATCTCCTCCTTCAATGGGAGAGCTCTTAAACCATGTCTCCTATTGCCTCCCACAGGGGAAACATCCTTTCAGCATTCACCTTTCTAATACGATGGATGGGATAGAGAGCATTGGCAATCAATCCCCAATGGCAAATCAAATCAGATTTCTCAAGAATTAACCACTGGGCGAGAATGAATCCAAAAGATTCATTCACCATTAAAAGGTTGAAAGGGAACAAGTCAGCAAAGTTGTGAATTAACAATCGGTTACAGTGACTTGCTGTAAGAGGTGTATCCCAGGGCATTGTGGGAGGCTAGGGAGGAAATTGCGGGTCCCCTAGCCGAGATATTTGAATCATTGATAGTCACGGGTGAGGTGCCTGAAGATTGGAGAGTGGCAAATGTTGTACCTTTGTTTAAGAAGGGCTGCAGGGAAAAGCCTGGGAACTACAGGCCAGTGAGCCTCACATCTGTGGTGGGTAAATTGTTGGAAGGTATTTTGAGAGGCAGGATCTACAGGCATTTAGAGATGCAAGGACTGATTAGGGACAGTCAGCATGGCTTTGTGAGTGGAAAATCATGTCTCACAAATTTGATTGAGTTTTCTGAAGGGGTAACCAAGAAGGTAGATGAGGGCAGTGCAGTTGATATCTGCATGGACTTTAGCAAGGCCTTTGACAAGGTACCGCATGGTAGGTTGTTGCACAAAGTTAAATCTCACAGGATCCAGGGTGAGGTAGCTAAATGGATACAAAATTGGCTGGATGACAGAAGACAGAGGGTGGTTGTAAAGGGTTGTTTCTCAAACTGGAAGCCTGTGACCAGCGGTGTGCCTCAGGGATCAGTGCCGGGTCCACTGTTATTTGTCATTTATATTAATGATTTGGATGAGAATATAGGAGGCATGGTTAGTAAGTTTGCAGGTGACACCAAGATTGGTGGCATAGTGGACAGTGAAGAACGTTATCTCCGATTGCAACGGGATCTTGATCAATTGGGCCAGTGGGCTGACGAATGGCAGCTGGAGTTTAATTTAGATAAATGCAAGGTGATGCATTTTGGTAGATTGAACCAGGGCAGGACTTACTCAGTTAATGGTAGGGCGTTGGGGAGAGTTACAGAACAAAGGGATCTAGGGGTACATGTTCATAACTCCTTGAAAGTGGAGGCACAGGTGGACAGAGTGGTGAAGAAGGCATTCGGCATGCTTGGTTTCATTGGTCATAACATTAAATAGAGGAGTTGGGACATCCTGTTGAAGTTGTACAAGACATTGGTAAGGCCATACTTGGAATACTGTGTGCAATTCTGGTCACCCTATTATAGAAAGGATATTATTAAACTAGAAAGAGTGCAGAAAAGATTTACTAGGATGCTACTGGGATTTGATGGTTTGAGTTATAAGGAGAGGCTGGATAGACTGGGACTTTTTTCTCTGGAGCGTAGGAGGCTGAGGGGTATATTGTGACTGCAAGAAAGGGTTTCAGCCGCTCTCTTTGGTTTTGCAGCTGATGGCATCCGGCGATCAATGGTGGGACAACCAGGACCCCCAGGACCCCCAGGTCCCAAAGGGGATCGTGGAGGGCTGGAACGTCGGGAATATTCGGAGATCTCCAATCAAGTAATTGATTACATGAGAAGTAAGGTCCATTTCTGCTGTTGTTGAGTCTAAGAACCTTCCGAACATTGTCAAAGGCAACGGGACTGCCCGCGGAACTGCCCACTATGGTCCTGAGTGCTACAGAACAGGAAGCTCCCAGGTCCTATTTCATTCCCTCAATACCACAATAATCCAGGGTTTCTGCTCATTAATGGAGACAGCTGTTCCCACAGGAACAGGAGGTTCCTGGACAAGGTTGGGGGCGGACGTGGGGGGGGCGCTTTGATTGTTTGAGGAACAGATCAGATCAGGTTGTGATGCCTCTCCCAGTGAAATAGCTGAGTGACTTTCAAAGTCTGGGTTCCCAGACTGACTGGCACCACTGTGCCCCAATGTTGCTCAGTGCCCAATGGGACTCTAACCCCAAGCTAGTCTGCACTCAAATCCAACGCTGTATCCCAAACCAGGACAGTACCTCAATATTGCTCAGTGTCCAAGGGTCTGAACCTCAGCCAGCTCAATACTTTCAGGACAGGGAGAAAGAAAACTGGAGAGAAAATACAAGCGGATAAAGGGATGGAGCAATGTGGCCATGTTGGGGGTCAGAAGGATGGGGTCATTGGGGATCAGACGGATCGGCAGTTTTCTGATGGATGTTTTTTTTTGCAGGTGCGGGAGTGGGTGTAGGCGAGAGAGGACCTCCAGGCCCACCCGGTCCACCTGGAAAAATGTCAAACGCTGAACTGTCTCTGTATCTGCAGAGTAAGTACAAAGACAAACCCCGTGCTGTACCTGTCCTGGGAGTGTTTGATGGGGACAGTGTAGAGGGAGCTTTACTCTGTATCTAACCCCGTGCTGTACCTGTCCTGGGAGTGTTTGATGGGGACAGTGTAGAGGGAGCTTTACTCTGTATCTAACCCCGTGCTGTACCTGTCCTGGGAGTGTTTGATGGGGACAGTGTAGAGGGAGCTTTACTCTGTATCTAACCCCGTGCTGTACCTGTCCTGGGAGTGTTTGATGGGGACAGTGTAGAGGGAGCTTTACTCTGTATCGAACCCCGTGCTGTACCTGTCCTGGGAGTGTTTGATGGGGGACAGTGTAGAGGGAGCTTTACTCTGTATCTAACCCAGTGCTGTACCTGTCCCGGGAGTGTTTGATGGGGACAGTGTAGAGGGAGCTTTACTCTGTATCTAACCCCGTGCTGTACCTGTCCTGGGAGTGTTTGATGGGGTCAGTGTAGAGGGAGCTTTACTCTGTATCTAACCCCGTGCTGTACCTGTCCTGGGAGTGTTTGATGGGGACAGTGTAGAGGGAGCTTTACTCTGTATCTAACCCAGTGCTGTACCTGTCCTGGGAGTGTTTGATGGGGTCAGTGTAGAGGGAGCTTTACTCTGTATCTAACCCCGTGCTGTACCTGTCCTGGGAGTGTTTGATCGGGACTGTGTAGAGGGAGCTTTACTCTGTATCTAACCCCGTGCTGTACCTGTCCTGGGAGTGTTTGATGGGACAGCAGTGTAAGGTATGTGGAGTGTGGGTGATGCAGTCGGTGATGTGTGTGGATTAGTAACAGTAACAATGCTATTCACTGCCTGATCTCTGTGTCCTACAGGTGATGATGTCCAGCGATATCTCCGTGGACCCCGGGGATCTCCGGGAACCCCAGGCCCAAGGGGAGATGGGATGAGTCGGTCAGAGCTGGAGGCGTACATCACCGACTACACCAGAAGTAATGCTCAATCTCTGAGTCTTTTGTAAATTCGCAGCTGCCTTTTACACTGTGTGTACGTGTGGGTTTGTGTGTGTGTATGTGTGCATGTGTATGTGAGTGCGTGCTTAAGTATGTGTGTGTATGTGAAGTAAGAAGTCTCACAACACCAGGTTAAAGTCCAACAGGTTTATTTGGTAGCAAATACCAAAGCTTTCGGAGCACAGCTCCTTCGTCAGATGGAGTGGTCTCCATCTGACGAAGAGAGACCACTCCATCTGATGAAGGAGCAGCGCTCCGAAAGCTTTGGAATTTGCTACCAAATAAACCTGTTGGACTTTAACCTGGTGTTGTGAGACTTCTTACTGTGCTTACCCCAGTCCAACGCCAGCATCTCCACATCATGTGTATGTGAAGGCATGCATGTGTGTACATGTGCATGTGTATGTGTGCACATGCACGTGGGTGTGTGCATGTGTATGTGAATGCGTGTTTATGTATGTGTGTGTGTATGTGTAGGCATGTGTGTGAGTATATGTGCGTGTGTGTGTGTATGTGTATGTGAGTGTGTGTTTACGTGTATGTGTAGGCATGCATGTGTGTACATGTGCATGTGTATGTGTGCACATGCGCGTGTGTTTGTGCATGTGTGTGCATGTGTATGTGTGCACATGTGAGTGTGCATGTACATGTGTATGTGTGTGTGTCTATATGAATGTGTATGTACATTGAATATGCATATAGACTGAGTGTATGTGTGTACACTGTGTGTGTGTAAAAGTGAATGGGGGACTGGGAGCAGTAAGCAGCACCGAGCAGAGTGACCCAGTCCAATCCAATCACCAGCTGCAGAGAGGTGAGACCACAGACTGGGAGAAATCAGTGTCCCATCATAGGAAAATAGAAAGTGATTGGTTTGCGAATATTTTACTGGATTATCTTCAAAACATGTGCAACAATTTAATTAAAGGTAAGGTTTTATTAGTTGTGGCTCAGTTTGCTAGCTGTCGTAAAGCTTATTTGGAGTGGTGTGTTATTCATTTTAATTAAAAATAAATTTATTCATACACAAAGTTGGCAGAGCAGGTGATGTGTTGTGAGTTCAGAGTGTGGGGGCTCCTGTTGCTGGGATGATCCAGGCAAACAGGCCCGCAGTAAGTGTCCCACGTTGAGCTTTGTTCCGAGTCATTGAGCTGGAGGCTGAGCTGCAGACACTGCAACGCATCAAGAGGGAAGTTACCTGGAAATATTGTACCTGCAGCCAATCACTGCCCTTAGGATAGGGCTTTCTGAATTGATCAGGGATAAGAAGCTGTGAGCGTGAGTGAATCAGGGATGAGGATCAAGAAGATAGCAGTGTATTAGCTTCAGCCTTTGTGATTGTCCACTCGCTTCAAGGGTCTTGCAACCTGGGTGGATGAAAGCAGTGGCTGCAGAGTGGATGAGCAAACACACCATGGAACTATGGTGCAGGAAGCCATTCCAGCAAAAGGAGCTAATAGGAATGTACTGGTAGGTAAGAACACTAGAATCTATGGTTCTCTAGCTAAGAGCAAGAGTCCAGACGGCTGTGATGTCTGCCTGGATACAGGGTTCAGGATATTTGCTGCAGGCTGGCGAGGAATTTGCAGGGAGAAGGGGAGGATCCAGTCTTCGTGGGTTATGTAAATACCAACAACATAGGTAGAACTAGGAAAGAGATTCTACTGGGGGTGTATGAGTAGCTAGAGACTAAATTAAAAAGCAGAATCTCAAAGAATTGTTACCTGGGCCACCAGCAAATTAGTGTAGCATAAATCAGGTTCGAGAGTTAAATGCGTGGCCTAAGTATTGGTCCCCTAGAGAGTGAGAATGGAGAATTAATGATGGAAGATTAGAAAATGATGGGCAAATTGAACAGCTGTTTTACATTTGTAAAGGTTATAAATAACATTCCAGAAATAATTGTAAACCAGGAGATGAAGAGAGGAAGAAACTTAAAACAATTCCAATTACCAGGGAAAGAGTATCGAGAAAATGATTAAAACTAAAAGCTGGCAAATCCCCACATCCTGATGGATCTCATCCAAGGGTCGGAAAAGAAGAGGCTTCTGAGATAGTAGATGCTTTGGTTTTAATTTCACAAAATTCCCCAGGGGTTAGGAAGGGTAACATTCGATTGAAAATTAGCAAATGTGATTCCTCGACTCTGGAAAGGTGGGAAACAACAGGAAACTACAGGCCAGTTAGCTCAACATCTTTCACAGGAAAATTGCTGGAATCTCATATTGAGGAGGTTAAAGCGGAACACAGAGAAAATCCCAAAGCAATCAGGTTTTATGAAAGGGAAATACTGTTTGAGCAACATGAAGAAAGGGGAATGTGTGAATGCGCTGTATTTAAATTTCCAAAAGGCATTTGACAAGATACCAAATCAAATGTTTCTTTACAAAGTAAAACTCATGGTGTTGGGAGTAACATATTGGCACGGAGAGAGGATTGGTTAACTAACAGGAAGTAAGGGTAGGCATAAATGGGTCCTCTTTGGAACGCTCTCCCCCAAAGAGCTATGGGGGCAGTAACAATGAATGTTTGTAAGGTTGATGTAGAAGATTCTTGACTAAGAAAGGAGTCAAATGTTTTGGGCAGTGGGCAGAAAGTGGATTGAGGTCACAGTCAGATCAGCCATGACCCTATTGAATGGTGAAGCAGCCTCGAGGGGCTGAATAACCTCCTCCTGTGTCTAATTCTTATATTCACGTGTGTACACTACGTGTATGAGATCACTGCATGAGTACACTCTGAGCTCACTGATATGTGTACGCTGTGTTACTGTGTGTTGTGTTCCTGTGTGTGTGTGCGCACATGTGAGAGCACATGTGTATGCGTGTGCGCGCACAAGTGTGTATGTTCCTGTATGTGTATATATATATATGTATATACCGAGTGTATATCTGAGAGTGTGCCTGGTGTGCGTAGAGTGCAATAAGTATGGATAATGGTGGCCAGTGGAGTGAGATACCGGGAGGGTGGGGTGGATGGTGACTGTGTAGTGGGGGGGGAGTATCCATGATGTTTCAGGACAGTGAGTGCCTCAACCCCAGAGGCTGTGCCTCTGCTAGCTGGTTCTCAGCCTGTTTCAGATGGTCGTGTCTACGAGAAGCTCAGTGGGAATTCCATTGGAAGCTGTCGTGAAGCCGCAGGTTCGCTGGAGACGTTCCTGGGATGGAAGGTTTGGCGTTGGAGGGAAGGTTGAACAGGTTGGGCCTGTACCCATTGGGGTTTAGAAGATTGAAAGGTGATCTTATTGAAACATATACAATCCTGAGGCGATTGACAGGGTGGAGATCCAGTGGATGTTTCTTCTTGTGGGGGAGGCCAGATCCAGGGCAGTTTGTTTAAAGATAAGAGATCTCCCTTTTAAGATGGAGATGAGGAGAAGTTGTTTCTCCCATTGGTGTACGGGATTATCTTCCCCAGCAAGGAGCAGAGGTTGAATTTATTTAAAACAGATTGAGACAGATTTTTGTTAGACAAGGGAGTTGAGAATTATGTGAGGAAGATTGAAAAGCAGATCTGAGACCACAATCAGATCAGCCATGATCTTAGTGAATGGTGGAGCAGGCCCGAGGGGCTGAATGGCCTCCTCTCAATGTGGTGTGATGAGGCCAGACTCTCAATTTCTCAGTTGGAAATGTTCCCCAGCTGAGTCTCAGCAATGACCTTTAAACCCAGGTCATTAATCCTCACTCAGATCACAGCTCCTGGGAACACAAGGTGCCCAGTCCCCATTCATAGGTTCATCAGATTGATTCCGGGATGAATGGGTTGACGTACGAGGAGAGATTGAACAGTTTGGGTTTGTACTCGCTGGAGTTAGAAGGATGAGGGGGGATCTGATCGAGGAAGATAAAGTTTTAAAAGGGATTGATAAAGTAAATGTAGACCAAATGTTTCCTCTTACGGGGCAATCTCAAATAAGAGGTCACAGGTATAGGCTGAGAGGCGGTAGATTTAAAACTGAGATGAGGAGGAACGACTTCTCGCAGAGTGTGGTGAATTTGTGGAACTCGCTGCCCCATAGCACGGTGGAGCCTGAATCGTTGAATGGTTTCAAGAAGGAGATCGATATATTTCCAATAAAAAAGGGATAAGGGATATGGGAACAGGTGGGGCGTTGGATTTGAGACCAGGGAGAGATCAGCCATGATCTGATTGAATGATGGAGCTCGAAGGACTGAATTTGCCTCCTTCTGCTCCTAATCCCCATGTTTCTATTCTAGCACCGAGCCCGGGTATGGTAAGATGTCCGGTATGGTAACATGTCCACTACGGTAAGATGTCCGGTACGGTAACATGTCCAGTCTCCCTCACGTCATTCTTACGTTACCAATTTCTCTTTTCTAACAGGCTGGGCAGCTGGGTCAGGCCGACCTGGTCCCCCAGGACCTCCCGGTGCTCCCGGTGCCCCAGGATCTATCACCGTGACCGGGGACCTTAGGGCAATGATCCAGGGTAAGCATCACTTCAATAACCCCATGCTCAGGTATGGTTTGAGGGAACTTGGTCAAGGTCTGTGTGGCTCAGTGCAGTTAATGGCTATTTGCACACTGCTTGTGTTAGAAAAACATGTTTGTATTGCCAGTGCATGGGGGAGTATGAGCAGGAAATATATCACAAACACATTGAAGAGGTGAAGTAGCACTCAGGGGCTGTCGAATATGTCAGTAACCAAATTGAAAAAGGAACAAGGTTAACAATTGGAGATGATAAACAGGCAGGTGAATGGAGATCAGCCGCCATACAGCTGAATGGAAGAATGGTCTGAAGGGGCTGAATGGACTCTTCCAGCTCCTATATTCTGATATAAAGGTAAACCCAGCAACCCTCACAGGCTGTGGGTGGAATAATCTCCTTCATTCATTCAGTCACCGTGAACCAGAGTTGTTCAGTGAAATGCCGTTAGCAAGTTCAGAGGCCTTTCCTTTGCCAGTGGACACTCTTCCATCTGGGCCTCAGCTGCTGTTTCCCACACAAGGCAAATTATATTTCATTAAAATCAATTTCCCCGCCCAGAACCATCCACTGACTCTGCGCTGATGCTTTTGTGGGCTCATTCCCACCTTTACATTAGTCAAATGACCACATGGACTGGGGTTCTCAGCAAGCAGCGTGATGTTTCAGAGTGAGCACCAACAGAACGCCAGGGACAGTGAGCCTCCAGACGGAGCACCTTCTTTCTATACACCTGCAGCCCAGTTTATTTATTGAATTACCCAGAATCTACATCACAGAAACCCCCCTCCACCCACTAGGTCCGTGCTGGTGTGAAGCCCCCTCCCTCACGACGCTCCTTTCTATTTCCTTCTCTTCCTTTCTGCCTCCTGGTTTTCATGCAGCTTCCCTTAAATACATCCCGATGATTCTTTTCAGCCACTCTCTGTGGGAGCGAGTTCCACATTCTCACCACTCTCTGTGGGAGCGAGTTCCACATTCTCACCACTCTCTGTGGGAGCGAGTTCCACATTCTCACCACTCTCTGTGGGAGCGAGTTCCACATTCTCACCACTCTCTGTGGGAGCGAGTTCCACATTCTCACCACTCTCTGTGGGAGCGAGTTCCACATTCTCACCACTCTCTGTGGGAGCGAGTTCCACATTCTCACCACTCTCTGTGGGAGCGAGTTCCACATTCTCACCACTCTCTGTGGGAGCGAGTTCCACATTCTCACCACTCTCTGTGGGAGCGAGTTCCACATTCTCACCACTCTCTGTGGGAGCGAGTTCCACATTCTCACCACTCTCTGTGGGAGCGAGTTCCACATTCTCACCACTCTCTGTGGGAGCGAGTTCCACATTCTCACCACTCTCTGTGGG
Source organism: Mustelus asterias (assembly GCF_964213995.1). NCBI lineage: Eukaryota > Metazoa > Chordata > Chondrichthyes > Carcharhiniformes > Triakidae > Mustelus > Mustelus asterias. Next base: position 1,093,455 of record NC_135811.1, on the reverse strand, counting down.
AGCGAGTTCCACATTCTCACCACTCTCTGGGTAAAGAGCTTTCCCATTGAATTGATTTGTGACTATCTTATATAGAATCATAGAAACCCTACAGTGCAGAAAAAGGCCATTTGGCCCATCGAGTCTGCACCGACCGCAATCCCACCCAGGCCCTACCCCCATATCCCTACATATTTACCCCCTAATCCCTCTAACCTACACATCTCAGGACACTAAGGGGCAATTTTAGCCTGGCCAATCAACCTAACCTGCACATCTTTGGACCGTGGGAGGAAACCGGAGCACCCGGAGGAAACCCACGCAGGCACAGGGAGAATGTGCAAACTCCACACAGATAGTGACCCAAGCCGGGAATCGAACCCAGGTCCCTGGAGCTGGTGAAGCAGCAGCGCTAACCACTGTGCTACCGTGCCACCCTTAACCACTGTGCTACCGTGCCGCCCTTAACCACTGTGCTACCGTGCCGCCCTTAACCACTGTGCTACCGTGCCGCCCTTAACCACTGTGCTACCGTGCCGCCCTAACCACTGTGCTACCGTGCCACCCTTAACCACTGTGCTACCGTGCCACCCTTAACCACTGTGCTACCGTGCCGCCCTTAACCACTGTGCTACCGTGCCGCCCTTAACCACTGTGCTACCGTGCCACCCTTAACCACTGTGCTACCGTGCCACCCTTAACCACTGTGCTACCGTGCCGCCCTTAACCACTGTGCTACCGTGCCACCCTTAACCACTGTGCTACCGTGCCACCCTTAACCACTGTGCTACCGTGCCACCCTTAACCACTGTGCTACCGTGCCACCCTTAACCACTGTGCTACCGTGCCACCCTTAACCACTGTGCTACCGTGCCACCCTTAACCACTGTGCTACCGTGCCGCCCTTAACCACTGTGCTACCGTGCCGCCCTTAACCACTGTGCTACCGTGCCACCCATATTTCTGGCCCCTAATCTTAATTCCTCCCCAAGTGAAGACATCTTCTATTCATTTATCCTATTAAGCTCTTTCATAATTTTAGAAACCTTGATCAAGTCCAGGTTAAGCATCCCTGGCCTGTTTGGTCTTTTGTGCTGGTTATAATCTCAGGTTATTGAATGTTTGGTTAATTCTGAGATTCTCCCTCCAGATGAGAACATTCGACGTTATTTGATGGGACCACGGGGACCTCCAGGCCCACAAGGACCACCCGGCCGCTCAGGTTACACAGCAGTAGAAGGAGAGACCAATGTCCAGCTCAATTACGGAGACATTGCTACCCGCGTCCGAGATTACATGAGGAGTGAGTGTCAGACGGAGATGTGGCAGATAGAACTCAATGTGGGAAAGTAGGAAGACAACTGGGAAATAAAAATGGGAATACTGTGTAAAGGATGAGAGATTGGAGCTGTGGAAAGACAAAGGGAGTTGGGTATCCGAGTACAGATATTAGTGAAAGATAATCGGTACACAAACTATCAAAAGGCCAATTGGATGTTGGCCTTTTTCACATGAGGGCTGGAGCACCAGGCAGAGGGAGTGACGGTGTTACTGAGCTCTGCTCACACCAGACTGTGGAGTAAGTCTGCATTTCTGGACAGCACAACTCAGGGAGCAGATATTGGTCTTGGAGGGGACACAGTGTAGATTCAGCAGAATGATCACAGGGTTTAAAGGGTTAAATTATAAGGAGCAGTTGCAGAGACCAGGCCGGTATTCCCCTGAGTTTCAGAGATTAGGGGGATGTTCTCATTGAGGTGTTTGCGATAATTAAAGGAGTGAATCGGGTGGACAGAGAGAATCTGTTTCCTCTGGTGGGAGGAGTCCTGAACATGGGGGGCAGAAGCTTAAAATTGAACCCAGGCCGTGATGTCAGGAAGCATTTCTTCACACACTGGGGAGTGGAAATCTGGGACCTCTTCCCCGAAAAAGCCAGGAATCCTGAGGGTCAACTGGAGTTGTTAAGATGGAGATGAATAGATTTTGGCGACGAGTACTGAGTGGTAGCGAGGTGGACGCACTGACCACGCAGTGATGAGGTGGACACACTGACCACATGGTAATGAGGAGGACACACTGACCACACAGTGATGAGGTGGACGCACTGACCACACAGGGGTGAGCTGGACACACTGACCACACAGGGGTGAGGTGGACACACTGACCACGCAGTGATGAGGTGGACACACTGACCACGCAGTGATGAGGTGGACGCACTGACCACACAGGGGTGAGCTGGACACACTGACCACACAGTGACGAGGTGGACACACTGACCACGCAGTGATGAGGTGGACACACTGACCACACAGGGGTGAGGTGGACGCACTGACCATGCAGTGATGAGGTGGACACACTGACCACGCAGTGATGAGCTGGACACACTGACCACGCAGTGATGCTCAAGATGAAAAGATTCATTCCTCATCCAGGTTGACACTGATCCCTGAGCCTGAGTTTTATGCTGTGATGATGATCTTTCCCAAGCTGCAGCACTTTGTAAACCCGATACTGAGTGACAGTGGTGGTTTCATGACTCCTTGTATTTCTGTCTCCCCTGCCAGGTTCAGGAATGAGTCTCGGGGTCCAAGGACCACCCGGCCCTCCTGGCTCACCAGGCTCTGTGTCCAGCAGTGAGCTGATGGCTATTCTACAGAGTAAGTATTGCCAGGCAGCAATGGAATTAAATGTACAAGTTCCGAGCCCGGATTCCCCCCCGAGCCCGGATTCCCTCCCCGAGCCCGGATTCTCCGCGAGCCCGGATTCCCCCCCAGGCCCGGATTCCCCCCCGAGCCCGGATTCCCCCCCCAGGCCCGGATTCCCCCCCAGGCCCGGATTCCCCCACCAGGCCCGGATTCTCCGCGAGCCCGGATTCCCCCCCAGGCCCGGATTCCCCCCCGAGCCCGGATTCCCCCCCAGGCCCGGATTCCCCCACCAGGCCCGGATTCTCCGCGAGCCCGGATTCCCCCCCAGGCCCGGATTCCCCCCCGAGCCCGGATTCCCCCACCAGGCCCGGATTCCCCCCCAGGCCCGGATTCCCCCACCAGGCCCGGATTCCCCCCCAGGCCCGGATTCCCCCCCAAGCCCGGATTCTCCCCGAGCCCGGATTCTCCCCGAGCCCGGATTCTCCCCGAGCCCGGATTCCCCCCCCGAGCCCGGATTCCCCCCCGAGCCCGGATTCCCCCCCGAGCCCGGATTCTCCCCGAGCCCGGATTCCCCCCCCGAGCCCGGATTCCCCCCCGAGCCCGGATTCTCCCCGAGCCCGGATTCCCCCCCGAGCCCGGATTCTCCCCGAGCCCGGATTCCCCCCCGAGCCCGGATTCTCCCCGAGCCCGGATTCCCCCCCGAGCCCGGATTCCCCCCCCCCCCCTGCAGCCCAGATCCCCCCCCAGCCCAGATTCCCCCCCCCTCCGAGCCCGGATCCCCCCCCGGAGCCCGGATACCCCCCCAGCCCAGATTTCCCCCTCCTGAGCCCAGATTCCACCCACCCCCCCCCCCCCGCCCCCGGATTCTCCCCGAGCCCGGATTCCCCCCCGAGCCCAGATTCCCCCCCGAGCCCAGATTCCCCCCCGGAGCCCGGATTCCATCCCAAGCCCGGATTCTCCCCGAGCCCGGATTCTCCCCCCAGCCCAAATTCCCCCCCGAGCCCGGATTCTGCCCCCTCCCCGAGCCTGGATTTCCCCCCCCGAGCCCGGATTGCCCCCCCCCGAGCCTGGATTCCCCCCAGCCCAGATTCCCCCCCCCCGAGCCTGGATTCCCCCGAGCCCGGATTCTCCCCCGAGCCCGGATTCCCCCCGAACCCGGATTCCCCCCGAGCCCGGATTCCCCCCGAACCCAGATTTCAACCCCCCCAGCCCGGATTCCCCCCCCCCACCCCTCCCTGGGCTCGGATTCCCCACAGGCCCGGATTCCCCACCCCGGCCTGGTGAAGGGGTGTAACTTAAACTGCTTTCAGCCATGAGCACTTTGACACAGGATATGATGTATCCGTCACATGATGTGTATTCGGTCTATCAGCAGGAGTATTCGGAGTTGTGTGAGATCTATTGTCTCCTCGTTAACTCTGAGTGTGTCGTCTTATCTTCGAATAAAGAAGCTACATTATTGTTTAACCGATCCTTGTCATGTGATTGGTAGTTAGGTCAAGAGCAGAATGTAATCACAGAACTCCAGCTCCCACCGCTCTCCAGTTGCTGCTGACTCAGAATCCAGCTGCTTCCTTACCCCCAGACTTACACCTTTTCTTTAAACTCATTGGCGTAATCTGTGTGTCACCGGACAGGCTTTTATTTCCCATCACAAATTGTCCCTCAGGAAGGTGGTGGTGAGTTGCCTTCTTGAACTGCTGCAGTCCATGTGGTGTAGGTACACCCACTGTGCTGTTAGGGACTGAGTTCTAGGATTCTGACCCAGGGACAGTGAAGGAATGGTAAATTTTCCAAGTCAGGATGGTGAGTGGCTTCGACAGGAACCTCCAGGTGGTGGTGTTCCCATGTGAATGCTGCTCTTGTCCTTCTCGATGGCAGTGGTCACCATTTTGCAAGGTGCTGTCAACCTGACTCCTCCAATATTCATTGTGCTGGAGCAGGTTTTCTAACTGTTGTTATTGTGTTTTCTGCACATTCTGAACAAACTCTCATTTAATTTAATTTAGCCTCTGCCTTCCGAAGAGTTCTCAGCCAGCCGGGACCCCCTGGGCCTCGGGGTCTCCCAGGACCAGTTGGACCTCCTGGTCTCGGAGGTGGGAACATCCGCGTTGAAGACGTTGTTTCCTACATTCAAAGTAATTTGATTATATTTTTAATAAACATTTTCTCTAATGTTGGTTGTGATGCCCTCCGATTTTGACCAACCCTCAGTGCCCAGTTTCTCTGGTGAGGAATTGGGGCTTGAGGGAGGTGAGGTAGGGATGTGGTGCCCAAGGCTTTCTCGTGGTAAAGATCTGAACCTGCAGAAGTGGCAGTGAGGGTAGGTGCAGTGGGGAGAGGAGATGGAGTGAGACTGAGAGATGTCTGTGGGTGTTCCTGAGTCTGTGGGAAATGATTGATTGGTGCTGGAGTGCAGTGCTGTAAACTGTTGGGCATTAGCTTGTCGGTGATGTCTGAGTGCCAACACCATTCCATCCCCATTGTGTTAGTCCAGCAACACCTAAGCTAATCGCATTGCCTCTGTGTGTCTCCAGGTTCAGGTTATAGTATCGCAGGCCCTCAAGGACCCCCGGGACCTCCGGGACCACCAGGAACAGGGGGCGGTTTATACCCTGAAGATCGACAACAGCTCAAGACTGAAATCATTGATTATTTCTCAAGTAAGTTCCAAAGAAGAGTCGTACGGACTCGAAATGTTAACTCTGTCTCTCTGTCCACAGATGCTGCCAGACAGGCTGAGTTTTTCCAGCGATATCTGTTTTTATTTAATCTCAGTCTGACATGACAAGATTTAAATTTCGGAATTATGATGTAATTGCAATTACAGAGACATGGTTAAAGGAGGGACAGGATTGGCAGCTTAACATTTCGGGATACCGTTGTTTTAGACGGGACAGAAGGGGAAACAGAAGGGGTGGGGGAGTTACATAGCTGATTAGGGAGCAGATCACAGCTGTGTTGAGGGAGGAGACATTGGAGGGATCTTGTAGTGAGGCATTATGGGTGGAGCTCAGGAATAGGAAGGGTAAAATCACAATGTTGGGAGTGTACTACAGACCCTCCAACAGCCCGCAGGAGACAGAGGAGCAGTTGTGTAGTCAGATACTGGAAAGGTGTGTTAAAAAGCAGGGTAGTTGTGATGGGTGACTTTAACTTCCCCCATAGTGACTGGGACTCCCTGACAGCCAGGGGCTCGGATAGAGAGCAATTTGTTCGATGTGTCCAGGAGGGCTTTTTGATACAGTGTGTTGACAATCCAACCAGGAAGGGGGCTATACTAGACTGGGTATTGGGGAATGAGCCGGGTCAGGTGATCGGTGTTTCAGTGGGGGAGCATTTTGGGTTTAGCAACCATAATTCCATAAGATTTTGGGTGGTCATGGATAAGGACAAGAGTGGCCCTCGGGTGAGGTGTTTAATTGGGCGAGGGCCAATTACATCCAAATTAGACAGGAACTGGGGAATGTGGATTGGGAGTGGCTATTTGAGGGCAAATCCACATCTGGCATGTGGGAGGCTACCCTCCCTCCCTACCCTCCCTGCCCTTGAACGTATCTGGGTTTCTAATTCCTGGACGTAGTCTCCAACATCTTCTTGAAGCTCCTCTTCTGTCCACTGTCCACGGCAGCACTGTCGTTGTCCAAACATTCCAGGCCTAAGTAATACTGATATTGTCTGATTAACACTCTTCATCAAATCTAGTCTGTGAGATTATAAAAGATTACATATAATAAGGAGTAGGTTGCCTTCAGGTAATCCCAGGTATTTGCTCTTGTCTGCTCATGCTGTCCTCAGTAAGACTTTCTCTAGAAGTTCTCCAGGGTCTCTCCAGGCTGTAACATTGGGTTGAACAATCCGGCCTGTACTCCTCTCTGAATGGTTGGTAACTGTTGTATGTCTGCTCTCCAGGTGACAGAATGAGATCATACATCACTGGGCCTGCAGGACCTCCCGGACCTCCGGGCCACCTTGTATATTCTGAAGTAGCTCCACGACTTGCCCAATATATGAAAGGTAGGTCATTAATACAAAATCAGGTCGGGATCATTATCACAACGTATCTATGAGCGTACAATTAGGAGCTGGAGTAGGCCATTCGGCCCTTCGAGGCCTGCTCTGCTATTTAATAAAATCATGGCTGACCTGCTTGAGGCCTCAGCTCCTGCCAATCCCATATCTCCCTTCACACCCGGGTCAATCTAAAATCTTTCTAACTCAGCCTTAGAAATAGTGAGCGACCATACCCAGACGGCCCTCTGGCGAAGGGAATTCCACATTCCAATAACCTTCTGAGAGAAAAAATATATCCTCACCTCTGTCTTAAATGGGAGACTCCTTATTTTTAAACCATTGAACCATAGAACCATAGAAAATTACAGCTCAGAAACAGGCCTTTTGGCCCTTCTTGTCTATGCCGAACCATTTTATGCCTAGTCCCACTGACCTGCACTTGGACCATATCCCTCCACACCCCTCTCATCCATGAACCTGTCCAAGTTTTTCTTAAATGTTAAAAGTGACCCCGCATTTACCACTTTATCCGGCAGCTCATTCCACACTCCCACCACTCTCTGCGTGAGAAGCCCCCCCTAATATTCCCTTTAAACTTTTCTCCTTTCACCCTTAACCCATGCCCTCTGGTTTTTTTCTCCCCTAGCCTCAGCGGAAAAAGCCTGCTTGCATTCACTCTATCTATACCCATCAAAATCTTATACACCTCTATCAAATCTCCCCTCAATCTTCTACGCTCCAGGGAATAAAGTCCCAACCTATTCAATCTCTCTCTGTAACTCAGCTTCTCAAGTCCCGGCAACATCCTTGTGAACCTTCTCTGCACTCTTTCAATCTTATTTACATCCTTCCTGTAACTAGGTGACCAAAACTGGACACAATACTCCAAATTCAACCTCACCAATGCCTTATATAACCTTACCATAACACTCCAACTTTTATACTCGATACTCCGATTTATAAAGGCCAATGTACCAAAGGCACTCTTTACGACCCTATCCACCTGTGACGTCACTTTTAGGGAATTCTGTACCTGTATTCCCAGATCCCTCTGTTCAACTGCACTCTTCAGAGTCCTACCATTTACCCTGTACGTTCTGTAAACTGTGTTCCCTAGTTCCAGTCTTTGACAAGGGGGAACACTCTCTCAGCATCAAGATTTTACATTTTCAATAAGATCACCTCTCATTCTTCTAAACTCCAATGGATACAGGCCCACCCTGTTCAACCTTTCCTCATCAAATAATACCTCCATCCCAGAATCATTCAAGTGAATCTTCTCTGAACTGCTTCTAATGTAATGATGTTCTTTATATAAAGAGACCAAGACTGTACACGGTATTCCAGATGCGGGGAGGAGGGGTATTTACCAGCCCCACCGCTGGTGGGAATCCCGATCACCCTGAATGGGCATCAGGCCAAAAACAGGATTCCCCTGCTGGGCGTGAACACAGTTGGGATTCACCCGGCCCGACCTGCCCTGCGATTGAACCCAATTGGGCTCCTGCCCAGAGCGACGGGAATCTGATAATTATTTAAAACCACTGATTGTAAAGAATTATCAGGCTCTTTCAGCGGCCGGCCGCTATTCACTCACCTCCCCAGTGGGAACTGCACCAGGCGGGCTTCGGTGTTGGTCATGAGAACATGGACCTGGCGTGCTGAACCCCGACGGGAGTCAGGGAGATAGGTCCAGTGCCCATGTGCCCCTCTGTCACTGCCCAGCTTCGGAGGGATGTTCCCCAAGGGTCCTGGGGTTGGGTGAGCTTGGGCTGGGGGCAAAGGGTTGACCTTGCCACTCTCCCCCGGGATGGGGGTCTTGTGGCCCCTTTGAGTCCTGGGAAAGGTATTCTTCAGTTTCAGGATGGTGAATTCAGACTCCATCCTGGGGCAAAGTACTCATTACTGTCTCTGTCCTCGAAAGCCATGCGAGTTCCCTGGCCACTTTAATCTCCATGCCCCCTGGACAGCTGAAAGGATTCCAAATCACCGCAGCACTCCATTCAGCAGAAAGGATTCCCCTCTGTCCAGGAAGCTGCAGGTGTGAGAAGATTCCTTTCAAGTCCTCTGACTGATAGAAATCACTCACTTTCACTAAGGGGGGATTTCCCTTCTCCACAGCTGTTCACTCAGCCCTATTGTTTCAACGCAGCATTCATTTCAAGTCTCTGAGCCTTCATTGAAAGCTAAAAGCCTTTGAAATACTTTCCAACCCTTTGAAAACCTATATTTCCATTCAATTTCAGTCCAGTCCTTTTAACTTCCATTTGATTGACAGCTTAATGGTTTTTACTCAACCTCCAGTCAACCATGTTTATTTACCTTTCCCTTCATGCTTGAATGCATCTCAAGGACCCCATTGCTCCTAAGTGCAATGTTTACACAAAAGAGAAACTGAAATGCACTTAGATGTGGGGGGGTCTGAGTGGGGATGGGAGCTTAGGGGATTCTGAGAGGGGGTGGGTGGTGACTGAAGGAGGGGGTTGGGGCAAGTCATTCTCATGCATGTGTGGTGTGCGGGGGTGACCCTTTCAGTGGTGGGGGGTGAGGATGCCCCTCTTTGTTGATGGGTTGGTGGTGATCTCCTTGTGGGGGGAGGGGGTCACCATTTTTGTTTTTGGGGGGAGGGGGAACCTGTCTGTGAACGCAGAGATTGGGGCACACTTTAAAAATGGCACCCGATCTCTAAACAGCAGAACTCGCTGGTGTGATTCCCGAGATATACCCCCATTCCTCCCCAAATTCCCACCACATTTTTACCTGCTCCGCGTCTGCTCTGAAAATCTCCAAATGGTTACTTTCTCTTCATTCTGAAATACTCATCAGAAGCTCGTAAAGATTAAGCAAAGTATAATCTACCCAATCACTTGGTAATCACTGAGAAATCTGCATGGGGAAACTGCTCTTTGTAACAATATCTGACATTCTGCTTTCTGATGAGATCATGATGTGGAGGTGGCAGTGTTGGACTGGGGTAAACACAGTAAAAAGTCTCACAACACCAGGTTAAAGTCCAACAGGTTTATTTGGTAGCACAAGCTTTCGGAGTCTCGCTCCTTCATCACTCACCTGAAGAAGGAGCAACACTCCGAAAGCTTGTGTTACCAAAGAAACCTGTTGGACTTTAACCTGGTGTTGTGAGACTTCTTACTCTGATGAGGTGCCAGTTGTTATCGGTGCTACAATTTTAGGATTGGTGTACACCAATCTCCAGCGGACCAAGAATGGAAAATCACTTTGGTTGTCAGAGAATCCCAATCCCACCTCAACTTAGAACCAGTTTTCAGACTCTTTGAAGCAGGGCATTTGTTACGGGATTATACACGCAGGGAGATACACGCAATTCACAATATACACAGCATTGAATATAACTCTGTCCAAATGATCACCTTTTCTTAATGAAACTAAATGAACCACTTTGCTCTTGGGATCGGGAGACAGCGTCTGATCTTTACCAGTGAATCAGCTGAACCCAGACACAGTGGAACCGCACTTTCTGACTTGGACACTTGCTGTTTCAGATAACGGACTGATTGAGACCCGCACCATCATCGTTGGGGGTCCTGGACATAACAGAGTGTTCTGGCAGGATGGAACCAACAGAACGGAGCTGGAGTTGAAGGAGTTCATGAGGGGTAAGACCGTGAATTAATGCTGGCACAGCGTGTAAATGTTTATTTCCCAATCTTTCATCTCACTGGCTAAGGAGACAGACTGTCCTGTTTTTCACCCAGCTCCCAGATGCCGCAGCTGTCCTCGCCACCCCTGCTACCAGCTCACCTTCCAGCAACCTTGTGGGCCACATTTTTAAAAAACCTAAGCTTGTGATTGTTAGTCTAACGAAATGGGAACATTATGGGATGTCCGTTTCTAGCAATGTCAGGATGCTTAGTCACGCAGTCTACATCCTCGGGGTAAATTTTCCTGTTCTGCCCGCCACGGGAATGGTAGGGGGCGAGGGGGGGACCATGGAAAGGTCCGTTGAACTTGGACAGGGTTTTCCGGTTTCAGGGCGATTGCAGCCGGATAATCCCTTCCCTCGTGTCTCACAGGAAACAAAGGGTGATAGTCAGTGATTTTTTTGAGAATGGAAAATAGCTTCCAGTGCTGTTCCCCAGGGCCCAGTGTTGGTCCTTATTGTTTGTTGTTTATATGAATGATTTAGATTTAAATGTGGGAGGCATGATTGGCAAATTTGCAGATGTTGAAGATGTTGAGGCTGAGGCGGTGAGGGACCTTGGAGGTCTCTCCAGAGGTCCCTGAAGGTGGCAGGACAGGTGGACAAGAAAACATATGGAATACTTTCCTTTATTGGGTGAGGTATTGAATATAAAAGCAGAGATGTAATGATGGAACTGTATAAAACGTTGGTTAAGCCACAGGTAGAATTTTGTTTGCAGTTCTGGTCACCACATTACAGGAAGGACGTAATTGCTCTGGAGACGGCGCAGAGGAGATTGACAAGAATGTTGCCAGGGCTGGAAAATTGCAGCTGTGAGGAGAGATTGGATAGGCTGGGGTTGTTTTCTTTAGAACAGAGAAGGCTGAGGGGTGACCTAATTGAGGTGAACAGAATTATGAGGGGCCAGATAGAATAAGCAGGAAAGACTTACTAGGATGCTACCGGGACTTGATGGTTTGAGTTATAAGGAGAGGCTGAATAGACTGGGACTTTTTTCTCTGGAGCGTAGGAGGCTGAGGGGTGACCTTATAGAGGTCTATAAAATAATGAGGGGCACAGATCAGCTGGATAGTCAATATCTTCTTCCAAAGGTAAAGGAGTCTAAAACTAGAGGGCATAGGTTTAAGGTGAGAGGGGAGAGATGCAAAAGGGTCCAGAGGGGCAATTTTTCGCACAGAGGGTGGTGAGTGTCTGGAACAAGCTGCCAGAGGCAGTAGTGGAGGCAGGTACAATTTTGTCTTTTAAAAAGCATTTAGTTACATGAGTACGATGGGTATAGAGGGATATGGGCCAAATGCAGGCAATTGGGATTAGCTTCGGGGTTTAAAAAAAAGGCGGCATGGACAAGTTGGGCTGAAGGGCCTGTTTCCCTGCTGTAAACCTCTATGACTCTATGAGTTGTTTCCCCTAGCTAAGGGTCAATAACCAGGCAACATAAGAATGATAAGAATTCACTTCACCTATCCATATCCATATCCATTTGTAAATTTCTATTATCACAACTTACTATCCCACCTTCAGCGTCATCTGCACTTCCTTTAAGACTCTAGGATGTTGGCCAATAGGCCCTGGGGACTTGCCTGCCTTCAATCCGAATAATTTGTTGAGTACTTTTTCCCTCGTGATGATAGTTCTAAGTCCTGGAATGCGCTGCCAAGTAGGGTGGTGGAGGCAGGCACGCTGACATTGTTTAAGACTTACCTGGATAGTCACATGAGCAGCCTGGGAATGGAGGGATACAAACGATTGGTCTAGTTGGACCAAGGAGCGGCACAGGCTTGGAGGGCCGAAGGGCCTGTTTCCTGTGCTGTACTGTTCTTTGTTCTTTGTTCCTCCATTTCAATATTTTCTGCATTTTCTGTTACTATTGGGATGGTACTTGTGTCCTCCACTGTGAAAACTCAGGCAAAATATTGATTTAGTGTCTCAGCCATTTCTGTGTTTCCAACTATTAACTCCCTAGTCTTATCTTCTAAGGGACCAACATTCACTTTAGCGACTCTCTTCCACTGTATATACTTATGGAAGCTTTTGCAGTCTGTTTTTATTTTGCTCTAATTTTCTTTCATAATTTATCTTTGCTCTTTTTAAACATTTTTAGGTTTAAAGTGATTGGTAGAAGGATTAGAGGGGACATGAGGAAAAGCGTTTTCACCCAGAGGGTAGTGGACATTGGAATTTAATGTCTAAATTGAAGTGCTGGAAGCTGAAAGGCCAGGTGTTGGAAAATGGGAATAAAATGAACAGCTTGTTCTTTTTTTCTCTTTTTTGTCTGGTGCAGATTGATGGGCTGAATGGCCCGCCCTAACTTTTCTATGGTTCACTGATGCTGTTGTGACACAGGTCAAACATTGATATAGTCAAGTGATCCCCTGGACCCCTCTTATGAATCAGTCTATTATCCAATGGACTACAGCAATGGGATATCATCCAGTAAATGCTTTTTATCTTTGGCCTCCTGTAGATGGTGGATGGAATGTACACACGTCACACAGTTCATCCCGACACTCACTGATACCTGGGGAGTCTGGCCGTTTTGAGTTTGACTGGGAGAAAGCCTTCAATGGGAACAGGACGGCATACGAGAAATACCTGCGAGGTGAGAAGTGGTATTTTTACAGGATTCCCAGGACTCTACGGGATCCCTGACCTTGTGCTGTTTCACTGATAAACATTGGACCCCCACCTCCACCCCCGCCCGTGCCTTCCTCCTCAGGCACCAATTGGGACCAAAAGAGCCTCATAGAGGCCACTGGTATTTAATCTGGGATAAATTTAACAAGTCACTTGGACAAATATGGATTAATTAAGGAAAGCCAGTGTTGATTTCAGGAAATGCGAACTGGATTGAATGTTTTGATGAGTGGACAGGGAGGGTCGATGAGGCTCATGCGATTGATGTGGTGTACATGGATTTCCAAGAAGTGTTTAATAAAATACCACGTAACAGTCTTAGCAGCAAAGTGAGAGCTAAAGGGATAAAAAGGAGAATGGCAGCATGGATACGGTGTTGGCTGAGTGACAGGAAACAGCAACACAGACTGTTTCAGACTGGAGGAAGTTATATTGTGGCCTTCCCCAGGGAACCACTGCCTTTCTTGATCTGTCGGAATAATCTGGATGTGGGCACAATTTCAGACTTTGCAGATTTACTAATTGTGAACTATGAAGATACTGATAGACTTCACAAGGACATAGTCAGCCTGGTGAACTGGGCCACAATGGGCAGCAGGTGGAATTTAATGCAGAGAATTGGGAGGCAATTCATTCTGGCAGGAAGAATGATGAGAGGCAGGAGAGTGTGGTGGAGACAGATTCACACAGCGAGTGGTTAGGTTCGGGAATGCACTGTCTGAGAGTGTGGTGGAGACAGATTCACACAGCGAGTGGTTAGGTTCAGGAATGCACTGTCTGAGAGTGTGGTGGAGACAGATTCACACAGCGTGTGGTTAGGTTCGGGAATGCACTGTCTGAGAGTGTGGTGGAGACAGATTCACACAGCGAGTGTTTAGGATCGGGAATGTACTGTCTGAGAGTGTGGTGGAGACAGATTCACATAGTGAGTGGTTAGGATCTGGAATGTACTGTATGAGAGTGTGGTGGAGACAGATTCACACAGCGAGTGGTTAGGATCTGGAATGTACTGTCTGAGAATGTGGGGAGACAGATTCACACAGCGAGTCGTTAGGATCTGGAATGTACTGTCTGAGAGTGTGGTGGAGACAGATCCACACAGCGAGTGGTTAGGATCGGGAATGCACTGTCTGAGAATGTGCGGAGACAGATTCACACAGCGAGTGGTTAGGATCTGGAATGTACTGTCTGAGAGTGTGGTGGAGACAGACTCACACAGTGAATGGTTAGGATCTGGAATTTACTGTCTGAGAGTGTGGTGGAGACAGATTCACACAGCGAGTGGTTAGGATCTGGAATGCACTGTCTGAGAGTATGGTGGAGACAGATTCAGCTGTGGCCTTCAAAAGAGAATTGGATCATTATCTGAAGAGAGATAATTGTGAGGAGAAGATAGGGGAATGGGGCTAGGTAAGTTACTCTTACAAAGAGCTAACATGGGCGAGACAGGCCGAATGGTCACTTTCTGTGTTAGAACTATTCAATGATTCCTCATTGGCATCTCTAACTTCTAACCTCCAGTAATTGGACAGTAATATGATCAAACAATTCCTATCCAAATGCCCTGACCTTGTGTTACTTCACGACAACTCTAGTATCACAATGTATCGCATTGCCAGCCTTCTAACCAGATCCGACATCCTCCTTTATAGATAACGGCTGGACTGTGCACAGATCACACAGCTCAGGAAGCTCTGGGACAACCAGCTTTCTTGAAGATAACTGGAAGAAAATTTTTAATGGGAACAGGACAGCATACGAGGAATACCTGAGAGGTGAGAGCAGTGGGATTTGTGGAGGATTTCTAACGGTGGTGTGGGATTTCTCGGTGATGGGATCTCCTGATGTTGGGGGGGTTTCTTTCCATTAGAAGAATTCCCTAGAGTGAGATTAGTCAGCATCCTGTGCATAATCATTTTAGGAACATAGGGACCATTTTCCTGCACTATTCCCGTATCCCTTCATATCATTAGTATCCAGAAATCTATCAATTTCTGTTCTGAACACGCTCAGCGTTTAAGCTTCCTGTTACGATCCCAGCTGCAATTACACCTGGACAAGTCAAATCCCAGTGTGAAAGCTGGCTTGACAGATCCTAACTTTGTTCTTTTGTTTAAAACTGTGGAGGATAGTTACTGAACACATTCACAGGAGTTCACTGAGGAATTTCTAATATAAGGAATAAAATATTTATTACATAAGGAAACCAGATAAAAAGGTTGGAAAGATCTCAATGCAAATGCAAGAAAATGATCTGAGTTCAGAACATTCCCTTTTTCCCAGCAATACACTCACAGACACAAAACTCCAGTGAAGATTTAACACTATCTAAACACTAAAGCTTGTTGCTTCAGCTAGCCCAGTTGCAAATAGTTTTCTTCTGGTGGAGTTCTGAGCATTCGCTAGGTAGTTTTCTTCCAGTGGTATTTCCTGAGACACACAAAACTGAATTCTAAACTATCACTTCAACTGCAAAGCAAACACGAGTTCCCTAAACTCAGTTCCCCATCAGCCTTGCAATATTTCTTATCAAAGAGCCCAGAACTCCGACCTTCCCTCTCTGACGTACACACTCTGGACTTCTTTTCCATTTTTCCCGGAAACCTGTCGCTATGCAACAGCAGTTTTTTTTTACTTTGTTTTCCCCAAAATCACTAAACTGCTAAATCCTTTCTAACCAATCCCTTCACTTCGAGGGTTGTAAAACCTCATTAAAGTGCATGTATACAAATAAATCCAGAAAACCTGAACTGTTTGCTCGGTGGCCCTCCAGACTTCCCAGCACCAAGCTCACAAAAAAAACCTAAACTGAAACCATAAGACCATAAGACATAGGCCACTCGGCCCATCGAGTCTGCTCTGCCATTCAATCATGGCTGATATTTTTCTCATCCCCATTGTCCTGCCTTTTCCCCATAACCCCTGATCCTCTTATTAATCAAGAACCTATCTATCTCTGTCTTAAAGACACTCAGTGACCCGGCCTCCACAGCCTTCTGCGGCAAGAGTTCCACAGATTCACCACTTTCTGGCTGAAGAAATTCCTCCTCATCTCTGTTTTAAAGGATCGTCCCTTTAGCCTGAGGTTGTACCCTCTGGTTCTAGTTTTTCCTACTAGTGGAAACATCCTCTCCATGTCCACTCAATCCAGGCCTCGCAGTATCCTGTAAGTTTCAATAAGATCCCCCCTCATCCTTCTAAACTCCAACGAGTATAGATCCAAAGTCCTCAAACATTCCTCATACGACAAGCTCTTCATCCCAGGAATCATTCTTGTATAATTATTATAAACCATATTGCATCTTTCTTTACACACAATTATAAATAAAATTAAACAAGTTATTCTTGTTCCTCACATTCCATAGCCCTCTTTGGGTAGAGAATTTGAAAGTTCCGCCAACCTCTTGGTGAAGAAATTCTTCCTCACCTCAGTCTCAAATGGCTTGCTCCTTATTTTGAGATTGTGTCCCCTGGTTCTAGACTCACCAGCCAGGGGAAGCATTGTACCCACATCCACCCGGTCACACCCTGGGAGAATAAGATCACTCCTCATTCTATGAAACTCCAGGGGATAGAGGTCAGTTCCTCCAATCTTTCCTCATATGACAATCCTGCCATCCCAGGAATCAGTCTGGTGAACTTCTGTTGCGTTCCAGTATATCCTTCCTTAGATAAGGAGACCAAACATACCATTTGCCTTCCTAATTGTTTGTTACACATGACTGATAACTTTCAGTGACTCGGGGTGTCTGACAAATATTTTGGATGATGAGGGTCAGTACTAATGGGGTGCTGCACTGTCAGAAGTGCCCCCCGAGTGGAATCGAGGATCCCATGCAACATTTGGAAGAGACAGTCTTTCCACGCTTCCGGCCAAGCTTTATCTCTCACCAATATTTTTAAAACGGATTATCCTGTCATTGTCCCATTGCTGTTTTTTGGGACATTGCGTAAAGTCGATCCATATTTTCTGCAGCGTAACAATAACTTGAACATTCCCAGCAAGTCCAAAACAAGTTCGGCATTGATCCGACCACTCCCAGTTCTTGTTCTGACATGAGGTTGTGTAACTGTTTCAGAATTGTTGCCAAGTTTGGAACAAACCTTCCATAATAGTTCACCAATCCTGGAAAGGAACGTAACTGATTAATATTCCGAGGTGCAGCTGCCTCCGTGCTAGCCTTAACCTTAGAAGGAGATTTGTGAAGGCCTGTGGCATTAATCATGTGTCTCGAATACTCAGTGAAGGGCTGGAAGAACTCACACTTGTCCTTGCGGACTCTCAGACCATAATCTTCCAGTCACTAAACAGCAGCATCCAAAGATGTTCGATTTTGTCTCTCCCAGTGACTAGAATGTTATCCAGTTAACACTGGACTCCACTCAGTTCACTCAGGATCTGATGCACTGTTCTTTGAAACAATGCAGGAGCTGAGGTGATAACAAATGGCAATCTTCGGTACTGGAATAAGCGTTTATGAGTCATGGCCGTCAGAGGTTCCTGTGACTCTTCTTGTCCACATTCATCTGTAAATAAGCCTGGCTCAGGTTAATTTTGCTGAAATATTGGCTTCCTGCCAATCCTACAAACAAGTCTTCAAAATGTGGTAACGGGTACTGTTCCGCACTTAATATTGAATTAATGGAGACCTTGAAGTCTCTGCAATTCCTTATGGATCCATCCTTAATGATGACTGGAACTTTTGGTGTGGGCTCATTCACTGACGCTGACAAGTTCCAAGACTTTGATTTGATTTATTATTGTCACATGTATTAGTATATAGTGAAAAGTATTGTTTCTTGCGCGCTATACAGACAAAGCATACTGTTCATAGGGAAGGAAAGGAGAGAGTGCAGAATGTAGTGTTACAGCCATAGCTAGGGTGGAGAGAAAGATCAACTTAATGCGAGGTAGGTCCATACAAAAGGCAGCAGGGAAGAAGCTGTTCTTGAGTCGGTTGGTACGTGATCTCAGACTTTTGTACTTTTGTATCTTTTTCCCGACGGAAGAAGGTGGAAGAGAGAATGTCCAGGGTGCGTGGGGTCCTTAATTATGCTAGCTGCTTTGCCAAGGCAGCGGCAGTGTAGACAGAGTCAATGGATGGGAGGCTAGTTTGCGTGATGGACTGGGCTTCATTCATGACCCTTTGTAGTTTCTTGCAGTCTTGGGCAGAGCAGGAGCCATACCAAGCTGTGGTACGACCAGAAAAAATGCTTTCTATGGTGCATCTGTAAAAATTGGTGAGAGTCGTTGCTGACATGCCAAATTTCCTTAGTCTTCTGAGAAAGTAGAGGCATTGGTGGGCTTTCTTAATGATAGTGTCGACAAGACTCCCACCTTCGCAAGTTCTTCAAAATTAATCTCCACCTTCGGCCTAATAGCATATGCTACACACCTTGCCTTCAAGCATTTTGCTTGCCTATCTCCTGTTATTTCAAATTTAATTGTAATATCTTTCATGCTCCCTAATACTCCATCAAAAATGTCTTTGTACTTCTTTACAATTTTTGAGAGGTCTGATTCTCCATTGGTCATCATATTGACTTCGACCCAGTTCCATCAAATCTTCTCCAGCCTTGTACGACCCATCAACGCTGGATAGTTGCCCTTTACTAAATGTAGAGACAAATCTGCTGTTTGCCCATTAAGTTGCATAGCTACTTCGATGCAACCCTTCAGTGGAAGCACTTCACCTGTGTACATCATCATAACTATCCTTGACAGCTTCAAAGGAATGTGTTTACGTTTCTCCTTGTAAACAGTCTCTGGCAGCAGGGAGACTGCTGCCCCTGTGTCAACTTCCATCCTTACTGGCTGTCCCTCCAGCAGTGGCGTGACCTAGTATTGGTGTGTAGCACGAGCGATGTCTAGCACATTCAGTGATAATTCCTCTCCAGACTATGTTTTTTTGACCCTTCTGTACAGCAAGGCCATTTCTCCTTTTGTTTTATTTAAATGCTGTCTTAGTTTATTCTTGTTTTATATTTTTACTTGAAGCTTGCTTGTTCTTCCAGCAGGCATGTGCTATGTGTCCATTTTTTCTCAAAGTTTCGACATACCATGGATGGAGATTTTCCATCCCACCTGCCATGTGAATTATAGTGGGCGGGGCAGAGAATTTAGCGGACCGTTTAAAGGTCCATTGACCTCGAGCGGGAACTTCCGGTCTAGTAGCGTGGGGCCAGAAAATGCCGCCCCATGTCGTTACACCATCATTCCACTGCAAAATGTCCTGGCTTTGCACACCGGTGACATATATGAATTTCAAGGTTCTTGGGTGTCGATTCAGCCTCCATTTTGTGTGTTCGAGTACATGAACTCCAGAGCTGAGCTTCTTTAGAGTCATAGAGTCATAGAGGTTTACAGCATGGAAACAGGCCCTTCGGCCCAACTTGTCCATGCCACCCTTTTTTTTAAAACCCCTAAACTAATCCCAATTGCCCGCATTTGGCCCATATCCCTCTATACCCATCGTACCCATTTAACTATCTAAATGATTTTTAAAAGATAAAATTGTACCCACCTCTACTACTACCTCTGGCAGCTTGTTCCAGACACTCACCACCCTCTGTGTGAAAAAATTGTCCCTCTGGACACTTTTGTATCTCTCCCCTCTCACCTTAAACCTATGCCCCCTAGTTTTAGACTTCCCTACCTTTGGGAAAAGATATTGACTATCTACCTTGTCTATGTCCCTCATTATTTTATAGACCTCTATAAGGTCACCCCTCAGCTTCCTACGCTCCAGAGAAAAAAGTCCCAGTCTATTCAGCCTCTCCTTATAACTCAATCCATCAAGTCCCGGTAGCATCCTAGTAAATCTTTTCTGCACTCTTTCTAGTTTAATAATATCCTTTCTATAATAGGGTGACCAGAATTGCACACAGTATTCCAAGTGTGGCCTTACCAATGTCTTGTACAGCTTCAACAAGACGTCCCAACTCCTGTATTCAATGTTATGACCGATGAAACCAAGCATGCCGAGTGCTTTCTTCACCACTCTGTCCACCTGTGACTCCACTTTCAAGGAGCTATGAACATGTACCCCTAGATCTCTTTGTTCTGTAACTCTCCCCAACACCCTACCATTAACTGAGTAAGTCCTGCCCTGGTTCAATCTACCAAAATGCATTACCTCGCATTTGTCTAAATTATACTCCATCTGCCATTCGTCAGCCCACTGGCCCAATTGATCAAGATCCCGTTGCAATTGGAGATATCTTTCTTCACTGTCCACTATGCCACCAATCTTGGTGTCATCTGCAAACTTACTAACCATGCCTCCTATATTCTCATCCAAATCATTAATATAAATGACAAATAACAGTGGGCCCAGCACTGATCCCTGAGGCACACCGCTGGTCACAGGCCTCCAGTTTGAAAAACAACTCTCTACAACCACCCTCTGGCTTCTGTCAAGAACTACCAAATAAAAAGCATTTAGATAGTTACATGGGTACGATGGGTATAGAGGGATATGGGCCAAATGCGGGTAATTGGGATTAGTTTAGCGGTTTTAAAAAATACCAAGAATATACCAAATAAACCTGTTGGACTTTAACCTGGTGTTGTTAAAACTCTTACTGTGTTTACCCCAGTCCAACGCCGGCATCTCCACATTCTGTCAAGAAGCCAATTTTGTATCCATTTAGATACCTCACCCTGGATCCCGTGAGATTTAACTTTATGCAACAACCTACCATGCGGCACCTTGTCAAAGGCCTTGCTAAAGTCCATGTCGACAACATCAACTGCACTGCCCTCATCTACCTTCTTGGTTACCCCTTCAAAATTTGTGAGACATGATTTTCCACTCACAAAGCCATGCTGACTGTCCCTAATCAGTCCTTGCATCTCTAAATGCCTGTAGATCCTGTCTCTCAAAATACCTTCCAACAATTTACCCACCAAAGATGTGAGGCTCACTGGCCTGTAGTTCCCAGGCTTTTCCCTGCAGCCCTTTTTAAACAAAGGCACAACATTTGCCACTCTCCAATCTTCAGGCACCTGACCCTTGACTATCGATGATTCAAATATCTCGGCTAGGGGACCCACAATTTCCTCCCTAGCCTCCCACAACGTCCTGGGATATACCTCATCAGGTCCCGCAGATTAATCAACCTTGAAGCACTTTCAGACTTCCAGCACCTCCTTCTCTGTAATATGTACACTCCTCAAGACATCAATATTTATTTCCCCAAGTCCCCTAACATCCATGCTTTTCTCAACAGTAAATACTGATGAGAAATATTCATTTAGGATCTCGCCCATCTCTTGTGGATCCGCACATAGATTACATTGTTGATCCTTAAGAGGCCCTACTCTCTCCCTTGTTACTCTTTTGCCCTTTATGTATTTGTAGTAGCTCTTTGGATTCTCCTTTGCCTTATCTGCCAAAACACTTTTGTGTCCCCTTTTTGCCCTCCTGATTTCTCTCTTAACTCTACTCCTCCACCCCCTCTTCAAGAGATTCACTTGATCCCAGCTGCCTGTGCATGTCATGTGCCTCTTTCTTCTTCTTGACCAGGGCCTCAATATCCTGAGTCATCCAGGGTTCCCGACTTCTGCTAGCCTTGCCCTTCACTCTAAGCTTCTTTAGCAGCCAATTCCATAGAAACAACAATTTCCACAGCCTTTTTCAGAATAAGGTTACTGTCTGTTTGTAACTGTTTCTGTATTGCTTCAATACAGAACTGGACTGGAGGCAGGTTGCTCGGACTGGAGGCAGGTTGCTAGCGAAGTGGCACAGGGATCAGTGCTTGGTCCTCTGCTATTTGTGATTTTTACTAATGACTTAGAGGAGGGGGCTGAAGGGTGGATCAGTAAATTTGCTGATGACACCAAGATTGGTGGAGTAGTGGATGAGGTGGAGGGCTGTTGTAGACTGCAAAGAGACATAGATAGGATGCAAAGCTGGGCTGAAAAATGGCAGATGGAGTTTAACCCTGATAAATGTGAGGTGATTCATTTTGGTAGGACTAATTTAAATGTGGATTACAGGGTCAAAGGTAGGCTTCTGAAGACTGTGGAGGAACAGGGAGATCTTGGGGTCCATATCCACAGATCTCTAAAGGTTGCCACTCAAGTGGATAGAGCTGTGAAGAAGGCCTATAGTGTGTTAGCTTTTATTAACAGGGGGTTGGAGTTTAAGAGCCATGGGGTTATGCTGCAACTGTACAGGACCTTGGTGAGACCACCTTTGGAATATTGTGTGCAGTTCTGGTCACCTCACTATAAGAAGGATGTGGGAGCGCTGGAAAGAGTGCAGAGGAGATTTACCAGGATGCTGCCTGGTTTGGAGGGTAGGTCTTATGAGGAAAGGTTGAGGGAGCTAGATCTGTTCTCTCTGGAGCGGAGGAGGCTGAGGGGAGACTTAATAGAGGTTTATAAAATGATGAAGGGGATAGATAGAGTGAACGTTCAAAGACTATTTCCTCGGGTGGATGGAGCTATTACAAGGGGGCATAACTATAGGGTTCATGTTGTGAGATATAGGAAGGATATCAGAGGTAGGTTCTTTATGCAGAGAGTGGTTGGGGGGTGGAATGGACTGCCTGCAGTGATCGTGGGGACACTTTAGGAACATTTAAGCGGTTATTGGATAGGCACATGGAGCACACCAGGATGACAGGGAGTGGGATAGCTTGATCTTGGTTTCAGATAAAGCTCGGCACAACATCGTGGCCGAAGGGCCTGTTCTGTGCTGTACTGTTCTATGTTCTAAACAGACCACAAACAAATCTGTCCTGAATAGTGTCATTCAGCACATCTCCAAAATCAATAATATTCTGTCTCTTTAGCACAGCCATGGATTACACAATTGACTCCCCCCCCCCCCCCCCCCCCGGCCCCGTTGGTTCCATTTTGTGGAATCTGAAGCACTGTGCAATCATCAAAGGTTTCAATGGAAAATGTGCTTGTAAAATATCGATGATCTGTTCATACGCTTTAGAGCCTGGCTTCTCCGGTTGCTCTAAACTATGGAGGAGATTAAATGCTTTCTCCCCCATCACGCTCAGGAAAGGTGGCACCATAACATCTTCAGCTATTTTGTTTGCCGACACAAAATAGTCAAAATGCTCGATATCGGAGCTGCATTGTTCAACATTTTCATCAAAGGCTCCCACGCTGCCGAAACCTCCCGCCGGGTTGTTCCTGATGGAGGTTTCCGCACACTTCACAATGTGTTTTAGCAGCTACCTTGATTTTTTTTTTACACAAGGCAACACTCCAAGCTTCAGTCTTTATTTAACACACCCAGTCTATCATTGCTGCAGAATATCGTTACTCACGTCCACCTAGCCTGTCGGGTCCAGAACAATTGCAAATACACTATTTTCTAACTTTTCTGTCCCTGCGGTTTTCCTGGGTAAATGTCTTCCCGGGTGGCGAGCAGTACCATTCATCATCCTGGTTTCTATCTTGTATGTTGGAGAATGAAGCGAGGAAGCACGGAGGGTTAAAAACGGAGCTTTATTCACAGGTGTGTGTTTACATGGCTGCTTCCTCTCTGCCTGTTTCCTGCGCCAGGGACTTGGGGCATCACTTCTGGTGAATACATTAATGCAGCAGAGCTCAGTAAGCCAAGACCTATCTCTCCAAACTCCATGGCCTGGGGCTCGGCTCCTCCCTCTGCAACTGGATCCTAAACTTCCTAACTCTCAGACCACAATCAGTAAGGATAGGCAACAACACCTCCTCCTTGATCATCCTCAACACTGGTGCCCCACAAGGCTGTGTTCTCAGCCCCCTACTATACTCCTTATATACCTATAATTGTGTGGCCAAATTCCCCTCCAACTCAATTTTCAAGTTTGCTGATGACATCACCGTAGTGGGTCAGATCTCAAACAATGACGAGACAGAGTACGGGAATGAGATAGAGAATCTGGTGAACTGGTGTAACAACAACAATTTCTCAATGTCAACAAAATGAAGGAGATAGTTATTGACTTCAGGAAGCATAGTGGAGAACATTCCCCTGTCTACATCAATGGGGATGAAGTGGAAATAGACAAGGGCTTCAGGTTTTTAGGTGATTAATTAGGTGGTAATTATAGACCGGTTAGTCTTACTTCGGTGGTTGGTAAATTGATGGAAAAGGTCCTTAGGGATGGGATTTACGACCATTTAGAAAGATGCGGATTAATCCGGGATAGTCAGCACGGATTCGTGAAGGGCAAGTTGTGCCTCACAAATTTGATTGAATTTTTTGAGGAGGTAACTAAGTGTGTTGATGAAGGTAGTGCAGTTGATGTCATATACATGGATTTTAGTAAGGCGTTTGGTAAGGTCCCCCATGGTCGGCTTATGATGAAAGTGAGGAGCTGTGGGATATAGGGAAAGTTGGCCGATTGGATAGGTAACTGGCTGTCTGATTGAAGACAGAGGGTGGTGGTGGATGGAAAATTTTCGGATTGGAGGCAGGTTGGTAGCGGAGTGCCACAGGGATCAGTGCTTGGTCCTCTGCTCTTTGTGATTTTTATTAATGACTTAGAGGAGGGGGCTGAAGAGTGGATCAGTAAATTTGCTGATGACACCAAGATTGGTGGAGTAGTGGATGAGGTGGAGGGCTGTTGTAGGCTGCAAAGAGACATAGATAGGATGCAAAGCTGGGCTGAAAAATGGCAAATGGAGTTTAACCCTGATAAATGTGAGGTGATTCATTTTGGTAGGACTAATTTATATGTGAATTACAGGGTCAAAGGTAGGGTTCTGAAGACTGTGGAGGAACAGAGAGATCTTGGGGTCTATATCCACAGATCTCTAAAGGTTGCCACTCAAGTGGATAGAGCTGTGTAGAAGGCCTATAGTGTGTTAGCTTTTATTAACAGGGGGTTGGAGTTTAAGAGCCGTGGGGTTATGCTGCAACTGTACAGGACCTTGGTGAGACCACATTTGGAATACTGTGTGCAGTTCTGGTCACCTCACTATAAGAAGGATGTGGAAGCGCTGGAAAGAGTGCAGAGGAGATTTACCAGGATGCTGCCTGGTTTGGAGGGTAGGTCTTATGAGGAAAGGTTGAGGAAGCTAGGTCTGTTCTCTCTGGAGCGAAGGAGGCTGAGGGGAGACTTAATAGAGGTTTATAAAATGATGAAGGGGATAGATAGAGTGAACGTTCAAAGACTATTTCCTCGGGTGGATGGAGCTATTACAAGGGGGCATAACTATAGGGTTCATGGTGGGAGATATAGGAAGGATATCAGAGGTAGGTTCTTCACGCAGAGAGTGGTTGGGGTGTGGAATGGACTGCCTGCAGTGATAGTGGAGACAGACACTTTAGGAACATTTAAGCGGTTATTGGATAGGCACATGGAGCACACCAGGATGATAAGGAGTGGGATAGCTTGATCTTGGTTTCAGATAAAGCTCGGCACAACATCGTGGGCCGAAGGGCCTGTTCTGTGCTGTACTGTTCTATGTTCTATGCGTCCAGATCACCAACAACCTGTTCTGTTCCCTCCACACCGGCAGTATAGTTAGGAAAGCCACCAACACCTCTACACTCTCAGAAGACTAAACAAATTTGGCATGTTTGCTACGACTTTCACCAACTTTTACAGATACAACATAGAAACATTTTTTACGGTTGTCCAAGACCGCAAAAAGCTAGAAAGGGTCATGAACAAAGCCCAATCCATCACTCAAACCAGCTTCCCATCCATTGACTCTGTCTACATTTCCTCAGAAAAGCAGCCAGCATAATTAAGAACCCCACACACCCCGGACATTCTCTCTTTCACCTTCTTCTGTCGGGAAAAAGATACAAAAATCTGAGGTCACTTATCAACCGACTCAAGAACAGCTTCTTCCCTGCTGCTATCAGACTTTTGAATGGACCTACCTTGCATTAAGTTGATCTTTCTCTACACCCTAGCTATGACTGTAACACTACATTCTGAACTCTCTCCTTTCCTTCTCTATGAATGGTATGCTTTGTCTGTATAGTGCGTAAGAAACAATACTTTTCACTGTATGTTAATACATGTGACAATAATGAATCAAATCAGATCAGAATCAATAGAAACACTATCGGAATGTAAGTCTTTCATGTCTTTGTTCTTAAAATCCACTTTTATCCTTTCTAGTTTACAAGGAACAACAAGCAGCATCAGGAGAGGAGGCCGGGCACACAGGAGGTGAGGCACTTTCTTTATGATTGAGTTTGTGAATCAGTTTGATCTGATCCGTGCTCAGCTCCATCTGCACTCTGTAACTGTTTCTCTCTCTCTCTTCTCTTTGACTGTTTCCAAAGAACAATTTTAAACATCAGACAAAATTTGAGGTCACCAATACCTGACTGCCTGTGGTTTGATCTCACTGACCCCATTCACCTCACGGTGTGCATTCTGACCCACATTGGCTCCCAATCATACAACAACTTAATTTTAAAATTCTTGTCCTTGTTTTCAAATCCCTCCAAGTCCTTGCCCTCCAAACCCCTCCCTCATCTCTTTAATCTCCTTCTACTTCACAACTCTCTGAGCTATTCGCATCGCTCTCATTCTGGTCTTTTGTGTTCTTCCCATTTCTTTGCTCCATCATTGGTGGCCATGCTTCAGTCACCTCGACCTTAAGCTCTGGAATTCCCTCCCTCGATCTCTGCCTCATACCGGGCTTTCCTCCTTTAAGACACACCTTAAAACCTGCCTTGTAATATCTGTTTACAATTCTACTCCAGTTATAACTCTAAAGGGGATGTACAGGAGCAGAGGGAGCTGGGTATAAATGTGCACCAATTATTGAGAAGGCAGGACAAGGTGAGGGAGCAGTGAATGAAGTATATAGTATCCTGGGCTTTATTAATCGGGACATAGGGTGGGATTTTATGGCCTCGCTCCTCCTGAAACTGTAAAATCCCATCCGAGGTCAACAGACTTTTGCATGGTCCGATCCTCACCCACTCCGATTCCCGTGGCGGGTGGGATGGTAAACTTCCGGCCATAGAGTACAAGAGCAAGGAGATTCTGTTGAATTTGCTTCCGACATTAGTTAGGCCTCAGCTGGAGAATAGCACCCAGTGTTAACTCCATTAACCACATCTTGAGGAAATTCTGAAGCCTTAAGACAGGTTTATTTCCAACACAGCAGCGTAAGAACACAAGATTTTCCAGTTCTCCTTCCGCAACACCCAGTGTGAAAACCAATTTTAATTCCTGTAATGAAGCCTCAATCCTTCCCCAGTTGGGGGCTAGCTGCTCTCGATTCCCAACCGAAAGCATCTATAGCGTCACAACTCCGACATTCCATTCTCTTTTAGAGAAATAACAGACAAGTCCATTTCCCCCGGCCCTGCACCACCCAGGGATCCGATAAATAGAAACTGAGCCCACATGAAAGGGTTGATACCAGAAGGCAGAATTTAACATTATTGGGAAAAGAAGCTAAAGCGATCTGAGAGAAAGCTTTCTCGCCCAGTGATTCAGTTCAGGAACGCACTGTCTGAGAGCGTGTTAGAGGCGGATTCACACAGCCAGTGATTCAGTTCAGGAACGCATTGTGTGAGGGCATGCTAGAGGCAGATTCAATCGCAGTTTTCAAATGTTAATGACAGGGTTACAGAGAGAAGGCAGAAAAATGACACTGAATGAAATGTTCATTTGGAGAACCCGTGTCGACCCGTTGGGCTGAATATTCTCCTATACTGTAAAGATTCTGAAATGTGGCTTGGTGCCATGTTTTGTTTTATAATGCTCTTATGAAGTGTCTTGGGATGTTTTATTATTGTAGACATTTAAAAATAAGTTGCTGTTGTTCATAACAACCGCCCCATTCTCCTTTACATCTCTTTCAATCTCTCTCTCCTTATCCCTCGCTGTCTGTTTCTCTCTGTCCATCTCACTGTCCCTTGCAGTGCTTCTGTCTCTGTCTCACTGTCTCTCAGTGTCTGTCTCTCTCTGTCTCACTGTCCCTCAGTGTCTGTCTCTCTGTCTCTCCATCCCTCAGTGTCTCTCTCTGTCTCACTGTCCCTCAGTGTCTCTCTGTCTCACTGTCCCTCAGTGTCTCTCTCTCTGTCTCACTGTCCCTCAGTGTCTCTCTCTCTGTCTCACTGTCCCTCAGTGTCTCTCTCTCTGTCTCACTGTCCCTCAGTGTCTCTCTCTGTCTCACTGTCCCTCAGTGTCTCTCTCTCTGTCTCACTGTCCCTCAGTGTCTGTCTCTCTCTGTCTCACTGTCCCTCAGTGTCTCTCTCTGTCTCACTGTCCCTGTGTCTCTCTCTCTGTCTCACTGTCCCTCAGTGTCTCTCTCTGTCTCACTGTCCCTCAGTGTCTCTCTCTCTGTCTCACTGTCCCTCAGTGTCTCTCTCTCTGTCTCACTATCCCTCAGTGTCTCTCTGTCTCACTGTCCCTCAGTGTCTCCCTCTCTGTCTCACTGTCCCTCAGTGTCTCTCTCTCTGTCTCACTGTCCCTCAGTGTCTCTCTCTGTCTCACTGTCCCTCAGTGTCTCTCTCTCTCTGTCTTACTGTCACTCAGTGTCTCTCTCTGTCTCACTGTCCCTCAGTGTCTCCCTCTCTGTCTCACTGTCCCTCAGTGTCTCTCTCTCTGTCTCACTGTCCCTCAGTGTCTCTCTCTCTGTCTCACTGTCCCTCAGTGTCTCTCTCTCTGTCTCACTGTCCCTCAGTGTCTCTCTCTGTCTCACTGTCCCTCAGTGTCTCTCTCTCTGTCTCACTGTCCCTCAGTGTCTCTCTCTCTGTCTCACTGTCCCTCAGTGTCTCTCTCTCTGTCTCACTGTCCCTCAGTGTCTCTCTCTGTCTCACTGTCCCTCAGTGTCTCTCTCTCTGTCTCTCAGTGTCTCTCTCTCTGTCTCACTGTCCCTCAGTGTCTCTCTCTGTCTCACTGTCCCTCAGTGTCTCTCTCTCTGTCTCACTGTCCCTCAGTGTCTCTCTCTCTGTCTCACTGTCCCTCAGTGTCTCTCTCTCTGTCTCACTGTCCCTCAGTGTCTCTCTCTGTCTCACTGTCCCTCAGTGTCTCTCTCTGTCTCACTGTCCCTCAGTGTCTCTCTCTCTGTCTCACTGTCCCTCAGTGTCTCTCTCTGTCTCACTGTCCCTCAGTGTCTCTCTCTCTGTCTCACTGTCCCTCAGTGTCTCTCTCTCTGTCTCACTGTCCCTCAGTGTCTCTCTCTCTGTCTCACTGTCCCTCAGTGTCTCTCTCTGTCTCACTGTCCCTCAGTGTCTCTCTCTCTGTCTCACTGTCCCTCAGTGTCTCTCTCTGTCTCACTGTCCCTCAGTGTCTCTCTCTGTCTCACTGTCCCTCAGTGTCTCTCTCTGTCTCACTGTCCCTCAGTGTCTCTCTCTCTGTCTCACTGTCCCTCAGTGTCTCTCTCTCTGTCTCACTGTCCCTCAGTGTCTCTCTCTCTGTCTCACTGTCCCTCAGTGTCTCTCTCTGTCTCACTGTCCCTCAGTGTCTCTCTCTCTGTCTCACTGTCCCTCAGTGTCTGTCTCTCTGTCTCACTGTCCCTCAGTGTCTCTCTCTCCGTCTCACTGTCCCTCAGTGTCTCTCTCTCTGTCTCACTGTCCCTCAGTGTCTCTCTCTCTGTCTCACTGTCCCTCAGTGTCTCCCTCTCTGTCTCACTGTCCCTCAGTGTCTCTCTCTCTGTCTCACTGTCCCTCAGTGTCTCTCTCTGTCTCACTGTCCCTCAGTGTCTCTCTCTCTGTCTCACTGTCCCTCAGTGTCTGTCTCTCTCTGTCTCACTGTCCCTCAGTGTCTCTCTCTGTCTCACTGTCCCTGTGTCTCTCTCTCTGTCTCACTGTCCCTCAGTGTCTCTCTCTCTGTCTCACTGTCCCTCAGTGTCTCTCTCTCTGTCTCACTGTCCCTCAGTGTCTCTCTCTCTGTCTCACTATCCCTCAGTGTCTCTCTGTCTCACTGTCCCTCAGTGTCTCCCTCTCTGTCTCACTGTCCCTCAGTGTCTCTCTCTCTGTCTCACTGTCCCTCAGTGTCTCTCTCTGTCTCACTGTCCCTCAGTGTCTCTCTCTCTCTGTCTTACTGTCACTCAGTGTCTCTCTCTGTCTCACTGTCCCTCAGTGTCTCCCTCTCTGACTCACTGTCCCTCAGTGTCTCTCTCTCTGTCTCACTGTCCCTCAGTGTCTCTCTCTCTGTCTCACTGTCCCTCAGTGTCTCTCTCTCTGTCTCACTGTCCCTCAGTGTCTCTCTCTGTCTCACTGTCCCTCAGTGTCTCTCTCTCTGTCTCACTGTCCCTCAGTGTCTCTCTCTCTGTCTCACTGTCCCTCAGTGTCTCTCTCTCTGTCTCACTGTCCCTCAGTGTCTCTCTCTGTCTCACTGTCCCTCAGTGTCTCTCTCTCTGTCTCACTGTCTCTCAGTGTCTCTCTCTCTGTCTCACTGTCCCTCAGTGTCTCTCTCTGTCTCACTGTCCCTCAGTGTCTCTCTCTCTGTCTCACTGTCCCTCAGTGTCTCTCTCTCTGTCTCACTGTCCCTCAGTGTCTCTCTCTCTGTCTCACTGTCCCTCAGTGTCTCTCTCTGTCTCACTGTCCCTCAGTGTCTCTCTCTCTGTCTCACTGTCCCTCAGTGTCTCTCTCTGTCTCACTGTCCCTCAGTGTCTCTCTCTCTGTCTCACTGTCCCTCAGTGTCTCTCTCTCTGTCTCACTGTCCCTCAGTGTCTCTCTCTCTGTCTCACTGTCCCTCAGTGTCTCTCTCTGTCTCACTGTCCCTCAGTGTCTCTCTCTCTGTCTCACTGTCCCTCAGTGTCTCTCTCTGTCTCACTGTCCCTCAGTGTCTCTCTCTGTCTCACTGTCCCTCAGTGTCTCTCTCTCTGTCTCACTGTCCCTCAGTGTCTCTCTCTGTCTCACTGTCCCTCAGTGTCTCTCTCTCTGTCTCACTGTCCCTCAGTGTCTCTCTCTCTGTCTCACTGTCCCTCAGTGTCTCTCTCTCTGTCTCACTGTCCCTCAGTGTCTCTCTCTGTCTCACTGTCCCTCAGTGTCTCTCTCTCTGTCTCACTGTCCCTCAGTGTCTCTCTCTGTCTCACTGTCCCTCAGTGTCTCTCTCTGTCTCACTGTCCCTCAGTGTCTCTCTCTGTCTCACTGTCCCTCAGTGTCTCTCTCTCTGTCTCACTGTCCCTCAGTGTCTCTCTCTCTGTCTCACTGTCCTTCAGTGTCTCTCTCTCTGTCTCACTGTCCCTCAGTGTCTCTCTCTGTCTCACTGTCCCTCAGTGTCTCTCTCTCTGTCTCACTGTCCCTCAGTGTCTGTCTCTCTGTCTCACTGTCCCTCTGTGTCTCTCTCTCCGTCTCACTGTCCCTCAGTGTCTCTCTCTCTGTCTCACTGTCCCTCAGTGTCTCTCTCTCTGTCTCACTGTCCCTCAGTGTCTCCCTCTCTGTCTCACTGTCCCTCAGTGTCTCTCTCTCTGTCTCACTGTCCCTCAGTGTCTCTCTCTCTGTCTCACTGTCCCTCAGTGTCTCTCTCTGTCTCACTGTCCCTCAGTGTCTCTCTCTCTGTCTCACTGTCCCTCAGTGTCTGTCTCTCTCTGTCTCACTGTCCCTCAGTGTCTCTCTCTGTCTCACTGTCCCTGTGTCTCTCTCTCTGTCTCACTGTCCCTCAGTGTCTCTCTCTGTCTCACTGTCCCTCAGTGTCTCTCCCTCTGTCTCACTGTCCCTCAGTGTCTCTCTCTCTGTCTCACTATCCCTCAGTGTCTCTCTGTCTCACTGTCCCTCAGTGTCTCCCTCTCTGTCTCACTGTCCCTCAGTGTCTCTCTCTCTGTCTCACTGTCCCTCAGTGTCTCTCTCTGTCTCACTGTCCCTCAGTGTCTCTCTCTCTCTGTCTTACTGTCACTCAGTGTCTCTCTCTGTCTCACTGTCCCTCAGTGTCTCCCTCTCTGTCTCACTGTCCCTCAGTGTCTCTCTCTCTGTCTCACTGTCCCTCAGTGTCTCTCTCTCTGTCTCACTGTCCCTCAGTGTCTCTCTCTCTGTCTCACTGTCCCTCAGTGTCTCTCTCTGTCTCACTGTCCCTCAGTGTCTCTCTCTCTGTCTCACTGTCCCTCAGTGTCTCTCTCTCTGTCTCACTGTCCCTCAGTGTCTCTCTCTCTGTCTCACTGTCCCTCAGTGTCTCTCTCTGTCTCACTGTCCCTCAGTGTCTCTCTCTCTGTCTCACTGTCTCTCAGTGTCTCTCTCTCTGTCTCACTGTCCCTCAGTGTCTCTCTCTGTCTCACTGTCCCTCAGTGTCTCTCTCTCTGTCTCACTGTCCCTCAGTGTCTCTCTCTCTGTCTCACTGTCCCTCAGTGTCTCTCTCTCTGTCTCACTGTCCCTCAGTGTCTCTCTCTGTCTCACTGTCCCTCAGTGTCTCTCTCTGTCTCACTGTCCCTCAGTGTCTCTCTCTCTGTCTCACTGTCCCTCAGTGTCTCTCTCTGTCTCACTGTCCCTCAGTGTCTCTCTCTCTGTCTCACTGTCCCTCAGTGTCTCTCTCTCTGTCTCACTGTCCCTCAGTGTCTCTCTCTCTGTCTCACTGTCCCTCAGTGTCTCTCTCTGTCTCACTGTCCCTCAGTGTCTCTCTCTCTGTCTCACTGTCCCTCAGTGTCTCTCTCTGTCTCACTGTCCCTCAGTGTCTCTCTCTGTCTCACTGTCCCTCAGTGTCTCTCTCTGTCTCACTGTCCCTCAGTGTCTCTCTCTCTGTCTCACTGTCCCTCAGTGTCTCTCTCTCTGTCTCACTGTCCCTCAGTGTCTCTCTCTCTGTCTCACTGTCCCTCAGTGTCTCTCTCTGTCTCACTGTCCCTCAGTGTCTCTCTCTGTCTCACTGTCCCTCAGTGTCTGTCTCTCTGTCTCACTGTCCCTCAGTGTCTCTCTCTCCGTCTCACTGTCCCTCAGTGTCTCTCTCTCTGTCTCACTGTCCCTCAGTGTCTCTCTCTCTGTCTCACTGTCCCTCAGTGTCTCCCTCTCTGTCTCACTGTCCCTCAGTGTCTCTCTCTCTGTCTCACTGTCCCTCAGTGTCTCTCTCTCTGTCTCACTGTCCCTCAGTGTCTCTCTCTCTGTACTTCAATTTGTTTTCTTCCCTTTGTCTCAATGGAGCTAATTTTTTATTTACTGCCTGAGTAACAATTGTGGAAATTGCTCAATTTTTCAATCCAATGATTTCAGTGGGATGAACATGTTAACTCAACATCTATCATGGGAAAATGTTAGCAGCTATTATTAAAAAAGTTATAGCAAGACACTTGGATAAGCTCAAGGTAATCAGGCAGAATCAACATGGTTTTCTGAAAGGGAAATCATGTTTAACCAAATTATTGAAGTTATTTGAGGAAGTATCCTGTGCTGTGGATAAAGGGGAACCAGTGGATGTACTGTACTCAGATTTCCAGAAGATCAGGTGTCGCATCAAAGGTTATTGTGGAAAACAAAAGCTCATGGTGTAGGAGGTAACATCTTGCCATGGATTGAAGATTGGCTTTTTAACAGGAAGCATGGGGTGGCATAAATGAGTCTTTTTTTGTGTTGGCGAGATGTTATGTGGTGTACCACAGAGATCAGTGCCGGGACATCAACTGTTCGCAATTTATGTTAATAACTTTGATGCTAAATTTGCTGACGGGACAAAGACAGGTAGAAAAGTAAGTTGTTTTGTCTCAATCAGCTTGCAGCTTGCGTGGATGTTTGGAGAGAGAGCGATGCTCAGCAGCTTAAGCTGCCTGTCTTCAGTTCAGCTCAGCATTAACTCTGCTAAATTGTCTTTTCACACAAAAGGGGTTTGCTCGTCATGCAACTCGCTCTCTCCACTGTCTGAAGGAGAATCCAAAATAAGACTGTTGTACACATATTCCAAGAGTTAATTTGATTAGCTCATGTTTGCAAAGTTACCTCATGCATTGTCTCATGACCCAGGTAATTAGATTTAATGTCCCAACTCCAACAGTTGAATCTTAGGTGCTTGTCATAATGCGCTGTTAATGAACAGGAGATAGAGACTTTAACATTCTTCATGGGTTTATTGTCTCTGGTGGGATCTTTGAGGCTCCCATGTCTCCATCCCAGTGAAGTGGATTGTGGAAGGTATGGTGATAGGAATTGGGGCAACCGTCTTGGCTGTGATATCCCGTCGTCCTTTCTCACCTGTTCACAAAAATCTGTTCTTTAAAAGTGTAAGTTTCTAGTCAGTGAATTAAAAATCACTATTTGAAACAACCATATCTTCATGACAAGTGTGATCACTTTCATCATAACCCAAAGATTGGCACCCCATCTGCAAACATTCACTCTCTCCACCACTGAGGCACACTGACAGCCGTGTGTGCCATCTACAAGATGCACTGCAGGAACTCACCACGGCTCCTTTGGCAGCACCTTCCAAACCCACGAGTACCACCATCTAGAAGGACAGATAGCTGGAAACACCACCAACTGGAGGTTCCCCTCCAAGTCTCTCATCGTCCTGACTTGGAAATATATCACCATTCCTTCACTGTCACTGGTCAAAATCCTGCAACCCTCCCTAACAGCACTGTGGGTGTACCTACACCTCAGGGACTGCAGTGATTCAATAAGGCAGCTCACCGTCACCTTCTCAAGAATGATTAGGGATGGGCAATAAATGCTGGCCAGTCAGCGATGGCCACATCCCAGGAGAGAACTTTTAAAAAACTTTCTCCGTGACCCAGAGACGGAGATTGCTCTCATTGTGCCCAGAGTTATTGAAATCACTATCGCCATAAATTAGAAAATTATCTCCATTGATCTAGAGGGAGGGAAACAGAGATTGAAATAGAGAGAGAGTCAGACACTGAAGGATAGTGAGCCAGACAGATGGATAAGGGGCCGAGAAACAGGCTGTATGATTTCACTCCCTGGCTCTTCTTATACAATGCACGGATGGGCTTCACACATCCTGCTGCTGGCCTGTTTGACTGCAGGGTATATATTGAGTCACTGTATATATGGCAAATCAGGATTTGTAAATGTCTCCTGTTTAATTGCAGCCAGTAGATCCCACCACACATCATCCAGCTTCTCCAGCCAATCAGATGGATCCGGAGCCCGTCGCATGTCCGAAACGTCACACAGCTCCTCCAGCCAATCAGCTGCCTCTGAATCTTCACATTCCTCAGGAGGGGTTTGGCAGGACGGAACCTACAGGAGCGAGGCTGAACTAGAGGAGTTGTTAAAAGGTGGGTTCTCCTTCGCTGATAAGGCTGTTGGTCATAGAGTCAGAGAGATTTAGAGCATAGAAACATGCCCTTCAGCCCAACTTGTCCATGCCGCCCTTTTTTACCATTAAGCTAGTCCCAATTGCCCACTTTTGGCCCATATCCCTCTCTATTGGTATTGAGTTCTTTCTCAGCATGCCATATCTTTGCCCTACCCAGCTGTCTGTTGATCGTAACCCACAAGTACAGGCCCTTATCAGCCCCAAGTTGTTAGTTATTCTGTATCTAGTGTAAGTCCATTAGACCCACTGCTATCCACCCTGAGCAGAGTGTGGATTACAGCGTTATCTTAATCTACAGTTCACCAGATGGATGCTTAAGCTGCTTTTCTCAATCTCGAGAAGTGGGCAAAGTGAATTGTGAAGATCTCGTGGACTATCTGGTTAGGAACAGGGTTGAAAATTGAGGATTTGTAAAGAGGGCGGTGTTGGAATACTGTGCGGGTCAGAGCAGTTCCTGAAGGATTGTAATAGGAAGTGAATTTCCATCACTGACAGTGACATCACCCTTCGGTTTATTAATACACAGCCATCACCAAAATATATTTACCATTCACCATAACAAGATTATCAGCAAGAATCCTTCACTGCTCACCCAGACTAGCAACTGATGAAATGTCTGCCCGGTCCACTCCGCACATTGGCTTTGTAACTTTAAGAACGGAATAAAGATTTTTAAGAATCCTCTGGCCTGGGAGGAGGCAAAGATTCATCAGCCTCACAACAGACGGCTACCCTGCAGTGCCCCCTCCACCCGTGGCTTTCCTCCAATGAATGTAATTGCCTCCAATTTATTAGAATATCAATGAGGGAGCTCAGTCTTTCTGGGCAGTACATATCTCCACGTGTTATCACTGTCTGGAGGTTTTCGCAGGGGACAGGATGGTGGGCACAGGGAGGATTAGGCCCCGGCAATTCAGCTCACGTTTTGCTGATTTCTGTTGCAGCGGAACTTGGGGAATCTTATGCTGCGTGGCTCTCCCACAGCAACCTTGGGCTACAGGCTGATCAGAAGGAAAGGAGACGGAAAGCTACAGGTAATCAACGCAATGAGAGACACAGGGGAGCTGGACATCATAGTCTGAGCTTCTTTATCGCGATTTCACAGTCCAATCCCCTCCTCTCCAGACCCCTTTTGTAGTCGGGCCCCCTCCTTTCCTGACCCGTCACAAACTACACGGATGTTCCCTGTGAGGGTCTCTTTACTCGAAACACTGGCTCACAGTGGTGTATAGTTTTGTTTTTGGAATGGTATGAGGATTCGCGTGAAACCCCCCAGTGAGAATAACTAAACTCTCGCACTGTTTATATCAAAATTATCCCTTGTTCCAAAATATATGTATGTGCGATTCCTGAATTCCCATTGCCAAACAACATCCAAATTAAATAAATCTGCAAGTCAAATCCAGCTTATAGTTACCACACAATACAAGGCAGATGACCAAGTCCTGGTCCAGCGAAGATATTTAAATTGCCTTTACAAAGGTTTCTGCACTACCCTGCCTCGAAAAACTCTTAAGAATTAAAATGGCTTCTCCGCTGTGAGATGTTAAACTGGCCTGCCTGCTTCTGCAGGAAATTATACCTGGTTCCACTTTGATTCTTCCTTCTGTGCATTTGGGTTGTCTACACCTCTCCAAATTAGCATTTACATACCTCCACTGATCTCTTAGTCATCTAGGTAAGCTGTTACCTGATGATAGAGCTATTTAAACCGGATTCTGTTTGAATGTCGGCTAATCTCGTTACTGTGAAAGGTCGCATCTCATCAACTCCTTTGATGGTTGGCTACTGCTGTTGCAGTGCAGGTTCTTACCTGTTGCTGGGCGGATTGTATCCGATCATTTCTTGTTAAATTCTTGTTCCTGTTGGTACTAGGCAAATCCATGACACCCTTTTCACAGTCCAACCCCCTCCTCTCCAGACCCCTTTCAGTCGAGCCCTCTCCTCTTGTGACCTTGTTCAGGAAAGGAATTGTGTGTTTTTCAATGAACGTTGTTTTTTGTAGGTCAGACGTCACACAGGAGGACCCGAAAACGAGCTCTTGGCACCAAGTGATGAAGCGATTCATGCAGAGCAGGCTCAAGGGGCTTTATGGTCGCCTCCTGCTCCTATTCCTCTTGCTCCAGGCAGTGATTTTGCCGATATATCACACTCTTATTCAGCAGCTTAACCGCGGAAGAAAAATGCACGCAAATTTCTTTTTTGTGCCTTCTGTAATACAGCGCATTAACCTGCCGTTCTAACCACACCCAGTTATTATATCCATGGAAATTGATGGATAGTGACTGATCTGTGGGAGCTTCTGCTGCAGGAGGTTCCCTTCTCACCTTTCTCTACCTGGTCTTAGATCATTGCCAACTCTAGAAACCTGTCAACTACCTTCCCAGTCAGTGGTCACGTGGGTCAGAGACAATATTCCCAATCTATTGTCCATTGGCCACCAAATATTGTTAGAACATAGAGTTAGGAGCAGGAGTAGACCACACAGCCCGCGAGCCTGCTCCACCATTCAATCTAATCATGGCTATGATTGTCTGCCTCATCCATTTCTCTGCCCACTCCCCATATCCCTGCTATCCCGAAGAGACTAAAGATCTGTCTATCCATCTCAGCCGACTCTATGCTAAACCTTTATAAAGCTCTAGTTAGATCCCAACTAGAGTATAACATCCAGCCATGGTCACTGCACTCTAGGAAGAATGGGAGGGTCCTTGAGAGGGAGATTTACCAGGATGCTTCCAGGGGGTTTTAGCTCCAAGGTTAGGGTTGGAGAAGCTGGGTCTGATCTCCTTGGAGTAAAGGAGATTGAGGGGAGATTTGATAGAGGTAGAGAAGATTATGCCAGGTTTAGATAAGGAAGGCAGGAAAAGCTGTTCCCATTGGCTGATGATACAAGGACCAGGGGACATAAGAGATACGGTTTTGGACAAGAGGGGAATGGGAGGAGGAACTTTGTTCCAGCGAGTGGTAATGATCTGGGACTCACTGTCCGCAAGAGTGGTGGAAGCAGAAACAATCACTGATTCCAAAAGGAAATTGATTGGATGAAGGAAATATATTTGCAGGGCCACAGTGATCAAATGGTGGGAGTGGGACTGAGTGGACTGCTCTGGGGAGCTTGCATTGATTCGATGGACTGAATGGCCACTTCTTTGTGTTGTAAATGACTCAAAAATATTCAATGATGAAGCATCTGCAACCGTTTGGGGTAGAGAATTCCCAAGATTCACAACCGTTTGATGGAAGGAGTTTGATCTCAGTCTAATTGATCAGTGCTTTATCCAGAGACTGGTGTAGATTCCTCAGCCAGAGGAAACAGCCTCTCAGTGTCAGCCCTGTCCACTCCCTTCACACTCACCATCTTTGGACAATGGGAAGGAGGCAGTCTGATGTCCATCATGTCCCTGTAACTGATATCCAACAGCAGCAGAATGGTTCCAGCATTCACTGTATAATGAGACCCAGGGGAGGGTCGTGACCTCTACTTTAGGACATTTAATATAGGATGACCGGAACCTCGTGCCATGTAGTTGGAGAACTAACCTTCCCCTCCTCACCCCCTCCCCTTGGTCCAGGGTAGGGTTGACCTCCCCTCGGTCCAGGGGGAAGGCCTACTGTCCCTCGGAGTGGGGGACGCTGACTGCCCCTCGGTCTGGGGGAGGCTCATCGCCCCTCGGTTCAGGGGAAGGGCTGACCGCCCCTCGGTCCAGGGGAACGCTGACTGCCCCTCGGTCCAGGAGGAGGGCTGACCGCCCCTCGGTCCAGGGGGAGGCTGACCGCCCCTCGGTCCAGGGGGAGGCTGACTGCCCCTCGGTCCAGGGGGAGGTCTGACCATCCCTCGGTCCAGGGGGAGGCTGACCGCCCCTCGGTCCAGGGGGACGCTGACTGCCCCTCGGCCCAGGGGGAGGCTGACCACCCCTCAGCCCAGGGGGAGGGCTGACCGTCCCAGTGTAGGCAGACATTCCTCCACCCAGCCCAGGGCTGATTTCCCCAGGACAATAGCAGGACAATAGCAGGAGGGAAAAGCAGATAAATTCAGCAGAATGAGAGCTTCAGAATCTCAGCTCCTCTGCAGCGAGATCAGCAAGTTAATGAGGCTTAGAGAAAATGTAAACCCACAAGGCAGTGGAAATGAAATGGACTCCATTCGATCTCACTGGAGTCAGGGTCAGCTGACAGCCTTAACAGGCCAACAGCCTAAAACACTGGGATGTCTCAGATCACCATTCTCACATTGAGCTGAGCAAGAGTTTGAGAAGCAGGGATACTGACAGCAGAGCTGTGACGTTGCAGATGGAGAGGGGGGCAGAGATGACTGGTTCAAATCCTGTATGAGCTCTGGATGGGCTGAATGGCCACTGTCCCTAGCCTGGGTGGCCCAGAGGTGAAGAGGAATGATGTGGGGCCTGTGCATTCAGTATCTGTATTTCCATTCCTTAGCAGAGTTAAGTGTGCTGTTGTAATGTTTCTCTGGTGTATCAGGGTGCCTGCAGGTTACAATGATTCCGCTAACCAGCCGACTATTTTACAGCCTGTCTTATTTAAATTGTAAAATTCTTCTTTTGGAATAAAATCAATATTTTTAAAAAACAAAACCAAGTGGATTCCTCACAGGATTTACTCAGCACCTGCTAAATGAATATTGCTGAGCGGAAATGCTGACCCACTGACTGCCGCCAGCCGCCACAGTACTGCCCTTCCTGACACTACAATCAGACGGGAAGCGGCAGTTTCTCCGCACCCAGGGGATGCACTAAAGGCAATGGCATGTGTGCTTGAAGGAAATTAACTTGCATGGTAACAGGGACAGAGTGGATTACGCTATGGGGAGCTGGCATTGACTCACTGGGCTGAATGGCCTCCGTTGTGTGTTGTAAATGACTCAAAAATATTCAATGATGCAACTGTTTGGGATGGAGAATTCCCAAGATTCACAAACATGTGATGGAAGGAGTTTGATCTCAGTCTAATTGATCAGTGCTTTATCCAGAGCCTGGTGTAGATTCTTCACAGTAAGGTGTCTAACAACACCAGGTTAAAGTCCAACAGGTTTATTCGGTAGCAAAAGCCACTAGCTTTCGGAGCGCTTGCTCCTTCATCAGGTGGGTGGTAGATTCTTCAGCCAGAGGAAACAGCCTCTCAGTGTCAGCCCTGTCCAGTTCCTTCACACTCACGATCCTTGGCCAATGAGAAGGAGGCAGTCCAACGTGCACCCCATCAC
This sequence comes from Mustelus asterias, assembly GCF_964213995.1. Lineage (NCBI taxonomy): Eukaryota > Metazoa > Chordata > Chondrichthyes > Carcharhiniformes > Triakidae > Mustelus > Mustelus asterias. The sequence continues at coordinate 1,053,140 of NC_135811.1, read as the reverse complement.
CCCCCAGCCCCTCCGCACCCTCTCGCCCCACCCCCGCCAGCTCCATCGCACTGCCCCCTCCCACTCTCCACACACCTGGACTGGGGTTGGTGAAATTCTCATGTTACACACGGTGATAGCCCCAAAGCCTCAGTTGGTGCAGAGTCGCTGTGACACTGCTGCAGTGACCAAGGTGAACGAAGCAGACTCATTACCCACTGTCCATGAATCTGGTTACAGAGGAACCTTACTGTTTATCACTAGCTGATCAGAATGTACCCCCATGCAGCCTGATGGTGTTTAAGGGGTGAAAGGTTTTAAAATCAGTCGCTGGTTCCAGGTTTGGTGATGGGTAAACAGAGACCGAGAAACCTGACCTGGCTCCTGATAATACCGCTGCCCTCCCATCGCCAGCAGAGCACTGGCTGCCTGGGTGGTGATGGGGTGATGGCCGACAGCACCTGACTCCCACAAGGGTTTGAAGCTTTCCTTCAGCTTGGATACCACACCAGGAATGGTTCCTCGGTCTCACTCTGCTTTTCACTAAACTGTTGCTATTCCTTCTCCAAGTGAGTCTGTCAAATATTTCAATAAATACTTTTAGCATGTATGCATTTGGGGTCTGACTTTGTGAATCAATATCAGGACTGTTTGTGGCTTTGAATGTGAGCAGACCACATGCTCCAGATAAATCTCCCACTTCACAAACACTCAGTAAACACTCTCCCACAGCTCTTGCTGCTGCTTCACAGCCATTTACAAAACTCTGATCAAGTGTCAACTCTGATTCTGGTGTCAACACAAATACTGGGACCATGGGATCTATCCACCACTCCCAGCTCACAGTCCTCCCTTCCCCAATCCTCCCTCTCCCCTCCCATCATACACAGCATCAAATATCGATCAGATCCAAGCTCTGCAGTCCTGCCACATCCAGCCGTGAATGGTGATGGACAATTACAAGCTCAGTGGAGAAGGTTCCACAAATACTCCATCCTCAATGACGGAGAGGCCCTGCACTTTTTAAAATTCATTTGTGGGATATGGGCGTCGCTGGTTGGATCAGTATTTATTGCCCATCCCTAATCGCCCTTGAACTGAGTGGTTTGCTGGGCTATTTCAGAGGGCAGTTGAGAGTCAGCCACATTGCTGTGACTCTGGAGTCACATGTAGACCAGACCGGGTAAGGATGGCAGATTTCCTTCCCTTAAGGACATTAGTGAACCAGATGGGTTTTTCCGATAATCGACAATGGTTTCATGGTCATCAGCAGATTCGTAATTCCAGATATTTTTGATTGCATTTAAATTCCACCATCTGCCGTGGCGGGATTCGAACCCGGGTCTCCAGAACATTAGCTGAGTTTCTGGATTAATTGTCTAGTGATAATACTACTAGGCTATCAACTCCTCCACATCAGTGCAAAAGATAAGGCTGAAGCATTCACAACAATCTTCAGCCAGAATTTTTTTTTCTCTGGAGTTTAGGAGGCTGAGGGGTGACATTATAGAAGTCTATAAAATAATGAGGGGCATAGATCAGCTAGATAGTCAATATCTTTTCCCAAAGGTGGGGGAGTCTAAAACTAGAGGGCATAGGTTTAAGGTGAGAGGGGAGAGATACAAAAGTGTCCAGAGGGGCAATTTTTTCACACAGAGGGTGGTGAGTGTCTGGAACAAGCTGCCAGAGGTAGTAGTAGAGGCGGGTACAATTTTATCTTTTAAAAAGCATTTAGATAGTTACATGGATACGATGGGTATAGAGGGATATGGGCCAAATGCGTGCAATTGGAATTAGGTTAGGGTTTTTTTTAAAAAAAAGGACGGCATGGACAAGTTGGGCCGAAGGGCCTGTTTCAATGCTGTAAACCTCTATGACTCTAATTGCTGAGTGGATGATCCATCTCGGCCTCCCCCAGTGGTCCCAAGCATCTCAGATGCCACTCTTCAGCCAATTCGATTCACTCCACATGAGATCACAAAACGGTTGGAGGTGCTGGATACTGCAAAGGCAATGGACCTTGATAACATTCCGGCAATCGTACTGAAGACTTCTGCTCCAGAACTTGCCGCTCCCCTAGCCAAGCTCTTCCAATACAGTTACAACACTGGCATCTACCCGACAATGTGGAAAATTGCCCAGGTATGTCCTGTACACAAAAAGCAGGACAAATCCAATCCGGCCAATTACTGCCCAGTCGACTCTCGATCATCAGTAAAATGATGGAAGGGGTCATCAACAGTGCTATCAAGTGACACTTGCTCAGCAATTTTCTGTTCTGAGTTTGGGTTCCACCAGGGCTACACAGCTCCTGACCTCTTCATAGCCTTGGTTCAAACATGGACAAAAGGGCTGAATTCCAGAGATGAGATGTCAAGGTGCCCCTTGACATGAAGGCAACATTTGACCAAGTGTGGTGTCAAGCAGGCCTAGCAAAACTAGACTCAATGGGAATCAGTGGGAAAACTGCCCTTGTTGGAGTTATATCCAGCACAAAGGAAGGTGATTGTAATGGTTGGAAGTCAATCACCTCAGCTCCAGGATATCATTGCAGGAGTTCCTCAGGGTGTGTCCAAGGCCCAACCATCTTCAGCTGCTTCATCAATGACCTTCCTTCCATCATCAAGGTCAGAAGTGGGGATATTCACCGATGATTGCACAATGTTCAGCACCATTCGTGACTCCTCAGATACTGAAGCAGCCCATATCCAAATGCAACAAGATCTGGACAATATCCAGGCTTGGGCTGACAAGTGGCAAATAACATGTGCCACACAAGTGCCAGGCAAAGACCATCTCCAAAAGAAATCCAACTATCGTGCCTTGGCATTCAATGGCATTACCATCACTGAATCCTCCACTGTCAACATCCTGGGCGGGAGGAGGGGGGGGGGGGGGGGGGTAACAATTGACCAGAAACCGTGGACTAGCCACATAAATACTGTGGCTATCTGGCTGGAAATTCTGTGGATTGTAACTCACCTCTTGACTCCCCAAAGCCTGTCCACCATCTACAAGGTGTAAATCAGAAGTGTGCTGGAATACTCCCCACTTGCCTGGATGGGTGCAGCTCCAACAACATTCAAGAAGCTCAACACCATCCAGGACAAAGTAGCTCCGCTTGATCGACACCCCATCCACAAACATCCACTCCCTCCACCACCAACACTCAGTGGCAGCCGTGTGCACCATCTACAAGATGCACTGCAGCAATTCACCAAGGTTTCTTCGGCAGCACCTTCCAGACCCATGACCACTTCCATCTAGAAGGACAAGAGCAGCAGATACTTGGGAACACCACCATCTGGAGGTTTCCCTCCAAGCCACTCACCATCCTGACTTGGAGATATATTTCCATTCCTTCACTGTTGCTGGGTAAAAATCCTGGAACTCCCTCCCTAACAGCATTCTGGGTGTACATCAGGGACTGATTCAAGACGGCAGTGCACCACCACATTCTTGAGGGCAATTAGGGATGGGCAATAAATGCTGGCCTTGTCAGTGAAGCCATATCCCATGACTGTATAAAAATGGAATCCCAGGACCTGTTGATGATTCACAGGAAGTAGTGCAAGCTCCACGGCCAATATTACACCTCGCTGATCGTCCCAGCTCAGTGAGGAGAACTCACCAGAGTCAGTGGGTAGTGGGTTCATGTCTCACTCCCGAGACTGGAGAACCTAATCCAGGCTGACAGGAGGTGAGTGAGCTAAGACCTCAGTGAATGAAGGGTCACAAGTCAGAGGTCACTGCAGGCTCGGTCAGCCTCAGGAAACCAGCACTCCCGGACAATCCAGAAATAATTCATGAGATCTAGATCAACCTGTGCGTGGTTGTCACTCTAATCATGCTCACCGCTCTCACTCGCTGACTACACACAGTTCCATTCATTGTGTGGTCCTGAGGTCAAGGCAAGATCAATGCTGTAGCCTGGCCCAGTTTCCCCTGACCCACACCAGCCAAGGACAGCTTGTCTGATCATTAGTCTGATTGTTGATTGCGGGATGATACTGTGCATAAAACATCTACTGCTTTTCCTACATAACAATGATCGGACTTCACACTAATTCAGCAGCTTTGAAGCACTTTGCATTGTCCTATTGACTATAAAATGTACTGTGCTTAAATAAGTTCAAGTTCTTTATTTTATTCATTGTGGTAGGTAAATACAAAATCAAATCATCCCAGATATGTTATCCGAGAGTTAGTAGAATCCCTTGTGGTACATTCCAGTGACACCCCTGTGGATAAGAGGATGAAGACGCCAAAATCCTGTCTTACGGCCCGAGAATCACCGATGTGGGGGAAGTGAGTCAAGGCTCAGGTCCCCTGAGGTCCAGCAGAGTCCAGTGCCAGGGTTGTTCTTGGAGGCTAAGTTGAGGCCCCGTGTGAGGGGAGTCTCTCAGGCCGAGTCCCACTCAGGATGCGGTGTAGTGTCGGTCCATGGTGCTGACTATCTCGCTGTTACACTCCAGTCTGTCCAGCACCCTCTGCATTGCGGCCTCACTAACTCCCTCACTGTAACTGTGCCGCACACAGCTCATGATGTGATGGAAAGGACAGCCTTTATCAACATCTACAGAAAACAGAAAATAAATTAAATACCTGGTGCTGGTAGGGGCACAGTGTGAGAGATTGCAGAAGGTGATGGTACCTGCAGGGAACCTCGCAAGACTGGTACAGCACTCTGAAGTCTACTTCCCGTCTTCTCCCATCTCTCCCGGTCTTCCCTTCTCTCCCATTGATCTAGTGATAGTAAATCTCCCACCATGGACTCTGTGCCTTCTCCCTACTCACCTTAAATCAACACTAACCAATCCCCTCACAGGAGCTGCCATCTGTTCCAATCTCTCTCCATTTCCTGGCGAGACCAGCTCCCACCGTGTTTAACAGAATTGTGTGGGTAAAGTTTAAGGGTGTTTCCGTCAGAAACAGCCCACCTCCCTCACAGTGAACAATATATCTGCTTCAAACACTCAGTCTCCGAGATGTCAAGTGATGTTATTGTAACCGTGGCTACAGTAGCCAGGTGACAATAGTATTAGGCCAGTAACTCTGGGACCACAAACTCAAAATCATCTGAAAGTGACGTACGTGTCGCTACAGGATTGCGGGATAACCCGTTGGGTCCAGAGGTTGTTCAGCTACAGCAGCGGGTGTGATTCACTGCACACTGGGACGGTGAGTGTGGGCAACATAGCCTCACAAAACCAGGGGACAACTAGTCGCTACTTTTATCTGATTCCATCTCTGAAGCTCCTTAGAATGTCTAGTATATGTTAAAGGCGCTATACAAATGTAATTCATCATTTCCCACCACTTGCCTCCATGGATGTCTGTCACTGTGCGCCTGTCGCTCACTCAGAGGAGGTTCACATACAGAAGCAGCCCCAACAAAGGCAACACGATTGAGAGAGGACGTCACTTACACTTTGGTCGTGTGGAATCGTCTCGAATGATTCTGAGCGTCACGCTGTGCAACTCCTCCTCCTCATCAGTCACCTGCAGAACATTCACAAACACTGTCAGTATGTCAATCTATATAACTAACACCCCCACTGCTCCCAGCGAGGTTGAGGCGGGGGTTGGGATGGGGGTCGGGATGAGGTTGGGGCGGGGGTCGGGGTGAGGTTGGGATGGGGGTTGAGACGGGGGTTGGGACTCGAATCCGGGTCCCCGAACATTAACTGAGTTTTTGGATTAATAGTCTAGTGATAATATCACTGGACCATCATCTGATTTGTACTTCTAACCACTTAGAATGCATGTCCATGATACCTAAAAACATGTGACCCATAAAAGGCCCTGCAAAATCCACATGAAGTCCAGACCACGGACAATCAGGCCACCCCCACGGATGTAGTGATGCTGGCGGCACCATCTTCTGATTGGATTCCCCCTTGTTCTCCAAGTCCAGGGCCATATTAGGCCACCAAACATACGACCTGGCTAAACATTTCATTCGGTAGGCACACAGGTGAACCTCATGAACTTCATCCAAAACTTGTGAATGACCAGGGGGTGGGACGACCACTCTGGACCCCAAATATCCTGAGCTCGGACACACTTCTGGGGTTTGGCGTTTCCTTCATAGCTCTGACTTTGTCTTCCACAGGGGACAGACTCTGCACTGTGATTCTGTGCCCCAAATATTCCACACTCTGTGGCTAGAAGCAGCTATTGCTATGCTTCAGGCACAGCCCTGCCTGTGAAAATCTCTCTAACACCTGCTCCAGGTTCCTGAGGGGCTCCTCCTCACTTTTCCTGTCATAAGAATGTCGTCCAAGTAAACCGCAACATGAGGAATCCCCTGCAACAGATCGTCCATTATCCTCTGAAAAATCGCCAGAACTTGTATCCCAAAAATCAGACATTGTATCTGAACAAACCCTTGAGTGTTGATTGTGACCTGCTGCTCTGAGTCCTCTTCCAACAAAAGCTGCTGGTAGACATGGTTCATGTCAAGTTTTGTGAACGTCTTCCCCTCTGCAAAGTGAAACCAGCTCTTCCAGCCACAGCAATGGATAAGCGTTCAATTTGGAGGCCTGATTAATGGGAAGTTTGTAATCCCCACGTATCCACACAGTACCATCGCTTTAAGGACAGGAACATTTGGAGCTGCCCAATGAGAGAACTGAATGGCCTCCAAACCTCTGCAGCCACTCCATTCCCTCCCCCTCCACTTTGCCTTTCATGGCATAGGGCACTGTCCAAGGCTAGTAGTAAAAGCGAGGAGGAGCCTGAGAATCGACAAACAACTTTACGTTGTGTGGCACTAAAGTTCCCAGTTCATTTTTGAAAACCTCAGGATATTTCTGAAAGACATCCCGTGTCACTTGTGAGAGCTTAATCTCTTCCCAGTTCAACAGAATTGTACAGAGTCAGTCACACCCTCGCAAACTAGGCCCTTTCCCTTTTCCCAGCAAGAGTTGTTGTATGCAATGTCCACTTCTAACACCCCAAGCAATGGTACAGCTTCTCTGGTGTATGTCTGAAGTTGGATCTCTGCCTGAGGGTGGGCACCTGCTCAGAGTCCCAAGCCTTCCTGTAGGTCCCCTCATTAATTAGAGATTTGTGTGTCCAGCTCCATCTTAATTTGTTTTGCATTGACCTCCACTGCAGCATAAATAGGCTCCGTGCGCCTCTCGCTCACATGAAACATATTGTAAGAGCGTTCCTCTGCCTGCTCGGAGCTTTCCAGGATGTGTAGCCGACTGATGCCTTTTTGAATTTCCCTGCTCAGCTTCACTTTGTTTTAAACACCCGTGCACGTTTTAACCAAATGTCCTTTTTTGTTGAAATGGTGATGGACAGCGTGCATGAATTTGCAATAATTTGCACAGTGTGTCCCCCCCCCCTCCCGGAACACTCCACTACTTTTGTTTGCTCCCTCTTTTCTCACTTGATGCACTGCACGTGCCTTCGCGTCATCATTGGCCTTTTGAATATCTTTTGCATTGTTGCCAGCCATTTCCTTGAGAAATTTCTAAAGCCTTCTTGAAAGTCAGTGTGGCCTCTCCCAATAAACAACGCCGAATGCTGTCCCCATTGATGCCACAGACTATTCTGTCCCGGAGCATGTCCTCCAATACTGCTCCAAACTCAAAATGTTCAGAGAGTTGTCTTAATTCAGCAACAAAGTTAGCTACAGACTGTCCTGTCTTCTGAAAATGACGATAGAACTTGTGATGCTGGACAATCACTGAGGATTGTGGTGATTCTGAAGAGTGCAAGTAAATCCACAAATCGAATGCCCTCCAGTCTCTGAGGTATTGCTAAATTCCTCACTAGCTTGTAAACCTTCGCCCCACACACACACTCAGGAGAGAACTCAGCACTTTTTAGCCTCATCTGCAATTCCATTTGCCAGAATAAAGTGCCAACCTTTCTACATATTCAGGCCAGTCTCTGTTCTCTTCTACAAACTCACTTGAACATTGAAATACAGCACAGACTCCGAACTGGAGGCAGTAGTTACACAGGTCCCCGCACTACCAATGGCATCACTCACACATGCTCACACCCATTAAAGGCATCAGTATGTTCATTCCAACAGGAAGGTGCTTATAATAACAACACAACAGATGTTGATCCGTGCACTCTTATCTCTTATGTGAGGAATAAAAGAATGACCAGGGTGAGGTTGGGGCCAGTCAAGGACGGCAGTGGGAATTTGTGCATGGAGTCAGAAGAGATAGGAGAGGTGATGAATGAATACTTTTCTTCGGTGTTCACCAAGGAGAGGGGCCATGTTTTTGAGGAAGAGAGGGTGTCACAGGCTGATAGGCTGGAGGAAGTAGATGTTCGGAGGGAAGATGTACTAGCAATTTTGAATAAACTGAAAGTTGATAAGTCCCCTGGGCCTGAGAAAATATATCCTAGGATTCTTTGGGAGGCAAGGGATGAGATTGCAGAGCCTTTGGCTTTGATCTTTGGGTCCTCACTGTCCACAGGGGTGGTGCCAGAGGACTGGAGAGTGGCGAATGTTGTTCCTCTGTTTAAGAAAGGGAATAGAAATGACCCTGGTAATTATAGACCGGTTAGTCTTACATCGGTGGTCGGTAAGTTGATGGAAAAGGTCCTTAGGGATAGGATTTACGACCATTTAGAAAGATGCAGATTAATCCGGGATAGTCAGCACGGATTTGTGAAGGGCAAGTCTTGCCTCACAAATTTGATAGAATTTTTTGAGGAGGTAACTAAGTGTGTAGATGAAGGTAGTGCAGTTGATGTCATATACATGGATTTTAGTAAGGCGTTTGATAAAGTCCCCCACGGTCGGCTTATGAAGAAAGTAAGGATGTGTGGGATAGAGGGAAGTTTGGCCGATTGGATAGGTAACTGGCTATCTAACAGAAGACAGAGGGTGGTGGTGGATGGAAAATTTTCGGAATGGAAACCGGTTACCAGCGGAGTGCCACAGGGATCAGTGCTTGGTCCTCTGCTATTTGTAATTTTTATAAATGACTTGGAGGAGGGGGCTGAAGGGTGGATCAGTAAATTTGCTGATGACACCAAGATTGGTGGAGTAGTGGATGAGGTGGAGGGCTGTTGTAGGCTGCAAAGAGATATAGATAGGATGCAGAGCTGGGCTGAAAAATGGCAAATGGAGTTTAACCCTGACAAATGCGAGGTGATTCATTTTGGTAGGACAAATTTAAATGTGGATTACAGGGTCAAAGGTAGGGTTCTGAAGAATGTGGAGGAACAGAGAGATCTTGGGGTTCATATCCATAGATCTCTGAAGGTTGCCACTCAAGTGG